>NW_020174563.1:1320611-1377460 GCF_003031525.2 Neophocaena asiaeorientalis asiaeorientalis
TTTTTTTTTTTGCGGTACGCGAGCCTCTCACTGTTGTGGAGCACAGGCTCCGGACGCGCAGGCCCAGAGGCCATGGCTCATGGGCCCAGCCGCTCCGCGGCATGTGGGATCTTCCCGGACTGGGGCACAAACCCGTGTCCCCTGCATCGGCAGGCGGGCTCTCAACCACTGCACCACCAGGGAAGCCCCCCTACTTAGATTTTATACGGTAAATTGGGTATGAAAGTATGAGAAAGTATGAGAATTTGTTTGTTCATGCCATTCAACAAACACTTGGAGGATGTTCTATATGCTAAGCACTGGCCTAGTTGCCTGTATGCAAACATGAATTAGATACTGTCCTGGCCCTTGCAAAACTCACAATTTGGTTGCTGGGTTATGAGGTTGGAAAGAGAGAGAAATAAAACAATCAATGCAATACATCCCTTGTCATAACAGAAGTCTCTCCAAGCATTATGGAGGCAGAGGAAAGAGCTGCAACCTCTGCTATGGGAGTTAAGAAGATTATAAAGAAAAAGTGAATTTACCATTGAAAACATCTTAATGGATGAGTAGGAATATTTAGGCAAAGGAAATTAAGGTGAGTAAGAACAAGACTAACAGGATACATTGCTGAAGCAAGAGCTCTGGTGGTCTGAGCAAGGGACGCACATAAAAGTAGCAGCAAGTAAGTTGGGACAGAAGTTTTTGTAGTGTCCATTCAGCAAAAAAGCCTGACCAGCAGGTATTACAGCATAAATATTAATGAGAATTCCAGAAACGATCTGAGAAGTAGTCATTGAGAACAGAGCCAACTCATGCTTTTAAAAAGTAGACTATTCCAAGTTCTTAATTACATCCCACTCAGAAATAACTTTAACTTCTCACTAATAAAACAGTCTTGGCAACATAGGGGAGACCATGGGAAAAAAAAGCACTGAACAGATGTCACGGGACCCTAAGTATATTTCTCCTTCTAACACATTCTGCTTTTTTTGACACGTCTTTTCACCTCTCTGAATCTCAAAGTCTTCCTTTTTAACATGAATTAGACACAGAATTCTTAACGTGGGCCCTCTGATGAGCTTCAGAGGGTTTGTGGATATCCTGAAATGATGTATAAAATCTTTTGTGTGTGTATTGGTGTTCATCTTCCTAAGAGAAGGTCCACAGCTTTTCAAAGGCTCAATGACCCTGACAACCACTGAATGAAATTATCTTTAACGTGAGCTAGAAAATTCTCTAGTTCTCTGAATCTGTGTTTGATATAAACCCTTAGTTATAGGCTGCCACCATATTGTCAACTTTTATAAAACTAGTAGACTTGTCATTTTGAAAAAGATTGCCACAGCCTATGAGTGTCTATCAATCATTTGCATGGTAATGGGTTCCTAAACCAAATAACTTGCTGAAGACCACACAGAGATAGGATGACCTTGTGGTTTATCATCCACACCAGCACACTTGTGAGCGTAAAAGGAGATACTATCTGATGGGATCCAGAGCAGCGTGCCGAAACGAGGGCTGTCCCAGGCAAACCCAACAGCATGGTCTTCCTATAAAAGGAGCAAATACTGCTGGTAACTAACCAAGTACCAGTTCTACTAAAAATTTGTGTCAGTTCTTTGAAATAATGCCATTGGCAATGACATGGATGGACCGAGAGATTATCATACTAAGCGAAGTACGTCAGGAAGAGAAAGACAAATACCATATGATATCATTTATATGTGGAATCTAAAATACAACACCAATGAACATATCTACAAAACAGACTCACAGACTTGTGGCTGCCAAGGTGGAGGGAAAGTGGGAGAGGGAAGGATTGGGAATTTGGGATTAGCAAATGCAAACTATTATATATAAAATAGATAAACAACAAGGTCCTACTGTATAGTACAGGGAACTACAATCAGTATCCTGTGATAAACCATAATGGAAAAGAATATGAGAAGGAGTATATAGATAGATAGATAGATTGGTCTGAATCACTCTGCTGTACAGCAGAGATTAACACAACACTGTAAATCAACTGTGTTGCAGTAAAATTTTTTTTGAAATTTGAGTCAGTTCTACAGCATCAGATGACGGCTTTCAGATTGACGAGGTTTATACTGGCCATAGTGCTTCCCTAGATTGATAGGTTGTGAGGATTTATTCTATTTTGGAGCAACCAAAAATAGAGAGCCCTTAACAGAAGGACATGACTATTACTGAAGGTGGCATTTAAGAGCTGGAAGGATATGTAACCTGAAGAATGCTAGTGGGCAACCAGGGAGGCCCCACAGGGTGAGAGCACTTTTGCAAGATCATCTCCTGGTTCAGTATTTATAAACTCTGAAAATCAGATTCTCTAATGGATCCGGAAGTAATTGGCCTCTAGTGCAAAAGATATAGTCACGATTCACAGAAGAAACTCAAGGGACCAATGAACAATGCAGGAAAAATTACCCTCACTTGTAATCAGGAAAATGCAAATTAAAGCCACAAGGTGATACAACTTTTTGCCAATAGATGAGCAAAACTTTAAAATACTGGCAAAAGCTCATACTGGAAAAAGAAGTGTAAGGTCTTAAATCTATCTACCTCTGTGTTTTTACAGATTATATTCAGACATTTTGTAATTCAGAAAAACTAAGTTAGAAAAGAAATAAAACAAAAATGATGAACAGAGGAGAGCAAAAGAGAAAAGAGAGGAAGCAGTGGAGAAGCACATAGAGAAGGGGTCAGGGCAACAGAGTAGAGTCTTTGGGAAAATGTGAGCAGAGAGAGACTACCAGTGACAGAGTTGTCATAGAATCTTTATGAAGATGAATGTATACATCCAGTCTTAAGTGTTTTCATGTCTCTGATGTGAAGCCTGTCCTTCACCCCAAAACTTCAGTAAAGTCAGCCACTCACAAAGGCTTTGTGCAGTTGTTCTTACAGTGGTGGGAGCAGAGGGAAGGGCTAAGCCCCAGACTGGAGACACAAATAGGGTCAGGAGCTGAGGAGGGGCAGAAGCTCAGAACCATCACGACCATGAGAATCCAGGCTCCTGGAGACTTACAGAAATCTTAAGGAATGGGGCTTCCCTGGTGGCGCAGTGGTTAAGAATCCGCCTGCCAATGCAGGGGACACGGGTTTAAGCCCTGGTCCGGAAAGACCCCACATGTCGCGGATCAACTAAGCCTGTGCATCACAACTACTGAGCCGGTGCTCTAGAGCCCGGGAGCCACAACTACTGAGCCTGCGTGCCACAACTACTGAAGCCTGCGCGCCTAGAGCCCATGCTCCACAAGAAGAGAAGCCACCGCAGTGAGAAGCCCGCACTTGTCTCAGCTAGAGAAAAGCCCGCGTGCAGCAAAAAAGACCAAACGCAGCCAAAAATAAAATAAATAAATTTGTAAAAAAAAAGAAATCTTGAGGAAAGCTTTGCAATTACCACAGGGCATGGAAGAAGGGATTTGTGGCAACTTTAGCTAAATCTCAAAAATACGAATGACTCCAGCTGATGGTTTAGTGATGAGTATTAACACAAGAACTTCAGGAGGCCTGGGCCAGGGAGGCACTGTCTCTTTCAGATGATTTTGCTTATTTCTGCTTTAATCTGTTATACTGAAATTCTGTGTTAATGCTCAGACAGTGATCTGATTTCCAAGTCCTTGGGGCTACACCTTCTGATTGTCCCCATGTACCGACCATGAGCAGGGGGTACATTTGCCATAACGAGTAGTTTTCATTCTCTGCTTCCTATAAGACCAAAGTATCTGGTAGATTAGTAAGGTTACTTAAGGCACAAAACTCACTGGTACCACCATTTATTCTTTGGATCTCTAAACTTTGCAAATGGAAACAATACCTGGTGTCAGCATAGCATCTTGTAGAAGGGAGTTTGCCATGCACAACCACAGAGTAATCTGGCATATTTCTAAGTCGATACGTAGCAAGATTACGGTGCAGGTGCACTGCAGGATACTAGGGATATGACAAGAATGCAGCAATGTGCCTGCCTTCAAGCCGCTAACAATCCACAGTTGGAGAGTCAGGGTGATACGGCACAACAGGTGCTCCAAGGGCCGAGGAAGACAGCCTAGAGGCTGTCCTTATTAGGACATAAGACCAACCTTATTCAGGCTGGGCTGACTGATCTCTGCACTGGACATTCTCCATTGCCCCCATCCGCACCACTCCCTTCTCCACCTTTTTCTGTACCCCTATAGGCTGCCCCTCACAAAACGTATCACCCAGGCTCATGTTCCCCCTGGTTCCTGGTCAGGTCCCTATGGGAGGTGCGCTTGGGAGACCGGACACCAGGAAGAGGGAGGGGTATGGGTACTTCTTCCCTGCTTCCTCTTTCCTGGCAGGAGCTGTGTCTCCCTTGCCTGTGGCTTCTCTCCATGGGACTCCAGTAACACCATATCTCCTCCTTGTCCCTTCAGACCCAGGGTGGCAAGGGGTCCTGGCTGTCTCTAGTCTCTGGTGCCTCCTAGAGCTGGTTCCCCTAGTTGGTTCTCTCAACCTGCTCACACCTGTCTGTAGCACCTACATTAAATCTCTTCAGTTCAACCACCTGAGTAGAAATCCTGACAGACCTCGACTAACCTACACTGAAACAAAGATCCGTTTCTTGCCTGAGCTGTATGCCCACCGTGGGTTAGCGGGCAGCTCTGCCCAGGGCCTGAGGCTGACAGATGCTCTGACACTTCAGCACGAGACCTCCACATTTGAGAAAGAGAGTTGGAAGGTCTAAAATTGTTTGGCCAGGAAGTGAGACATATCACTTCTTCTCACAGTCCGTTGGCCACTAAAAGTCATGTTTCTGGCCCCACTTGATGGCAGGAGGCTGGGAAACGTGGAAGAGCACATAGGTGTTTGGTGAGCGATATATGTCTCCCCACAGCCCCGAGCTAAAGGAGGGTGTGGCAAGTCCCACTCTGGAGAGGGAGCAGTAATGGGTTCAAGCAAACCTTCAGGGATTTGGAGAAATACGGTTCAGAAAACTATAATACTTGTAACCGTGTTCACTGGCACGTGCTTCCATGTGTTCATATGAGATGTAAGATAACTGCAGTTGTGACGCGTCAGTAACTGATAACGACAGCTTCTGCAGAGCCATTTTCCAGAGCTGTGGGTGCCGTGATGCTGAATTTTTGAAGATGATACTAGGAGTTTGCACAATATTGCTCGGAGGCCTTCCATCTTGAAGATAAACATTCCCTAACTTCATGATTCTGCCTGGGAACAGCCCTGCTTATATTCCTCCGGTCATGCTTACCAAGCACTACAACTCTTTGGGGGGTGATAATCCTGGGGAAAGACAAGTACGCCACCCTGAGATAACTTCGTGTAGTGAAGAAACGATCCCCATGGAGTCAGATCTTCCCTCTACCCACCAAGGAACCACCTAAAGGACAAGAATCAAGCTCACTTGTTTTCCCTAAAACGAAGTGTTTAATTCAGCATAGCAATTGTAATTGGGGCTTCTCGGTTATTCATGCAAATATTTATTGAGCTCCTATTCGGTGTCAAATGCCAGGTGAGGCTCTAAATACTGAAAATACAGCAGTAAACAGACAGGCACAGTAACCCCCTCCTGGGAAAGATGAGCCTTAAATAGTGAATCACACAATAATGTTTTTAGGTTACGGATGTGATAAAAGCTACAAGAAGAAATGCAGAATGGGATGAGAAAGTTAAGAGGGCTTTCCCAAGACCAGGAGGTCAGGGAGATGTGGCTGAAAGGGTCACTGGTGACGTCTAGCCTGGGATGACCCTGGTTTTACACAGGGGCTAGGAAGGGGCAGGAGGAGGTAAGAGCTGGGGTGGTCTTATCTCTACAGGATATCTATGTAGAAGAACATGCGCCATCAGGCTCTAAAGCCTAAGCTTTACCAGTTAGTTATTAGAGCTCTGTAAATGGGAAAAAGATAATTCTAGCAATTTTGCGCCCAGTGTCAAGACCTCCAAACCCATGTGGAAAGGGCTCTGGCTTGAACTGAGCTGCGCCCACCTCCACTTGGGCAGCTCAGCATGTTAGACTGGCTCAGGGCAGCCCACTGGAAATCTACTTGCCTGAAAGACCAGGTCACTAGCCTTCTGAAAAGACTTCTGGATGGAAGAGGGACTCAGTTAGACAAGTGGGGTTCTTTTTTCCACTGATGGTAAATCTTCTATTCGTTGGAAGAGAGAAGTGAATGCTGAGTGGAAAGGAAGGCTGTAAATAAAAACTGACCAAAATCTTTAATCAGGGCCCCTATAGGCCCATGTATGGGAAAGCATCATACATAAATGTAGGAGGTATCCCGTGCTTCTAAAGGGGGCAGGGGGCACAGCACAGCCAGTGGCCATGCCCCAAAGCCAGAGCTCCATCAAGGCAACTCGCCGGCTGTCGAACTCATTGACGAGGCAGGTCCACACTCCTTGGCAGGAGGCAGAAGTCTCAGCAGCAGGCATCAGTGAAGGGGGCCAGAGCAGAACAGAAAAAAAAAAAAATTGATGGACACTCCTACCTGGGAGCTGACAGTAGTTATTCACAAGCCCATGAGCAAAGCCCCCTGAGAACGCCCAGGAATAATTTGAAGGGAGTCTGTGAGGCATTGAAGAGCCCGCAGTAGTAAGTGCGGTGAATGCCAGCAAAACACAGATAATTACAAGATAAGAAAGTGGACGATAATTTCTTTGGTGACTTTACAAAGCACCTTTGGGTCAGAATTGTGGAATGACAGGGTTTCAGCTACCCAGATACCTATGGAAAAGATAAATCGGCCAGCCAAAATGTTCAAATCAATTGTTGAGGGTGTCAGGGGAAATTTTCTATTACAGAGGGCATAGAAAGCCAAATGACGGGGGGAACCCACTCAAGAATCTGAAAAGGGAGACGAGAGAGACTGTGGAGGCAACCATAGGAAAGGTCAGACACCAGAGTTTAAGTAAAGGAGAGAAGTCAGCAAATAAAGACAATGAACTCTAGGAGACCCCTTTTTAGCCAGCTTACGGGTCTAGCAGGAAGACTGAAAACGGGAAGAAAGGCTGAAAGACAAAGGAATTGGAAGGACCTGGAAGCTCTTCAAGCAAACAGACCTGCAGGCACAGGGACAAGCCAGACCAAGGTGTGAAGGGAGCAGAAAGCAGTGAGGTGCCAAGCTGGCTGCACGCGGATCCCTGCAGAGACCTCAGAGGCAAATGGGGCCAGATTGCTATGGAGGGGCTTAAAGAAACAGCATGATTATACGGGGACGAGAGAGAGAGATTTAAAAGACAACTTTCCCAGAGAAAAAGCTTTCCCTGGAAAAGCTCAGCTGAGACCCTTCTACCATGGACCGAGCCTGAGGCAGCATAAGGCAGGGATCTGAGCCCCTTTCCCATCCACCTTCGTCCCCGTGGATGTGGGGTAAGGCTTACTGCCCTGGACACCAGGAAGCTGGCCCGCCGTCACGGCTATCTGCAGGGAACAAGCTACTCACTGCCCTTCTGAGCGTCGGGGTTCTTAACTGCAAGCAACAGAAATCAACTCTGGCCCAGTTAAACACAAAGTTTTATTTTTAAGATATTGATTAGTTCACAGAAATGTTAGAAGACTTGGAGAGCCAGATTTTGGGGATGATGTCCAAAACCCCACTCCTGTTGAGTCCCTGTGGCTGGACTAATAATAAAATCGACACAAAACAGATTAACAGGAGAAAAAGAAACAAATTTTAATTCATGAGCACGGGACTTTCCTGGCAGTTCAGGGGTTAAGACTCTGCCCTTTCACTGCAGGGAGCATGGGTTCGATCCCTGGTATGGGAACTAAGATCCAGCATGCCATGGTGTGGCCAAAAAAAAAAAAAGGGTTAATTCATGAAAAGGGAGGTCTCATAGAAATGGGACTCAAGAAGTGGCCAAAGCAGGCAGCTTTTATACTTTTTAGACAAAGAAACAAGTTTGTGAGGAATTGACAGGACAAAGAAACTTAGGCTTTGGGTGCTCAATGAGTGAAGAATCTAAACAGAGTCTGGGCTTGCAGTAGTGAATTAATCACAAGGTTTGTTTATACGGGCTTCTCACCCAAACACCCTATCTCTGATCCAAAGGGTGTCCTTCTACCTCAGATGCAGGGAGTGTACTTTTCACATGAGAGATTTATTTCCTGCTTTCAGGGAGACAGAGAAGAAGGTCAGAGTGTCCCTCTTTTGTTGGCCATTTCTTTTCTTTTTTTTTTTTTTTTTTAATTGGGGTATAGTTGCATTACAATGTTGTGTTAGTTTCTGCTGTACAACAAAGTGAATCAGCTACATGCATACATATATCCCCTCCCTCTTGGACCTCCCTCCCAGCCCCCCCATCCCACCCATCTAGGTAGCGACAAGGCACCGAGCTGATCTCCCTGCACTACACAGCAGGTTCCCACCAGCTATCTGTTTTACACATGGCAGTGCACATACGTAAATCTGGGAATGTACATTGATACAGCCACTATGGAGAACAATATGGAGGTCCCTCAGAAAACTAAAAATAGAACCACTATAGACCCAGCCATCCCACTACTGGGCATATACTCACTGGCCATTTCTTAAGTCACTTTAGTTCAAAATGATCAGTATGCCATTGTGGCATATTTGGGGGCAGCCTGCCTGGAGTCCCAACACCACCACAGAGCTCTCCCGGAGGGCCCCCTGCCCCGGCCGCTGCCACTGCCAGGCCCAGACACCGCAGCCAGTCCCGCCAAGACTCCAAAGTGGCCTTAATAGTCCCAGGAATCCCAACGCCTTAAAACCAGAGAGAGAGTCTCCAAGGACCCCAGGCTCCCGAAAGGGGAGCATCCATGTGTGTTACGTACTAGCTGCTGGGAAACTGGGAAAGCGAGTGTTTGGCTTGTTCAGCTCAAATCGTAGAAGGCAGCTCTGCCTCCCGGGAGGATGCACAAGGTGGAGGTTTCCAAACAGAGGACGGTTCTTCCGACACTGAGGGCCGGGAAGAACGAGGCGTGCCCACCACGGTGACCCTCGGCCTGAGGAGCAGCCTCATTTGTGACAGGCAAGGTCTTATTCCTGTCGCTGTTTGCTGTGCCCCTTCACCCCGCTCTGCAGACCTACCCCCACCTATCAGCCCGTCTCAGCACCTCTCTTCATGGCACAGTCTGGAGGGAGGCCTTAGGGCAGCTGAGCTGGTCTCCTGCAGTCAGTCAGTCGCGGGGGGGATGTGGGGAGGGCGGCGGAGGGCGGGAGGGAAGCTGTCTCTCTCTGTGCCCAGGAGGGCCCGTGGCTTCTGCCCTCCCTAGCTTGAAAGGGAGGAAACAGACTCCACGAACATTCCCCAAAGTACAACTGTCCATCTGTTACACTTGGATGTAATGGGGGTGTTCTTCTTTTTTTTTTTCTTTAATCATTTTGGTACATTTTACTGGTAGCTTGCATGCTGTTTAAGCAGGTAATCATCTATTCCTTAAAAACCCTGGCACAATTTATCAGAGAGTCTGCTTGGCTTTCTAATGAGTGATCATAATAGCTGTGCTTGCTGGTGGCTCCTTCTTTCATTTTCAGATTTATCAGGGTCTGATTTAATTGCCATAAATAAGGAAAAACAAGATCAAATTAGCAGATGAAATCATAGGGTTGGGAGCTGATACATATTAATGAGCGCTTACTTTTGTGATCTGGCTAATGATGACCTCAGACCTTGATAAAATTAGCCGAAAGGAAAACAAACATATCAGGGCACTGCAGTGTTTGGATGCTTCTAGGCTGGGAAGCCACCAGATGCAGAGAGAAGCTTTCTTGGTGAGCCAGAGGGAGTGGGAAGCAGGAAGGCAGGATGCACAGCCTCCCTCGCCCCCAGCCTGAGCCTGTGCCCTATTTGGGCTAGAAGGTGCCTGCCTGTCCTGTGAGCCGCGCAGTGTCCACTCTCCCCTCGCCGCCCAAACCCCCAAGCAGCTTCCTTTGGCAGTGCTCCAGCCTGAGAAATCAGACACAATATAAGCCACTCCTCGGTGGAATTCTCTTCAGTCCTTTTAACAGGCTTGAAGTATTTTACATCCGTAGGAAAACCACCTTTGAATTAGTGGTTTTGTTCTCTGAATTGTGCTTTGTATTTGCTCTAATCAAATTCCCTCTCACCCAGATAAGCATTAAATGTGGATCACACCAGAGGCAAACACTTGCAACTCTGCCTGCTCTTCTCGGAGAGGAGAACTTGCCTTTGTTATGGAAATGTTTCTCCGGAGTGAGCGACTCAGGGAAGCAGGCACCAGCCAAAACACACCCTTTCCGCCCTTGTGTGTCTGCACGGCTTCCTTTTGAAACCCTGTGACCGCGGCAAGGAGTCCTCTTACTGGGGATGAGAGTTATATTTCTACAGAAGCACATCATCAGGTTTTTAAACAAGCACCTGGGCGGAAGTGTTTCGAGGCAGTAAGGATGCCAGCTTGGAGTCTGAGAAATTGAGTCCAGCTCCAGCTGGGTGACCTCAGCCAAGTCATAGGACTTTGCTCAGCCTCACTTTCTCCATCTGTACAATGGAGGAAATAAAAGTACTTACCTCCAAGGGTTTGACAACTGAACGAGGTAATATATATAATAGTATATATATTATATAATAGTATATAATAGTATATATATTATATAATAGTATATAAAGTACATGAAACAGTTCCTAACACATAATACGTGCTTAAATTTTTATTTTACTGCACATGCTTTTTCCCCATTTTATCATTAAATCTCTACAAAAATATTCTACAAGTAAGATTCTACATCCCCATTGACGGTGTAAAGCAGTCGTTTACAAGTGCGGTCCTCAGACTAGCAGCATCAAGCATCTTATTGGAGAACTTGCTAGGAAAGCAAATGCTCCGGGGCCCTACCCCAGGTCCCCAGAAACTCTAGGGGTGGGCGCCAGAAACCTGCATTTTCACAAGCCTTGTGGGTCATTCAGATGCACGCTCAAGCTTAAGAACTACTGGTATGGGGAAAATACGGGATAGGAAACTTCTCTTAGAGGAAATGTTGCCCTATAAATCTCACCTGCCCAAATCTCTGCTTTTTAATTGTTGGCTATTTATATTTCTTTTCATTGGGTTGGCATTTACAAAAGTGACTTCCGTTGGTGTGTAGTGAAAGACGTAGAAAACCTAGCAAGCGTGGAAGTTGAAATGAGCCACGTTCTGCTTCCCTTACTCTGAGATTTTCCAAAAGCAAGTTTCAGAGAGAGTCACAACTTTGTGTGTTCCATCAAGGTACCAAAAAAGAGAATCACTGAATCACAGCTCCCATAGAAGAGGGGAGGCTTCGGATAAATCAAAAAGACAGGAAGCTATCTTTACATGACTCTGTTGGGATTTGGGACAGACAAAAGAGAAAAAGCTAAGAAAAATTTAAATCTTTTTATCCCAAAAGCTCCAGACAATACTAATGATAAACACAAGGGCAACTGCATTTTTTTAAAAATGATAAAACCACATTCCAAGGCTAAAGAACTTTTGTGCAGTTTATCTGCACAAAAGATAGGCCTTTAGAAATGGATCAAATTTGCCAACTGGAATTCAAAATGCAAATGTTCACTTTTTATATAGGTACCTGTAATATTTTAGGTTTACAGAGGAAGATTTGCAATCTACCACCTTAAGAACTAGTATTTTGCCATAGGCCATGATTTGGATCTAAATATGCTCTAATTATAAGAATCTCTTGCTTTAGAGGTTGTGTTATTATTACTGTTAATATAAGTGAATACTTATCTTAATAATTAGGCAAAACCAATGCTTTCATCTACTCCCAGAAAGTGCCATGGGGCCTGAAGTGCCATTCCGGGGCTATCTGCAGATTTTATATCTTGAATTACTTGCACCCAACACTTACAGCAAAAGTTCCTTTCAGGAAGGTTTGGCAATGATTACATTCCCTCACCAGGGTCTGACATCTGTCAGTTCTATTATACCCTATAAGCTGTGACTGCTTTATGGAGGCAAACTGTGGCTAGTGCATGGGCCGCATTACTGAACAGTCCCCTCTCTTGGATTTAGAATCCTTTAACGATTAGAATTTCTCTGGATTGCAGAACCATGTGCATAAAAACTCAGTAAGGATTACATAAAATCATTCTTCCCTCTATCTAGATGTTGGCTGAAAGCACTTTTTATTTTTCCTGGTGATTTTAGTCTGTAGCAGGACTAGTGTTTTAGTTTAACTTCTTATTCCCCTCCTCATAATTTCTCTCCTCGTATTTTAAAATTTCTTTACATTTCAATTTTTAACATTATAACTGTATTAGCATAGTTAGGGTCTGAAAACAATATCCTGAATATATAAACTAATGCATGGCTAGGCTTTTGTTAATTGGGAAATCCTGTTGATTTTTGGCTTCAGTTATTAAGAAAAAGAGACAGTAATGGCATAGCCATTACCACTGGGCAGCTAGATTCTCTCCAGTCCCTGAGATCCTGGTGGATAAGAATCAGCCTCGAGAAGACACATAGACTAGGTCATTTAGGTCTAGTTACACCTCGACTAGGGACCCAGTTAGTGAATAGCAATAGAAAGCAGAGAAATAGTGTGAAGAGGAATGAGGCATTAATGATAAACACAAGAACACAGGCAGAGCTGTAGACTGTCTCTTTCTCCAGGGCTGATTTAAGAGGGAAAAAAAAGCCAGAAAAAATATAAGTTCTCTGACCTTCCTTTCTACCCACTTCAGCTTCCCTGCCCCCCACCCTTGTTAGACATAAGAGGTAGAAAATTGCAGCTAAGTATGAGGGTGGTGGAATCATACAGACACAGAGCCAAGTCTTGGTTTGTTCTGTCGCTCACTAGCTGTGCCACGGTGGGCAAGTTACTTCACTTCTCTAGGCTTCCATTTTGTCATCAGTCACGCGGAGATAATCAACAGCACCCACAGCATGTGGGAAGCAAATAAGGAACAGCTTGGCACAGAGTAAGTGCTCAATTAGTACTATTCTTCTTTTTCCACAGGGTCCTGCTCTCCGTTAAGCTATGGATGAAGTAGGCAGAGTGTGACATGGGAGCCGGGAAGCAAGGCAGGTGGGGGATGTCTAGCCGGTAGAAACACTGAGCTGAGATTTGCTGATTCTTCTCCGTTTTTCACCATGACCTTGTATGATTTTCTGGTTATTTGCTTCTCTTTTCTTTCCCGCATCGTGATAGTTGTGGCAGGCAGCATAATAGCTCCCCAAAATGTCCACATCTTAATCCCTAGAACCTGTGAATATGTTACCTTACATGGCAAAAACGATTCTGCATGTGTGATGAAATTAAGGAGTTTGAGATGGGGAGATTATCCTGGATTATATGTATGGACCCAGTGAAATTGCAAGGGTCCTTATAAGAGGGAAAGAGGAGGGTCAGTGTCAGCAAGGGGATGTGACAACAGAAGTTCTCTGCTTTGAGGTTTGAAGGTGCTACACTGCTGGCTTTGAAAACGGAGGAAGGGGCCACCAGCCGAAGAATATGGGCAACCTATAGAAGATGGAAAAGGCCAGAGTATGGATTCTCCCCTAGAGCCTCCAAAGGGAAGGCAGCCCTGACGACACCTCAGTTTCAGCCAAATGGGACCCATTTCAGACTTTTGACCTCTAGAAATATAAGGTAATAAATGTGTGCGGTTTTGAGTCACTAAGTTTGTGGTCATTTGTTACAGCAGCAACAGGAAACTAATACGATGGTATACTGCTGTGTAATTCTACCTGGCAGTAAAGAATGGCAACCCAGCATAACCAGCAGACGGATTTGTTCATTCCAGCAGCTCCACAGACTGCTCCATTTTGGCCTTCAAAGAAAACATAGCAAAACCAAATTTTTATTTAAAAGTGAGCATGATTCACTCAGGAGAAATAATCATGGATCAGAGGAGAGAATTAATTGCCTGGGGTCCATTTGAAATACGGGGGAAGGGGTGGAGTTGGCATTAAATCTTGGCTTTCGTGCAGCTTTCAGTTAACAGACAGTGGTGTCCCAGGAGGAAGTTACTAGAGCACAGCCAGCCCCCGTCTGTCACTCAGCCCTCCTGCAGCACGTTGGAATGGCTCGGAAACTCCAGTGGACAAAGCTGAGGGACAGCATCTTGATTCCAGGCTACAACTCAATCCCCAAGAGGGGCATCACAATGCAATTGCCTAGTTACCTTCTCTTATAGCTCAATCTCTCTCTCAAGATCCTTTGCCTCATTTTGAACACATCTTTACTCTTCTGCCTGGATCAGAGTCACCTGACATTCTTACAGTTTTCATGTTAAGTTTTGTTTTTGCAGGAATAAAAGCTTTGCCAGAGACACAATCTAGGACTCTCAGACTAGGGCTAAAGAGCACACCAAATTGATGGATTGAAAATTGGGCCCCCAGTAATAGATGTTATCCCTAAGTAACTGTCCAGATCCAGTCCTTACATAAAAGGAAAAAGAATCATCCACAAGCCACAAGATTAGGGATCATTTTGCTCCATTAGAAACAACCACACACCACCAATTTGTAGCCCACAAAAATAAAAATAAATTGTATCGATTATAAATTATATTCCACCTATCCGAATCTCCAGTTCCTGGTGGACCCTGCATCAAAATGTGTTGGTCTTTTTGTACAATCCTTTTCAAAGGGCAGTAACTCACAACTGGGACACAGTGGACACATGTCCACTAGAAAACCTCAAAGAGGTGGGTGATATTACACTCATTTACTCAACAGATACGTAATAAGCACCTCTTCCACGTTGCATGGGGACATTTTGGGGAGCAAGTTGTATCCGGAGATTCTCTCTGCCTCCCAACAGTCTTCCCCACTCTTTATCCTCATTCTGCAAATTCTAAGTAGTAAGCAACGTCCCTCACAGTTCATTCCCTCTGCAAATCTCTCCATGTGTCAGCAGCTTCTTCCCAGTCATCGCAATGATGTCCGAAGCCCATGGAAACCTACTCACAGACAGAAGAGAGCAGAGAGGGCTCCCAGTCACTAAGGGGAGTGGAACGAGGCTGGGCCATGTCTCCTGCCCACGGGAGGCCATCTCCCTGACGCACCCCATCTGCTGGCCTTTGTGGCTACCCTGTCCCAGGATTCCAAGGAAAGATCCAGTCAGTGGTCAAGTGCGGATTCACCCGGGCCTGGAAGAGGCTCTGGCAAGTGAAAGACAACCTGGCTTCAGAAATGTCTCCCAGACTATACCTATTAGGGCTTTCCCGTCAAGAAACAAGAGGGGAAAGGAAAGGAAAAAAATAGGTAGGGGTAGGTGGGGACTAGATAGGGTTTGTTCAAGACCAGATTTAAACATTCTGCTTTTTTGAAACAACGTACTTTGTAATCATTGCCTTGGCACCTGGCCCTCTCTCATTTAACATCATCTGCCTGACTTTGAATTCATGGAACAGATTTTCACTGCCTTGGACTCCAAGCAGTTGGCTGGTAGAGTGTTCTTGGATGTTACCAAAAAAAGGCATTTGATACCATTAATCATATTGCCATATGTAATAAATTGGCTGCCTATGGTACATCGCCTAAAATTGTCACGTGGTTCCGATCAGAGCCCTGCCAACTGCAAGTGGTTATTGGAAAGTCTGACTCTCCCTTTCAAGCATGCCTTCTCCATGTTCCATGGGCCCCTCCTGTTTGCACCGCCCATTAATGACCTGCTGGCTCATCGTCCACACAAAGGCCAGCCCTTGCGAGGATGCACGTGTCTGGGGTGCTGCTCTAGACAGGCAGTAACCTGCGTGGTAGCAAAATCACATCATTACACTCCGTCTCTGACAGCCAGACACTTGAAGGCTAACCGATACATCACTTAATTTGCGATTTTGCATCTGCCTCCATCCAGATTCATTATCTTCCTGTGCCCCTTTCCCAAACTCTACGCATATATTGACTTCAGGGGAGCAGCGTCCTCCGTGCAGAATGCCGCTGCCTGTACTCATCTTGGCCCGCAAGTGGAGTGCCTGCCACACGGCAGTGGGGATGCACAAAATCCATGTGAAAACAATTGATTTCGGCAAGTGTGTGGGAGGCCGTGGGCAAAGACGGAAGGTGTTGAAAGCATCGTATCATGCCACCACCGCGCCTGGCTTTAATGGGTTACATTTGTGGGCTGTGGGTTTCTTTGTTTCTTTCTTTTCTCCTCTAGCACGATTGGGCCAATCTGCATTAAATAATAAGGAACTAAACCTTTTTCCTCAAATCAGATTGTTGTTCTGTTCAGTCTTGAAACTCTGAAAGGCCTTTATGAAACGTTTTGGAATTTGACTCCATTTATTTAATTGACAAGTATTGTGTGTGTGTTTTAAATAAATTAAATAAATAATTTTGTGAGTCTGTATGATGCTCCTTTGTGGGTATTTGCGTGTTTGTGTGGGAGACTGCGTGCACACGTGTCCCCTCTTGGTGTACATCTGTGTATCCAGATTCCAGCTGAAATCCTGAAATACAGTTTTTGTCTCATTTCCAGCAACTCTAAAACAGGAACTACAGGAAATCTTAGTCACCCCCCCACACCATGCCCCATCCTGGAAAAAAGTTCTATCCTCATGAAATTTGCAGGCTGATATCTCCTAGCAGACCCAGGAGGTTCCAGAAGTTTGGGTAACGTTCATATAAACATCCCTGCCACCATCTGAAACCCATAAATAAGGCCACTGGGGGGAAAAAAGAAACAAGGTCTCTCCTTTTTTCACACCACATCTACATCTTTTATCTTCAGTAAGACATTGTTCAGTTGAGTTGGAGAGCATTTGGGGAGAGACTGAGCAAGAATTTAATAGATGGCCTTAAAAATAAGAGCTCTGAGTGAAACAGAGTGCGTGGTGTGCTCAGGCTCACAGAAACCCAACCAGAGTCCAAACTGCCTACGAGAAAGGGAAGGTCTGGCATCCCCGCTGCTTTGGTGAAGTGCTGGCGAGATCAAGATCCAGGGCTCTGCTGATCTCAGTCTTTTCCCGTACAGGTGGTACGGTGCACATATCACAAGTCTGACCTTTGGTTCTGAGAAAAACAAATAATAAAAGTGAACTACGTGGCAAGGTCTGAAAAGAGTTAGTGGTTACTAGCATATCCTCTGAATCGACAATGCTCTGGGGACACATAAAAATGCAGTAATACACCCAAATGTGCAAAGGATTTCCCCCCCATTTGCCGTAGTAAAAAATTCAAATCTAAATATTCATTGCATATATATTCAGGGGCTTTGTTTCAGAATTGTGGTTTGAGGATACAAAATGACTGAATTTCTTTATCAGCTGGTTGTGTTTTGGACTGACAAGTGGGCTCCCTTGCAGAACCCCAGACGCACCTACACTGAATTAATCAGAGTTGGTACTTGATTGCGCCATACTTTTGAAGAACTCAAAGCTCCTGCAAACACTTTCCTGTCCTCCTCTTTCAATCAGTATTTATAGAGCATGTGGTAAAACCAGGGGTGGAGGATAGAGAAGAAATCTCAAAGGTCATATAGTTGAGCTCAAACACACACACACACACACACACACACACACACACGGAGAATTACATACCTTTAATTTATGCATTGTGTGTGTGTTTTACTTTTCATAAAACTCCTTTGAGTTTGGATGTGTTTTTAAATGTGCTGTATCACAGGAGCTATGGGCTTTTTCTGATCTACTTTATGAGCATCTCTCTTGTTGAGGTCACTTGTATTCGTGTATCTCTAGTTCCTAGAATAATGCTTAGCACCCAGTAAGCACTCAATGAATATTTATTCAATGAATGAGTTAATAAAAACAAATTGACATGGCCTGTGAGAGATAAAAATAAATAACTTTCTGATTATTCCCCCTGAGCCTTCCTTATTCAACGTGCCAATTACACTAGTTTTTGATACCTTATGGTGCTTAGAATGGTATATTACACATGAATCCAAAAGTGTAGAAGACTGGAGTGTCACGAAGACTTCTTTTTTTTTTTTTTTTGCGGTACGCGGGCTTCTCACTATCGTGGCCTCTCCCGTTGCAGAGCACAGGCTCTGGATGCACAGGCTCAGCGGCCATGGCTCACAGGCCCAGCCGCTCCGTGGTATGTGGGATCTTCCCGGACCGGGGCACGAACCCATATCCCCTGCATCGGCAGGCGGACTCTCAACCACTGCGCCACCAGGGAAGCCCATGAAGACTTCTTGTAGGAGCTGGAATTTAGCTGGATCTTAAAAGGTTGGTTGGACCTAGAGACACTAGAAAAGTCTTTGAACAAAAGTGAAGAGCCAAGAAGGTCCATGAGGTACCCACTGAACTATGAATAGATATTCATTTGCCTAAAGCAGAGGATTTTGTAGAGGGAATAACACTTAGAAGGGAATGCAGAGGACGTTCGATCACTAATGAGAGTAGGTCCTGATGCTCCTCTCCTCAAACCTATGGGTGGAACCAGCCTTCCCACACAGCCACAGTTTCAAGTTAACAGAACAAGTCAGAGACAAATGGGTCAAGGCTGAGGGTCAGACTTTAAGGACATTCATACCTCCAGGAGGAGCACAGTCAGTGTGGGGTTTTCTGGTGACCAATGAAGGCATCCATGAGGTCCACTATGACACTGGATGAGGAATCAGAACAGATGTGCACTGCAGTCCCTGGATCTTCAATATTTTATGACTCTCTGGTTTTATTCTCAGAAGGAATCTTTCACAGCTTGGGGAGAGTGTTGCCCATTTGGGACCTGCTGTGTCCCAGCAGCCTCTGAGCCCCCCAGCCTCTCACTGGCTGAGGCCAAGGAAGCCAGTCATTGTTCACGGTCTTTCTGGGCTAAGCAGGCTAGCCTCAATGCTCCATCTGTTTGCATCTGATCCCAGGAATTTTGCTTGGATGTGAGATTCACTGTTGACCAGTAAGTTCTTTCACTCCCCACCTTTGGACAGTTTTCTCAGCTTCAACCTTCTCTGTAGTCTTTGACCAAGATCACTGTATTCTGCCCCCATATTAGGATAGACAACGCAGCTCAACACTGCATTTCCTTCCCAATCTTTCCTTGACTTGTGCATAAATGGACTTTTAGTCTCTTCATCTTTGACTGCTGCTTATAGTTAAGCTTACCATCCTTTCTGATGGGTCCAAGCCTGTGTAAGGCTTTCTGCTTGTTAGGTAAGAACCATTATCCTGTTTTGTAATCCTTTTGGCCAAAATCTAAATTGAGCAGATCCTCCCCCACACACACCCTTTATTCTCTTTTCTACAATTATCCTTTATACCTTATCACAATTTATTGATGTTCATTATAATATTTATTTATCCATATGTTTATTTAATGGTTGGGTTATTAAATAAACTGACTAGTCTGTAAGTAACCTGAGGTCAGAAAAAGTCTGTTTTGTTCACTGCTATATCCTCAGCACCTCGAACAGTGTCTGGATCATCAAATATTCAATAAAAAGTCATTCAGTAAAAATTTAGCCCCTCTCAGGATGAATGCCCTTTCTTCCTCCCTTATCTAAACAGGTTGCCTATTGCATGACCCACTTCCCACCTGACATATCCAGCTCCTTGCTATGGTCTGCAGGCCTATTCTTGGTCCATCATAAAACATTTTCAACACTTAGTTATACAAGCCACTTTTTAAAATTTGGCTACAGGCACAAAAAGTAAATAATTACAGAACATATCATAAAGAAATTCCTTTTTTTATTTAAAAAAAGGGGGAAAAATCAGAAAGAGAATCATTTTTAACCACCATAGATCCTTCCTATCTAGCACATCAAGAGATGAGCCCAGAACATTTCTTGAACAGTGTTCGGAAGCTCACTGAGCTTGGACTGTGATAGCTGGAAAGAAGACAGCAAGTTCCCCAATCCAAGCCCTCTTAGAAAAACAGCACAGCTCTAGACAGCCTTTCCCACTAGGATCTTCAGACCACCAGAAAGAGGGTTCTTCTGCTCTGCTCGGCCTAGAGGTGTTGCTTATTTGATGAGTGTCTTAGGTGTCTGAGGAATTCATAATTCACCTTGGATCACATGTCCTAGAATATCTTTTGTGTGGAAATTCATTTCTGCTGTGGTCACATGAATTACTTTAAGGGCCCTGGAGTTGGCAATCTGTCTATAAGGTTTTTTAATCCCTTTTCCTGCTTTACTAGGAATTATAGACCAACTTCACCCTGACCAAAGAGTCCTGGGTTCCTGTAACAGGCAACCTTCCTCAGCTGCCTAGACGTCAATGTCACATAGGCTTGCACCAAACCAAAAGCAAGTCTCCCGGGTTAAGAGACTACTACTTCTATTGCCTTGAGAACTTCTGATTCTGACCCCTATAGAGACTATTTTAGACAGAGCAGCTATGTTCATCCCTTATTAGTATGCCGTTTAAGAGCTACATGCATACTGTGGCTCTTTCTGGTAAAGTTGTCTGTATTTTTAAGTGCCATTGGGTTCCTTCTCATTGCATGTTTACTGCAACCTTTATAAATTCCTTACACAAATTCTAGGGAAGATTCCTTCCTCAGACTGATGTGTGAGCATTGATGATTCTGATGCCTGCACCTTCCCACCAGAGTTTCTGATTGAATTGGCCCATGGTGGAGTCTGGGCATTAGAATGGTTTAAAAACCTTTCAGGTGATTCTAATCCTCCCGGTGATTCTAACAGAGGTGGGAACCATTGATCTAGAGAGGCTCATCTCAAAATTTAATATGCATGAGATTCAGCCGGGAAGCTTATTTATAATGCTTACTGATGCAGAATTAGTAGGTCTTAGGTGAAGCCTGAGACTCTGCATATCTATTAATAAGATTTCAAGTGATGCCAGTACATATTCCTAATCCACAGACCACACTTCAAGTAGCGAGGTTCTTTAAATAACATGTAGCAATTCAAACTGAATTTGAAGTGTTTTTACTTTATGAAGTAAAACTGAATGAAAGTAATAATTCAGGTCCTTGGTCGCACTAGCCACATTCAAGTGTTCAGTGGTCACCTGTAGCTAAAGGCAATTGTCTTGAACAGGGCAGAGTAGAAACATGTCCACCACAGAAAGTTCTACTGGACAGTGCCACTCCAGACCCTTTTCTTGTATTTTACTTTTCAAGAAATTGCATTTGCCGAGCTTGCAACTAACATGTGTCTGCAGCACCAAAGGGCTTTAATAACACATGTATTTTGGATGCATTTTTGCTTTGGACTTTTAAAGGCAAACTTCTTCCCAGAAGATACTGAGAGGCCCCACAGAAACCTGTGATTTCAGGACCAGCTTTAGGCCTAAGTAGTTGATTTATAGTATTATCAGTTTTGTCATCACTGCTGTTTTTGTTAAAGCAAACTTTCTTGAAGACTTGGGTGAGTTAATTTATCCTCTATGGTTATTTTCAAACTTCTTTTTAGGAGGGACTTTCCAGTTTCTCTTGCCAACCTTTTTTACTGGCACTGCCTGAAAAACAACGCCGTCCTAGTGTTTGTTTACCTTCCGTCCACTCTGGTCCAGCCACCTACTTCCCCATCCCTTTCATTTATCCCACAGCACCAGTACAGGGTACTTGTAGTCCAGCACTATTCCATGGCAAATGGTGCTTCCCCCTCACGGAGTTTATAACTAAACAGAGGATCTGGATGAGACAAGTAAAACTCAAAATCTCATTAAGTTGCTAGCCGTGGCTAGCAAGTGGTAACACGTTAAAACATTAAAGCAGATTAGTTTCTCACATTAGCCAGCTATCACTGAGCAAAGGGCAGTGTCCAATAAAGTGGTACACGGGAGAGGGCGAATTTAATGGAGCGGGGGAGAGACCAAGGGAAGGGAAGGGCAGGGCTAAGATTTGAGAGGGCTGCTAACTGAGGGGGGCGCAGACCTGCCCCAGGAGGCAGGCAGAGTGAGGAGGAGAGAAGACAGTGAGGTGGGAGGCATGAAAGAGAAAAAAATGAAAGGTCAGTGGAAGAGATGGACAAACTTCAGCAGGTTCACGGTTCTATAGAAAGCCATAAGTAAATCGGCTAACCCTTTCATTGCACCTCCATCGAGGCAACTCTACCCTCTGATGAAGAGGACGTAAGTGTGAGGAAGGCCGCAAGGATGGAGATGGGTCCTTGGAAGGAATGGGCTTTACCCTGCTGCCTCCTGATCTGCCCAAACAAGGAAGGTGAAAAAGAGCTCATGTCTCCAGAGCACAGAGCCCGCAGGGCTGAACCGGGGGGCCGGGGCTCCACATTCCCTTCCCAGCTCCACACGGTGAGCTTAGGATGTGCCAGCTCTTCTCTGGGCTCATTCCCACAACTGCATAAAAGAGTTAAATGTTCTTTCACCTTTGAACCGCTGGGGTCTCTGATCCTATATCCAGTGCAGTGGTTTGCAGACTGAGGGTGAAGGTGGCACCTGGGCATCGGCCCTGCATTGGCTTCACTCAGAGCAGCCCCACTGTTGTCTGTTGACATATCAGGTTCCATAGACTACTGATCAAGACATGGTATTTGATAGAATTGCCGCAGCCATCACTTCAAAGCTTCTCTTTGGTTCTTAAATTCTTACAGACATCTTAGAAATTTAAATGTGTGGCAGAGAAGTAGGTGGAGGGAGGGGTGAGGGGGAGAGAGGGGATGTGGGAGAGAGAGAGAGAGAGAGAGAGAGAGAAAGAGAGCGAGAGAGCACGTACACTATGGCCCACCTGGGGCAGAAAGGAAAGAGACTGGACGTCTCCACTAAACCAAGCCACAGACAGCCCTTTTCTGTAACTCATCCTTGTTAATGAGACAGGGTCATGAGGATCACCCACCCTGCTATGTACGGGAAGATTCTAAAGAAAGTTGACAGATCAAAACTTGTGTATCCACATTAGCTATCATTTTGGAAAATTGTACACATACTTGAATGACATTCCCTCTGTTCAGCCACTTGGGGTTCTTTAAAGTCCTCCTTTGGAGCCTAATTAGTTCCCAAGCATACCTTTCCTAATCCTTTGTGAAACTGTTAGACTATCTTTCATTTTCTGAGCCATCGGCAGCTTACAGAACATGCCTCCGGAGTGAATGCCTTGTGGGAAAGAAGTGAGGCACGCTGATTTGAAAGGCAGGTGGGGGCCAATAGGTGAGGCTCCAGCTCACGTGCCCAGGGTCACCACCTTTGGGAAAGACAGCCCTCTTGACACATGCCCTCGGCCAGAAGGTCGACACAGAGAACTCTGAAAACAGAGCCTTCTGGCTGAGAGAAAGAACCCAACCATGATTTAGAGAGAAGCCTATTTCTCTTTTCAAATTTTCCGACTTGACGTGATGCTGTAGCGCACTTCACATCTGATTACATTAGTCACATCGCATTACACCGTATCACCTGTGACAGGATACAAGGGGATTGTGAACTGTGTATAAAGATGTACCAGCAGCCAATAGCTCCAACCCGTTCCTGATGCAGGAGCCGAGCCCCTACCTTCCTTTGTTAATTCAGATAAAACACCCGACTATCTTGTCAAAAAGGGGGTCCCATAAAACCTTACCTGAGTCATCAGCTAGAAGAGAAATAATTCTAGATCCTGTCTTAAAGCAGGGCTGCTTTTTCTATCTTAGACCAAATCTAGAATTTCGTCTCTCCCCAGCACTCCCAATAATCATGCCTTCACTGTGTCCAGCACATTACAATTTGCAAGGTCTTTTCGAAGCCATCATCTTATCGACGTTCCACATTCTTAGGAGCCAAGACTCAGCAGAGACTTTTGCACATTTGGTTAGGCGAATCAGAATGTTCAACAGTATCTTTCCCTGACTGGGATCTCGGGGGCAGGGGTGGGGTGGGACATGGGCCACTATCTGAGTCTCCCTCTCTGTGGTGCAGAAATATCAGCTGACCATGGCCCTGAGTGAGAGCCCAGGTCTTCATGATGGGCTGCTTGCATTTGGTGCTTGACTCAATTTTTTTTTTTTACTCTAAATACTGACTTAAAGGAAACTACTGGAGACACAGATCACAACTATCATGATCAGGATTAGAATAATTTCCTGATTTCCACACAGCGAAGAACAAAGGAAATGACATTGTCTTCCTAGAAAACATACATAAGTCTGATCAGCCACAGTACGGTGAGAACCCATCTAATTCAAAAGTTGTATGTGATTCTTTTTTTTTGTTGTTGCGCTACGCGGGCCTCTCACTATTGTGGCCTCTCCCGCTGCGGAGCACAGGCTCCGGACGCACAGGCTCAGCGGCCATGGCTCACGGGCCCAGCCACTCCGCGGCACGTGGGATCCTCCCGGACCAGGGCACGAACCCGTGTCCCCTGCATCGGCAGGCAGACTCTCAACCACTGCGCCACTGGGGAAGCCCTGTATGTGATTCTTAACACAGGTTTTCTTTCTTGCATCATTTTTCAAAGAAGTCAAAGAAGCCTCCCTGTCCCATAAAAGATGGTTTCAGATGCGAGTATCGGAACTTGACACAAGTTGCTTTTAAAGAAATAAGGAAATGTATCAGAAAAAAAGAAGGTCCGGAAGTAGAACAGCTGCAGGATTGATTGATTCAGTTGGTGAATCTCATCATGAAGAACCCATTATCCTGGTTCTGGCTTCAACTGCAAGCCAAGGAAAGATCGTTGCTTAAGTTCCAGGCTTTACATCCTGATACAACAACATCCAGGGGAACAATACAGACTCTGTCTTCCTTTCTTTGAAGAGAAAAAACCCTTCCAAGAACCACTATCCCTACCCTAAAAGACAACCCCTCAAATGCATGGGTCAGGATTGCGCCACACATGCCTGTTTTTAGATCAACTTTTGGCAAAAGAATGGGATTTCTCTAATTAGACAAAAGAAGCAGCCACAGTGAGTCATAATATTCCATCAGCTATTGAAGTAAATACTGAGAAATACCACTTAGACAAGAGAAATGGGAAAGAGCAGGCAGAATGAAGCCCAGCTGAGGAAAGTCTCTTGGTGAGATTCACCTGGGGTTATACTCCTACTTGAGGTGGGAAGGGTCAAGAACTAGGGGTCCACCATGTCCTTATCACATGACCAGGCTTTTCCCACCACCCTGGCCTGGCCCGCCCTCAGGTCTGGAGGGAAGCTAAGGTTTAACTTCCAAGAACAGTGCACTCTCTCCCCTTCAGGGCAGATCATCACCAATTCCTATTTGCACAATATCCATGTATTCTGCCTTTTACACATCAGACACGTATACAGGCTTGAAAATAACTGCTGTGACCTCCCTAAGATGACCCTTCTCCAAGCTAAATATCTCCAGTTTCTAAAAACATTCTTTTAATACCTAAGGTTGAACTTCCTTTTGGCTCCACTAAGTACAACCCAGGGCTATAACTTGAAGTTTATTTACTGGCTAACTGCCCCAAGTTGTTAGCCACTGGCACTCTGGTGTGAATTAATTTCACCAAATTAATTTTTTCATAATGTTTCTGAGGGAGAACCAGGGGATAATGGAGAAAATACAACCACAGCCTGACATTTTAAAAAGTCTGCAGAGAAGGAAGAGGTATGGAAGACACATCTTGTGGATGACACTAACTTACCTTAGATGCATGATATTTTGGTGTTATGTCCCAGCTCATGGTAGGGCAAAGCAGCCTGGACAAACTGGGTTGAGCTGAGATGGGCGGTTTCTGGGAAGATGGACTTTGCCAGCAAATACTGGAATGAAGTCCTGGCTGGCAGGTAGAATAAATTCATTCATTTACCAAATATTTACCGAATGCCTCTATGGTGCAGTCACTCCACTGGATGTTGGATATGCAGTCTGGGAAGTGCGTAACAATAAACATCTGTTTGTCTAGGCTATTGGTTGTCATGAAGCAGGGGAGAGAGAAGATGGACAACCCAAAGGAGCAGGGGGTATCCCAACATCCATTCAAAGGATGACATGAAGAACCTAGAAATAGGCAATACCCAGTCCAACAGCATACGTTAAGTTATAGGGAAGGCTATAAACCTCTTGACTTTGGGTAAAGGACTGGCAATGGAAGACTTTGGTTCTGAAAGCACAAAGCAGAGTGAGAGCCATTAGGAGCAAAGCAAGGACCCAGCTACCATGATCAGGATACAAAGTGGAGACTGGCTCTTCTGCATGTAGAAGCACCTTTATGCAAACTGGAGTACAAGGTCACAACTGAGTGGGTAGCAAGATTAACTTAGTGCTGAGCCCCAAAGTCAGACAACAGTGACCAATCCCACTCTGAGATCGGGATTGGTCATGGAGCCTGGAGCAGAACTGAACTACATGCAGGTCACATGGTTCCAGAGGGTAGTATGTCCTGGTCCCAGGCCACCATCCTCCCTCTCAGCTACCCCGCTGCCAATCCACATTTCCTCAGTTTGGGAGCTGCTGTGATCCATTGGATCAAACAGAGTGTAGCAATCTGCTTCCACAGGTTTGCTTCTAAGGAATTCCAAGTTACACCTGATGGAGACATTTTGCTTCTCAACATTACAGGACCTACTAAGCAAGAAGAGATAGAATGACTGGAATCTAGAATTTAAGACGCACACGTAACGCATAAATTGACTTCAAACCACACAAATCCAAGCAAAACTAAGATAGCTGTATCATTTAGCTGGCCTTACCTCTAAAATTTATAAAGTACTCTTCAGCCCAAGTAGCAGGCACTTGATAACAAAGCACTTTCTTCTTGTATAACCATATTTTTGGTCTTGTCAACAGTTGCGATCTTCGGGCAACTAGTCATTTTCCAGCCAGCACAACATTCTAGAGTGTTACATAAATGCTGAATACTCATCAATTTTAATTAACAGCCTTGGCTGGTTTGACTATTAGATTCTTGGAATTTCATATTCAAATATCAGCTCTTCCTTGTTGAGAAGGATATGTTTTCTCTCTTCTAACCAGAGCAAATTGCTCCAACATATATGAACCAATTCTCAGCTTCCCAGAGCCAATGGCCAATTCACAAAGCTCCATAAAACTCCTGCAGGACTTGCTGCTGCAGCTGCCTAATTATAAGAAAACTAACACACTGACTAGTTCTCCTCAGAAGAGCGTCCATGAGTCACTGCTGCTGGAGAAGAGCTTGCTGCTAAAAGGGTTGTGGCCAGTATCATTTTTATGATGAGAGAGAAAGAATTCCTCTGGCTTGCCTTGTCCAATCCGCTCACAGATATCCAAAATGCTCCACTGGCTGGTTTTCTATATGTCTTGAACCATCATGAAAGCCACAAGGAAATAGTTATTCCAGGTACAGATTTACCACCAGAGCTATTGCTATATGCTCGTTACATAGGCCCTCTGCCTCCCACACTCAATCCACAGAAGGCTTATTTTTAGCAGTGACTAAAGGACTCCATGCTCTAATTTATGCACACATATAAAATCAATAATTACTTAGCTGACCTTTTCATTCGTCTAAATTTGGCCTGGCGTAATGGAAGCTGCCCACATAGTTCCCATTGAGAATGATAAATAGGAGACAGTGGTGCATCTCTATTTTCTCTCTAAGGGTCAGATCAAATCAGAGGCAGCTCAAAACCCAGCCAGTGCTTGAACTGAGCCTCACAAACTTCTATTTGAGGCAGATTCCATTGTGATGAGCATCACACCTCTTTTGAAAGAAGAATCCAAACTTTGACTATGATCCACCCTGGCTTGGTGCAGGACTCATGCCTTAAGTATGGTTACCCACTTAATTAAGGAGAGCAGCTCTTATAATGAGCACCAGCGGCAATAAAGAGTACGGTTCCCAAAATGGGCAAAAGGCAAAACGATGCTCCAATAAAAAGTCAGCTACAGGTCCCTCTGTGCAAGGTGTGGAACAAAATATCCATAAGTCCAGATAAACTTCCAAAACTATTTCTCCAGGCCTAACTCCTTTGAACCCCCTCTAGCAATTTTGGAAGTTTTTCTACTATTGTCCAACACCTCTACAAGGTTAATTTCCAACTGAATGAGCAGTAGTTGTACTCCTTCTTTGTTTTTAAAGACTGGATTTCTGGCTTCTAGAGTGGTCCTTTTATTTTTCCTAAACTTGCTGAGAACAAGAAAGTAAATTTCTTCATATTAGGAGAATTTTAAGGTAGAAATATCTAGGCTGTTTTTTTCTTTTTTTTCCCCCTCTCTTTGCTTAGGATGATTTAAACTCTACAGCAAGCTTATCTTCCAGGTTTAATTTCCCTATTATGGAGAACAGAGGCCTCCATGCCTCAGGTTAGCCACACCCTTTATCTTGAGTTCTATGCCATTGTTCCCATTGAGTGAGATACTGGAGCATCTTTGTCAAAAGGCTTGATCAGACAAAGCCAGGAACCCCCACAACCCCACCCCCATGAACTGTACCACAGACTTAGAATTTGCACTAGAACTTCTCCTCCTTCTCTGTGTCTACAACTTCATGACCTATTCTAGCTCCCCTGAAGTAATTAAATTATACAGGAGCTGGTGGGTTGGTGACGTGCCTAATAGCAACAATAATAATAACAATATTACTATTTTAACTACTTTTTATTAAACATTTATTAGGTACTTAATACATGCTAGGTACTTTTTAAAGTTCCCTATATCTATTAACTCCTTGAGTCTTTATCACAACCCTGATGTGGGAAGTATTTCAATTTTGCTGGTAAAACAACTGAGGTACAGAGAGGATGAGTGACCTCGCCCAAGGTCACAAAATAGTGAGTGGGAGAACTGGCTAAACACCTAAGCAGCCTGATTCCAGGGTCCCAGGTCATATACGAAGCTCTCGCTCTTTTAGAATTCTGTGTATATTATTTGATTTAAGCCTTATAACAGACTCGGTTCTCCCACCCCTGTACTGGATCCACTGCGCTGGAGTGCCTCTTTAGATTTTCTGCCTGGTAATAAAGGACTTCTTTAGAAGGTTTGAACAAAAGCTCAGCAGAGAGGACCTACTAAGTTCCAGACCCTCTCTGACACCACTCCCTGCGTTTGCTAACCACTCTTTAGGAAAGTTCAACATTTCTCTGCATGGATGCCTGGCATGTAAAAAGCACAGCGCACATCCAGCGGATGCTGACACAGGGAGTGGTGGAGAAAAGATCACACGGCCTAGAAGCCAGGAGGGGAGGGAAAAGAAAGCAGAGAAGAGGACTTGGAACACAAAAGCCCCAGACTCTCAGGGGCTTGGTGGCCAGCTGCTCACATCTTTGCATAAAACACGGGCACAGGGCTGTTGGGGATACGGGTAAGTGTGGCTCCCCCCACCCACTGCGGGGCAGCCACCGCGGGGCAGCCAGTGCCTTGGTGAGGAGAAGAGTTCAGGAAAAAGGGGGAAAGGAGGCTTTTCTTTCACATGTGTCTAAGGAGTGCATATTGTGCCGAGCTAAGGGGAAAATCAGAACAATTCAAGTGCTAAGATACTGCCTATGTTGCTTTTAATTCTCCTGGCAACATCTAACATCCTCACTAACACAGAGGGGAATCTAGCCCCCTGTCAACCCCAAGACACACTACCTACTGTTCGGGGAGAGATTCTAGACAGGAAGGAGCCTTGCCACAATAATTACAGAGCACTGTGATGGCCTTAAACAGTACCATACTCAGTGCATTATCTAAGGCCTTTTGTCAGCCCCGCTGAAAGCCATCATGTAACTAAGCATGCTTTACTGGCCCAAGAAACTGATGTTTGGCTTTGGGTGATTTGTGGGATCTAAATTCTCATTATTCTGAAAGTATTACAGTCCACAACTGAAAACCTCCAAGGAAGGCATGCCAGGTGCCAGAAATGACAGAGAAATCTAGGGACACTAAGATTGTTTAATTACACACACAGGATTTTTAATGGATTCATTCCACGTGAGGAATGTGCGAGCATTTAAAATTTTTAAATTAAAAATAAAACCTTAAATACTTTTATTCAGTGAAAGAAGGGAGCTTAAGAATTTGAAAATTATTTACAATATAATTAAAATGGAATCAATGAGTAATAAAAGTCTGCAAGTTTATAGAATGAAAATTCTATAGATCATATGGCGAAGACTGGAGAAGATGGGACATAAGTCCTGCTCCTCAGGAAAACATGACTAGAAGAAAGATGTCTTGTTCTGGCCTTCTTCACTCCTGCCCAGAGAGAGGACAAGATGCTGCAACCAGCATGACTGGGGAGTTCAAGAGGTTAATTTATGGGGGTATATTAAAATACTTAAATATGTACAGCCTGGTTAAATGATGACTGGCAGGGGATATAGTAAGTAAGTGTCTAGTAAATTTTGAAGGTGTAAACACTAAGAATATAAAGAATTGTTTACTTTAAGTCTGGAGGACAAACAATTAGAAGTAAGGAAATCCTAGGATTGAAAAGTCTGGAAACTGAGAAATTCTTCATGATGGGAGGCCCAGAGGAAAGTGGTGAAGATATATCAGTTGAGACTTTTCAAAGAGGCTTTTCAGAATGCTCAAAGGTCAGCATAATCAGGGCTTGATATTACTGGGGAAGGTCATATGTATTGGTGGGTCCAAATCCTGAGTGAACATCAGAATAAAGACAAGTGCTTTCTGGGGCTTCCCTGTTGGCGCAGTGGTTAAGAAGCTGCCTGCCAATGCAGGGGACACGGGTTCGATCCCTGGTCTGGAAAGATCCCACATGCCACAGAGCAACTAAGCCCATGCGCCACAACTACTGAGCCTGTGCTCTAGAGCCCATGAGCCACAACTACTGAGCCCACGTGCCACAACTCCTGAAGCCCACAAGCCTAGAGCCTGTGCTCCACAACAAGAGAAGCCACCACAATGAGAAGCTGGCGCACCACAATGAAAAGTTGCCCCTGCTCGCCACAACTAGAGAAAGCCCGTGTGCAGCAACAAAGACTCAACACAGCCAAAAATAAATAAATTAAATAAATAAATTTAAAAAAAAAAAAGACGAGTGCTTTCTAAGATCACCTCGTAGAGTCTGAATCAGTGGTTTTGGTAGGGTATTCGAATCTACATATTTTAAAAGCTCCTTAGGAGTCTAGCAAGGCTGATATAACAAGTATCAGACTTACCGATGCACTATAATCAACTTTAGAACTGGACAAATTTTCAGATATTTTATAACATACAGAGAATGGGAAAAACAAAAAGGCGAGCTCCACGTTCACCTTAGCATTCTGCTTGGGGGCACTTATTAAAAGTGACTTATTAAATTTATTGAACTTATAAAACCAGCACAGGAAAATGAAGCCCAATCACAGGTCTTACTGGGAGAAGTGCCATGACAAGTGAGATAATCCATGTAAAGCAGTCAACACATATACTAAAATTTATATTGTAGTTATTATTAGAGTTCCTTTCCAAAATAATTATTTTCCCAAAAAAGAACACTGCCATCTTGCAGACTTCAGGGAAACTACTATTAAAGAGACAGAAATAACAATTAAATTTTTATAACTAGAGAAATATAATTCATTTTGTTTTAATTGCTATATTGACATTTATTTAGAATATCTTTTATTTCTAAGTTCAATTAGAGTTTGATGTTGTAAAGGCAGCTGAAATTTGTGGGGTGAACACCAGAGAGGAAGTAAATGCACAGAGAAGGACACGCAGAAATCTATATAGGGGTTCCCTTACATCTTTGGCCAAATATTAACCTGCACACTGACAGGGTTAAGATTCTGTGAGACCTAGCAGAGAAAAACTACTGAGAGTAGTGGATAGAATTGACATTCTCAAGATGCACAGGACTGGGAGATGTTAAAGTTCTGACCAACCAGAGGGGACATAACTCTTTGAAACTCTCCAGGCATTCAGTTAAGACCCTAGAAGTTCAAGTCTTAGTAGCAGGGTTGCTCTAGACTTCTATAACAAAGCCCGAAGTCAAGCCATAGTAGGATCAACCTGATTTGCCATTAAATTACTGTCTGCTAGTCCAAAATTCTTTCTTTTAGAAGGGTAATTTAAAAATCCATATTTCCAATACTGTAATATCCACAATGTCTAACACATAATAAAAATTATTATTAGACACCCAAAAACAGTATAAATGGACCCGGAGATAATGCCATACTTATTGGAATTAGCAGAGAATTACTTTAAAACAGCTACTGAAGGTACGTTCAATAATTTAATGGAAAAGATAGACATATGAGAAAACAGACAGCGACCCTCAGGAGACAAATGGAAACTATTTTAAAAGAACCAAATGAAGATTCTAGAATTAGTACAATGTCTGACCTAAAACATTCAGTAGGTAAGTTTGAGAATGCACTAGAGACTGCAAAAGAGATCAGTGTACTTAAAACAGGCAAATAGAAACTATCCAAGCTGAAATACTAAAAGAAAAAGACTGGGGAAAAAAATGAACAGATTCTCAAGGACCTAATAAACAAAATCAAATAGGCTAACATATGCATAAGTTAATAAAAGGAGAGAATAAAAGGAGAAAGAGATTGAGGCAAATTGGGGATACATTAGACCAGAAAAAATATAGTTCAAGAAATAATAACCAAATATATTCCAAATTTGACATCAATTCACAAATAGAAGAAGCCTCAACAAACCCCAAGTAGGATAAATATTAAAACAAAAACAAACAAAAAAACACACAACTCTATGTGGGTATAAATAGTAACATTACTGAATACCAAATATAATAAAATCTAAAAGCAGCCAGAGTAAAAAGACATATTACATTCAGGGCAACAGTGATAAGAACAAAAGTTGATTTCTCTTTAGAAATAATGCAAAGCAGAAGACAGTGGAATGATATCGTTTAAATGCTGAAAGAAAAATTGCTATCAACCTAGAATTCTATATCTAACTAAAAGTACCCTTCAAAATGAAAGAAAAAGGCCTTTTTAGATAAACATAAGCTGAGAGAATTCATCAAGGGGAGACTTGCTCTATAAAAAATTTTAAAGGAAGTTCTTCAGGATGAAGAGAAATGATACTGGAACTCAATCCTACATTAAAAAAATGAAAAGTGCTAGAAACAGCAAATATGCTGGGAAACAAAAGAATTTTTCTTGTTTTTTTTTTGTTAGTGGTTGATTTTTTAAAGCAAAAATATTAAAAATGTATTTCAGAATTTATAACATACATGAGAGAAAGTATACTATAATAAGGCAAATGGAAATATACCATTGTAAGGTCCTTATATGTGATAAATGGTAAAATGGGAATTCAAGGTAGGCTCTGATAAATTAGGAATACATATTATAACCTAGAACAAACACTTTAAAAAAATAAAACAAAGAGATAGAGCTATAAGCCAATGGTGGACATAATATGTAATAATATAATTAATCCAAGAGAATGCAGAAAAGGGAGAGAAAAGATTGCAAAGAACATATGGGACAAATAGAAAACAAATAACAAGATGGTAAATTGAAATCTAACCACATTAATAATCACAGTATATCTAAATGGACTAAACACTGCAATTGAAAGGCAGAGATGAACAGACTAGATGAAAAGAAAGACACAAACACATACTGTTGAAAAGAGGTAAATTTTTTAAAAAGACACATATTAGTTAAAAGTAAAAGAATAAAAACCATACATTATACAAACACTAATCATAAGAAAGCTGGAATGGTCATATAGGTTAGGTATCAGACAAAGTATAGTTCAAGACAAAACAGAGATGAAGAAGGACATTTCATAATGATAACAAGGTCAATTTTTTTCAATAAAAAAAGCCTACATGTGTATGCACCAAAATAACAGAGCTCCAAAATACTTGAGGCAAAAATTGTCAGAAATAAGAAAGAAATAGATCTACAGTTAAAGCTGAAGATTTTAGCACTCAGTAATTCACCCCAAAAATGTAGACAAGAAATCAGTAAGGATAGAGATTTGAATGACACTATAAAAACTTCCCCAGTTGAATCTAATGCTCTCCATTCTTGGACTTGTTTGAAACCTACTGACTTACTCCATCTCTTTAACTTTCAGCGAAATCATAGCAAAACCATTCCAACCAGACAAGTCACTTTAATTAGGAGACTAAATCCAGAACCTCTTCGAGTATCACATCTGGTTTCTAACCAGGAAATTCTTTTTTACAATCTGAAGCCACATGATTCTGCTTAAATACATTTCCTTCCCTGCAGTTTTATATAGAATAGACTTTTAGAAATGAAGAATCTTTAAAGATCACATAGTTCAAATGCTCCATTTTACAGAAGAAAATCTACTGATTCTCTGTCTCAGTTTAATTGTCATATCGCCATTTAAAGATAAGAAAGCAGTGTCTCAGAAAAGTAACTTGAACAAGATCACAGAGCCAGTAAGTGGTAGAGCATGGATTCTAACCTACACAGTCTAACCGTAAAGCCCACTATCCTCATAAGAGACTTGGTAAATGCTTACTGAATTGGAATAATCAAGATACCATAAGTTCCAATGATGTGACTGCTTTGATATAGATGATTATGGATGGAGCCAACAGTAGAACCCAGATCCTCTGAACCCTAACACCTTCCATTCTACTACATTGTCTAAAAAAAGGCAAATTAAAATAAGGGAATTAGTTTTTCAGTCTAATCTATTTCAATCTAATCTCTAGTTTTTCAATCTAATCTCTTACAACTAAAATTGTGATTGCTTCAAATCAGGTCAATCCACTCTGAAGCACAAGGAAATGTGTGGCATCCCAATTTTCTATTTTAATCTCATTGCACCTAAAATCTAACCAACTGACCAACGGAGATATCTTTGTCAAGCAGCAGTACTCACTATGGCTTTTCAACAGCAATCAAATACAACTTATGACTGAACAGTCTGAACAGTATTTAGATACAATAGCTTTGTGTTCTCCAATGGCTGCCTTTACCTTGTCAAATCTCCATTTCCAGACCCCCAAATCCCAGCAAAATCCACAGCTTTCCAGGCATTCTCAGTTATCAAATACTCACCCCAGCATATTCCAACATTGTAATGTCTTCTCCAATTTAATATTTAACTTTTCTAGTTATTCTGAGGCAGCCTGGCTTCAGCCCAAGGGAAAAGTTACATAATCTTCTCAAATCTCTTCTTCCCCAAACTTAGAGTTGGATTGGGGGGCATAGTCTTCTCTGGGACCCGTCACACTTGTCTTTCTTCTGGACATTTAACCCCTCCAGTGTGCTGAAGCAGGGAACAGGATAGAAGAGACGGCAGATATTGTCTGATACAATGGGCTGACTCCTGGGATAGTCCTCCTCTGGCTTGGTCTGATTTCATCTTCTGTGCAGTGCATCCTGATGTATCAATGGTGTTCATGGTTTTTCCTGGAACAGCCTCCAGTGTACTAAGGACCTCTTTAGAAAGGGGACAGTCACCCCTTTCTTTGGACCCTGCCACTGTTCAGTGCCCCCCAAGCCCTCTCTGGGCAGGTGGGAGGAGTAACTCTTGTTAGTTCCCTGAATACCCTATGGTTCATGCCTCCTTTTTAATCCCCATGGTTATTCACTTGGAGTCAAGACGAGTGAGGATTTTCTATGCCCTCTAAGATCCTCAGGGAATTGGCCCTTGTTTGATGCCCCCATCTTCTTCCCATAGTCTCTTCCTGCTATTTATCCCATCAAGCTTCTTACCTTTGGAGATTAAAGAGAGACCAAAATGGGCACTGGTCACTGGGGTCATGGGTGCCTCCAAAACTCAGGAGAAACAACAGACTCTTTCAAGAACGTTCTAACCATGCTTGCCTCACCTCCACTGGGAAGCACCAGGGCAGACTCTGTAAGTACCCAGCAAGAGGCTTGGATGACAGTTACTGTTACCTGTTCTTCCAGGCACATCCAATCCTTGCAAGTGATGCTCTTGGCACTTCCCTTATGTGCCTTGGAGGAAGAGGAGGTAAGCACCCCATTCTCCTCCTAACCATGGGACAGGAAGAGAAAACCTCTTGACCACAAATATTGCTCTCCAGTTGACCGCCTCCCTAGACCCCTCACTCATTCACCCAGTGATTTTCTCATACAGATTTTGGGGTGGGGTGATTGGGAAGGTAGCAGAGAAGGGATGGCCACCTTTTGAGAAGCTCTCAGGAGCTATCTGGACATGACTGTCATTAGATCCTGTTATGGGCTGAACTGTGTGACCCCTTAAATTAAATATTGAAGTCCCAATACCTAGTACCTCAGAGTGTGACTGTATTTGGATTTAGGGTTGTTGAAGAGGTAATTAAGGTTAAATGAGGTCATCAGGGTGGACTCTAATCCAATCTTACTGGTGTCTTGTAAGAAAAAGATTAGGACACAGATATGTACAAAGAGAAGACATGAGGTATGTACATGAGGTCACAGGGAGAAGACAGCCATTTACAAGCCAAGAAGAGAAGCCTCAGAAGAAACCAACCCTGCCAACACCTTGATATTTGGGCTTCTGGCCTCCAGAATTGTGAGAAAATAAATGTCTGTTGTTTAAGCTACTGAGACCATGATATTTTGCTATGGCAGCCCTGGTATACTAACACAGATCCCTGTAGAAGATGGAGATAATTAATGGTGATTTGTCCTCGGGTTTGGGTTCTAGTTCTGAGGTCACAAAGAAAGTCCCACTCAATAATCAGGTGTAAGAAATAAAAGTCAGCGCATGTCAATACTGCAAAATACAGGAAGGAAGATGCAGTCAATGGCACAAAAGGAACGGGCTGCAAAAGGAATAATAAACTAGAAAAAAGGCTGGGCTGAGTTTTAGAAGATTATACCAGTGAGACAATGGAAACAGGAGTATAAACAAATCATCACACACACATAATGAAATCAATGCATGAGGTGAAACCACTGGTGAGGACCTTGGCTGTGTCGGAATAGGACAACCCAGGTCATTCTGGGGCTGATGAATAGGGCCAGGTTTAGAAAGTCAAATGTGCTAATCCACAGAGAGCGTCAGAGTCACAAAAAGCAGGTCAGGTCTGGAACAGTGGACACGCAAACGTCACCTAATGAAACAGGATTCTGGGACTATGAAATCAACCACTTTTTCTTGGTCATGATCTGGTCCCAGTCAAAACTGGATCTACAAGGAAAATCAGTCCACCATGTGGCAGTACTTGAGGGACCCCCTTATGAGTGTGAACTTGATCTGATCATAAAGATCCTCCCTATAAACCTGTCTCAGACTGAAGACTTGACTCCAAAGGATTATATGTGAATAAGAGAATTTTAGCTGATTTAAGAAAGCATGTAACCTTGCAGTGATTACATTATGAAGGGTTAGCTGAGCATGGCCCTTGTTGAAGTCAGACACTTCTAAATTCCAACTCTGGCTTTACTCCTTGTTTGCTATGTACCCTTAGGAAAGTCACTTGGTCTCTAGGAACCTCAGTGTTCTCATCTGTAAAATGGAAATAACTCACATGCACAGCTGTGATCCAATGTGATAACATATGTACACCTTCTTAAAGGATGGCTAATCACCATAGGTACTCAGTAAATATTAGCTCCCCATTTGTTCCCCTTCTAGGATCATGGTGGCAGAAATCAGGACTTTTAAGGGCTAAGATAATGGATAACTAGATTTTAAAGGTGAGGCAAAAGGAGGGAAAGGAACCCAGAGAAACAGAACTGGCAGGAGGAAGGAGATTGGGGGTCAGGGAGAGGGACACCAAAATATATGTTACCAGTGTTGCCTGTTTCATGATCTTGTTTGGCCAAAGGCCAGTTCAAGGAAGAGTGTTTCTTCTCCAATCATTGGGTGAGCACTGCCATCAGGTTAGGATTCTAAACAATGATCCAGGGTTGGACCCAAGGAGATGAAAGCTGCTTGCTGATCAAGCTGGCTAGGCAGGCATCCCTTCCTGCTCAGTGTGCCGTGGGCAGACCACTCCCACATCTGCACCTTGCTCTGAAGGGTACAGCCTTCCCAGATAAAGAAAAGCAGTTCTCCAGGCAGTCATAGAGAATAGCTGCCTTTCTCAGCTAGAAACTCCTCCAAGTCCATTTGTCCTGACCTTGATCAAAGTTTCCCTGCTGTGGTTTGGGATACTGCAGTGCAGTGTTTGATAGAAAGAATTTACTCTATAGAGAAAAATTCTAGGATAGCCACCCAGAAGACACTGATTATAAAGTACTCATGTGACAGAGCCAGCAATCCTCACATCCAGATGTCAAAAGCTGGTTAATTAAGATTAAGACATTTTTGCTTTAGCAAGTCCAGTCAATCCAATTCCAGCATGGTTTTTTTTACTAATGTTCATTTCTACAGAAATGTCTTTGTCTCTGTAGAGCAGCCATAAGTAGTAGGAATAAGCAGAATTTCACAGCAGTGTTCCTCACGCAACAGTGAAGAATAGCTTATGTATTTGAAAAGAGAAGGGGAAAGCTTTAGGAAGGAATCAAATGGTCTAGTCGTCAATCTCCGGTTTTTAAACAGAAAGGCTTTGCCACAAGTGCAAACAGTACAAAAGGTAAAGCTGATGGTTTCAATTGACCATAGATGCAATGGAGAAGGATGGAAGCTCAGGGTCGAGTCTCAGCCACATTTCAGCAGAGCACTTGGGCAACGTGCTCCATCTGGACTCAGAAGGAAAGGTTTCTCCACCGAGTCAGTCATAAATGCTGCTGCTGACATTTCCATTTCTCTCTTTGCTTGACTATAGTACCAAGACCCAGAGAACACTGCTTGTGCAATTTGCAAATTAATATGATTTTTCGGCAGCCATAAACTTCAAGCTGAAGAGGCTATTCAAAAAGGAGGCAGTAACAGTTTTATCTTTTTCCATAAAATTCTAATGCATTGCAGGGAAAATAAAGAAACCCCAGGTATAAACATTGCTACTGTAAGTTCAGTATACAACCTCTGTGCTCTACCTGCAACAAAGTTAAAAGCTGTTGAGTACGGATAATGATAAAATTCTAAACAGAACTCATGAGAAGAACCAAAACGATGTAAAAAGAGAATTTTTCATGGGATTTATTAGCAAGGCCATCCTTGGGAATAATGGTGACATACATATAAGAGTTTTGCAAAGGCAAATTACACTATGTGGGGCATTACTCTACCTCAATTTAAAGGTAAAAGGCAAAAAACCAAAGGTCATCAGCCCAAAAGTATATTAATTTATATCTAATGTAGGGTTTTTTTCCACACATGAAGAAGTCCAAAGGGGAAAAAATTACAGCTCCCACAAGAAACTTGCAGCAATAATCTTACATAATTTACAACATAAAAGGACACTTCCACGTCTAAGAATAGTGGCTCATCAGCATTGTAAGAATGGACCCATGCAACTCATTTGATGCAAAAGTCATATTAAAATCTTTGGGCAGCTGACTGCTTCACCAGCCTGTTCCTCCCATTGAAAGTCACCTTCACAACAGGTAATATTTGTGGATGCTTGAGTGGAAAGACAGATACATGACCTTCAGGGAGAAAGAGGACAAATTAAAAGGACAAGCCCAATTCTCCAGATCCTGGAGAAGCATTGCTCAGTTACCAGCTAGGCCTGTGCCAGCCGGGTTCTCTATCTAGCCAAGTGCAGGCTCAGGGAAGCCCTGAACGATTTCATTATCTCTGCCTTCCAAAGGGAGAAAGAAGGAGGCTGCTTTCCTATTTCACAATAATAGGATGAAGAAATGTGGGTGGGAGTACAATTCATTTCAAAGTTTGATGAATTATTTACCAATTAAGGAGATGAGCCGAGGAAGGGGAGGGCTACATAATTTTGATATGAATGTTCCTTTTATTATATTATTTATACACATGAAACTGTTGCTTTTATTAACTATGAGGTTAATCACTTGAATGGGTTGCTTTGCATCCTTTACAATCCGTACACAGGCAAATTGGCTAATTTTATGTTAGGAAAAGAACCTGGCAATTTTTCTAGTACTTATCTGTGTGCTGCAGTCTAGTAACATTTTATAGAATGAAAAATGAGTAAACTAGCTGGGCTGCTGGTGGTGCAAAGCCACTCGGTTTTAGTGGGGACAGAAAAGGAAAGGGTTCACGGGATTCTGGTGGAAAATGGATCCCAAGAAAATTACCTTTTGCTGTCTATTGGGTGGCAACATGAACACCTGTAATATGTAGAATCAAAGCACAAACTGCAGGGTCAGAAGATGTGGTCAGAGACTCGATCCCTGCCACTCACTCACTCTCCATGGACGCTGAGCACATCACCTGCTTTCTGTCATCTTCACTTGTAAAATGCAGATAATAATAATTCATTTATCCAAATATGTTATGAAAGCATTCTACGTACTCTCATTACACAGGGCACTGGGATTGCAATGGTGAATGAGAGTGACGAGATTATTGTCACGCATAAAAAAGTAAATGAAACATTTGCAGGTTGTAAGTACTCTTAAAGAAAGAAATAGGAAGAGTTGGAAAATAACAGATACCAATGCTTGATAGGAGAGTCTGAGAAAAACCCCCTAAAGATTGATAGTTCAGCTAAGATCTAAGAGACAAGAAGAAATAAACGTTTATAGAGCCAGTGGAACAACACTCTAGGCCAAAGGGATAGCAGGAGCAAAGGCTCTGATGCCTGAAAGACTTGGTTTGTTCTTGTAACTGATTTAATGAAGGCAAGGAGCCATCCCTGAGCAGAAAGCAACTATCAAACTGATTACCGTAGACAAACCCAAAGTCTGATTAATTCCATGGAGCACTGAACCTAAAAAGAAATTCACTGCAGTTTATATGAGTCAACTCAATAAGGATCTCTGGTAAATTCCCGTTGGATGGTGGATAGAGTGACTCAGATAGACCACAGATAATTACTGGACCAGATTCTCCCAAGCTCCTCACTGTTAGCAAGTTCAATGTTTAAGGAAGTCTACTCATACTCTTGGGTTATTTGGATATTCTTGATACCTTCTCCTCTCTAAAGCCCTTTATCTTGCCAGGTAGAAGGCTGGAGAAGGCTGGAGCTCTCAGGCTATTCTGTTCTGGGCCAGATGCTATTTAAAAATAAAACTCAAAGGCTTCAGTCCTCACTCTGAGACCTTTACAAATTTTACATTGCAGAACACACTCTCCTTTCGATTACATGTATTTAACCAACTTGATTGTTAATCTTTTGTAAATAATCTAAGTTTTAACTTGAGTATGCCGGTAGAGTAGAGGAAGGTAAGTTGTGGGTCCTAGAAAAGTAAGGGGGCTGGCAGGGTAGGTGGCTAACGTTGTTCCGGGGGTCAAAGTGCACTAAAGAGTTAAGGATTGTTGACTGCTTAGCAAATGACTCTGACTCTGGGGACAGTTTTGTGCAGCAAAAGGGCAAAGGCCATACATGGAGGTGGAAATGAGGAGCGTTAAAAAGCTCTGACTCACTGGGATGGAAGTGGTGTGAGAAAGGGCAGGTTGGAGAGACAGGATGAGGCTGAGGGGAGAGGATTTTGATTGTACCCATAAAGTTTTGAGACTCACTTCTTAAGGAAAAGAGAAGTCGTTAAAGGAATTTCTAGCTGGAGGGTGACTTGATAAAAGTGTGTGTGTGTGTCTTTCAAATTTTTATTTTATATTGAGTATAGCCGATTAACAATGCTGTGATCGTTTCAAGTGCACAGCAAAGCAACTCAGCCATACATACACATGTATCTCCCCCAAACTCCCCTCCCATCCAGGCTGCTACATAACACTGAGCAGAGTTCCCCGTGCTATACAGTAGGTCCTTGTTGGTTATCTATTTTGAATACAAGGAGAGACATCAAGTCAATACTTAGGATGGACAGGAAGGAAGAACAACCATGGAAGGACATAAGTTTTCAGGCAATTGCACTGATCCACAAAAATCATTCTTTCAAACTGATTTCCATCTTCAGTCTCCCAAAATCACCAGCAACAGACGACCTTCCCCCACATAGCATATCCTTTATTTTCTCCACAAATACAGCTCCTTTTCTGAGCACCAAGAAATTGAAATGGTGACAATGAATCACTTCCTCCACGCTTCTTTCCTCTGTTACAGACACCTCTTTCTAGAACTAAAGGACCAGAAAACCAACCTTGGGCTTTTGTTATTATTATTTGATTTAGCTCATGCCTGCCTAAGAGAGCAGCTCTCCTCGGATTTATGCATTGAGCCCCTGTCATGTACCAGGCACTGCACATGCAGCATACAAAGACAATCCCCAAATCAGTGCCTGAAGATTGCTCAGAGGTAACCGGAGAGCCAGTAAACCAGCTGTACCGTCAGAGATAACCAGTGGGGCTGAGCAACATGGGCTGCCTGGTCCCCTCCTTGGTTTGAGGCACAGAACACCGTAAGGTAAGGTGGCTACACCAGAAGAAAATCATGTCCACACTGAGGCCAGGAGTAAGAAGAGGAAAAACTACAAAATATTCCTGGGCTAGTGGAGAGATTGATCTTTAAGAAAAAGGCAGCTGCTAAGTTGAAGGTTGAACAAGTAGAACGAAGTCCTGATGTGGACATAGAAAAGTCTCAGGTGGGGAAAGAGATGAAGAGGGAGGTGTGTAGTCAAGGGAAGGCTTTCTGGGTGGCAGGAAGCAGAGGCAAATGTAAGGCCATGCCTGTTTCTTAAAACTTTGCTTTCTGCCAAGAGCTCCACCTGTCTTATCTCATTTAATCCTCTGCATGAAGACTATGAAATAGGTCCTACTATTATCCCCCTTTTGCAGAGGAAGAAACTGAGGCTTGTCCAAGAACACATAGCTAATCAACGGTTGGTTAGGAATTTCAAACCGTTGAGCCCCAGAGCCTGCAGGCTTCAACCCCACACTTATACTGTCTCTGCAGTATTTAGTCTCTAAATTCTCAGCATTAGGTACAGTGATCCATCTCTCCTGCAGGGTAAAGACCTCAAATCACGTTTCCATGTACTTCCTGAGTATCTCTGACATAAATATTATGTAAGTACTGTACTTCATTTCGAAACATCTAAAGAAACCTCATCTCTTCTACCACCCGACCCACTCCTCCTCCTGCATTCTTTAGCTCTCCTCGTTACTCAGTTATCCTGGAGTGGGGTGATATCTCCCACAATACATAACCAGTTGATAAATCATTTTTCGTCTTCCTTTGAGATACTTCATACCATTCTGAAGTCACTTCCATGCTGCCCTTTCTGTCCGCATTCTCTCCCTCCTGCCTTCCACTGTCCACCTGCCTCATCCCTCCAGTTGGGGCTAGCTTTCCTCAACACCAATATTGGGACTCCTCAGTCATAATTCTGTTAAGCCCACAGACTCTGGAATCAGAAAGCCAGGGTTCAAATCCAGTTCCTACACTGACCAGCTATGTGACTTGGGCAGTAACTGAAATTCCATTAGTTTCAGTTCCTAAACCTATTAAATTAGGGTAATGTTAGTACCTTTCTCATAAGGTCATTGGGAAAATTACATGAGACTCCTCAGCTTCGATCACAGAGGAAGGATCCTTCGAAATGTTATCAAGATCATTTAAGTTAATGATGGTGTTTTTTCCCTAATCAAAAGCCTCTGTTGACTCCATATTGCTTACAAAATGAAGCCTGGGGGGACTTCTTAGAGCAATATTCAAATCCCTCCAGAAAACTGCCTTAACCTACCTTCCTGGACTTTTTTCCTTTTGCCCAAGCTCTCTTCTCCAGTTTGCTCTAAGCGTGAAGTCCACCCACAACTCACCAGGCCCCCATTCTGCCTGCTCTCCCCCTCCCCACCTTTAAGGTTCTCCTTATGCCTGGAACAGCCTTCACTCATAGCCACCTGTCAAAACCCATTTCTCGGGTTTAAACACCACCTTCTCTGAGAGGCATTCCAACATCCTCTTCTTCCAGACACCCCGGCCACCTCTCATAGGGCTCTATTTTACCTGTGGCCATATCTCTGATTGCACGTAGCCTTATTGATAACTCTTTCTCCCCCTGTGATGGTTTCACAGGTTTTCTACTGCACTGTCTTTAGAGGAAGCACTTGTTTTGCTCCTTTCCATCCTCCACGCTCTTCTCTGGGCACATCTTACTTTATGCCCAGGTGCACACCCCCCTCTACAGATTCTTCCATGGTCAGCAGCACTGAGAATGACCCTCTAAATCTCTGCTCACACCAACCATCTTATATACCTGATCAACACTGTCCCTGCTCTAGAAGGTAGCACAGGCAGTATTAGCAAAGGATGGCAAACCTACACCAGCCCTAATTAAGACTGGGTTATCTGATAGGGGTTTCTTTCCCCCCATTTACACAGTAAATTCTTAAGGAAAGAGAATTAATGTTTATAGCAGACGTTCTCAAACTCATCTGCACATTGAAATCACGTAGGGAGCTGTATTCATTTCCTAGGGCTGCTGTAGCAAAGACCTACAACGTACAATACAACAGAAATGTACTGTCTCTGGAGGCTAGAAGTCGAAATTAAGGTGTTGGCAGGGCCAGACTCCCTCTGAAAGCTGTAGGGGAGAATCCCTCCTGGTCTCCTCCTAGCCTCTGGTGGGTCGCTGGCAATCTTTGACATTCCTTGGCTTGCAGCTGCCTGACTCCAGTCTCTGTCTTCAGCATCACATGACCTCCTCCCTGTGTGTCTCTGTCCTCACACGGCTGTCTTCTTATAAGGATACCAGTCATTTGGATTAAAAGCACACCCTACTCCAGTATGACCTTATTTTTAACTAAGTAATTGCATCCTGCCATAATCCTATTTCCAAATAAGGTTATATTCTGAGATACAGGTGATTAGAGCCCCAACATATGTTTTTTGGAGGACATAATTCAACTCCTAAAAGGAGTTTTTAAAAATACAGTCAGTAATGTCCCACCACAGACATTGGTATTGGATGCCTGGGCTTCTGAATTTTTGAAAAATCCGTAAGTGATTCTAACGTGCAACCGAGTTTAAAAATCAGGAGTCAGGGGTTAAGATCAATCGAGGTGTTGAATTGTGCCTATACCACTTACAAACTGAGCCGCCTGGGGAAATGTGTACAACCTCTCTGTGCTTCAGTTTATCCAACTTAAAGTGGGGATACTAATAGTACCTGCCCCATAGGGAGGTTATAAGGATTACATGAGGTTATATAGGAAAGTATTTAGAACTATGCCTAGAACCTTATAATCCCCGCCGTTATTATAGTTCTAGTAAACGTGCATCCTCAGTTTTAAAAGCCTTAATTGTAATATGTAACGAAGAGTATTTAGTCTCTATTTTAAAGTTAAAACAAAGGGAGCATGTAGATGTGCCAACAGTTTACTCAGAAGTCAGGGGGGAAACCTAGAAAGAAATTCAGATCTCCTGTGTACAGCTCACAACCCCAGCACTCCAGGAAGCCAGTGGTTTTTAATCTAGGTCTCAAGGGTCACTGTGCTGGGGTAGGGGTCGGTGAGGGTACAGAGAACAGCTCACTTTTATCTGTTTCACATGTTAATTCCCCATAGGATTTTTTTTTTTTTTTTTTTAAAAAGGGGGGAGAGGGAGGGTTTCCATGGTTTAAAAAACTGGAAAGCACCGTGCAGATTATGTTACCGTAAACCTCCTAAACCGACATACTTTATCCTGGCTTCTGTCTCCTCCCTTTTCCCCACGGGGCAGAAAAGCCCAAGAGAGTTTCAGGTGGTTGAAGATACTACAAGAAAGGAATTTTTTTCACCTGTTTTTTCCCCATTGGATTTTTTTTTTTTTTTTTTTAAAAAGGGGGGAGAGTGAGGGTTTCCATGGCTTAAAAAACTGGAAAGCACCGTGCAGATTATGTTACCGTAAACCTCCTAAACCGACATACTTTATCCTGGCTTCTGTCTCCTCCCTTTTCCCCACGGGGCAGAAAAGCCCAAGAGAGTTTCAGGTGGTTGAAGATACTACAAGAAAGGAGGTCGGGGGGACCTTGAAGATGGCGGAAGAGTAAGACGCGGAGATCGCCTTCCTCCCCACGGATACACCAGAAATACATCTACACGTGGAACAACACTGAAGGCTGGCAGAAGACCTCAGACCTCCCAAAAGGCAAGAAACTCCCCACGTAACTGGGTAGGGCAAAAGAAAAAACAGAGACAAAAGAATAAGGACGGCACCTGCACCAGTGGGAGGGAGCTGTGAAGGAGGAAAAGTTTCCACACACTAGGAAGCCCCTTCGCGGGCGGAGACTGCGGGAGGCGGAGGGGGGAGCTTCGGACCCGCGGAGGAGTGCACAGCGACGGGTGCGCAGGGCAAAGCTAGGAGATTCCCGCACAGAGGATCAGTGCCGACCGGCACTCCCGCCGGGGCGGGCGGGGCTGCGAGCTGAGGCTTGGGTTTCGGTTTCGGACGGAGCGCAGGGAGAGGACTGGGGTTGGCGGCTTGAACATAGTCTGAAGGGGTTAGTGCACCACGGCTAGCCGGGAGGGAGTCCGGGAAAAGTCTGCACCTGCCGAAGAGGCAAGAGACTTTTTCTTCCCTCTTTGTTTCCTGGTGCGCGAGGAGAGGGGTTTAAGAGCGCTGCTTAAAGGAACTCCAGAGACGGGCGTGAACCCCAGAAGAGGGAAGACATATGCGAACATATGTATATGTATAACTGATTCACTTTGTTATAAAGCAGAAACTAACACACCATTGTAAAGCAATTATACCCCAATAAAGATGTTAAAAAAAAAAAGAAAGGAGGTCAGGGTAAGAGGAGGGATACAAACTGGCCCCGCTGCAGCATTTCATCAGGTCTGCTCTCTGCTGATTCCTAAAATTTGTGTGAGGGAGGCAGAGAATTAAGACCTCCCCAGGCCCCAGTCAGAGCCATCTCCACTGAGAAATGCAGCATGAAATGGACAGAGCCCTCTCTTGCCCTCATGCTTCTCATCACGGGGAAGCTCAGGAAATTGGAAACGCCCCAGAAACAACACGACATATCAAATGTCAGAGCCTGGGCGATCCATCACCATCTTCATCACTGTGGTCATTACAATTCACTTCCACTCCATGGACAGCCTGTAAATCAGCCTGTGGAGCTCTTTGGGATCACTGAGTGAAAGGCACTGAATAAATGTCAGCTGGGATCATTAGAGATACCTTTCACTTTAGACAGACAAATGTTAGTGAGTCCATGCTCAAGGAAGCACCAATAGGGAGCCTAGACGTTTCCAGGGGTTCCAAGATGCTAATAATGGTTCACATAGTCAGAAAATTAAGATGGCAGAGGAGAGGCCTTTCTCATTTCACAATATTAAAAATATTCCACAAGCATAAAAACTCATTTACTATACTTGGCTTGTGCAGGGACATATTTCTGGTCCCATGTGCTTTCTCCAAGATCTTAAAACAGGCAGAGAACCAAATAGTTTGTGATATTACTCCAAGTCCATCAGGGCAAACCTTTGGAAGACATAAAGCACCAAGCCAAGGATGCTTACAGGAAGGGTGTGTTCCATTCTGCTACCCTGAGCCCTCTTGTATCTTTTTCCTGAACCTTCTCTTCACAGGCAAAGGTTCTCTGCAGCGTGCCCACTCTTTTCAGAACAGGCAAGATCTCCTACAACGACTATAGAAATGGTCTACATATTATGACCACTCCCATGGAAGATTTTCCAAGACTCCCCAGCATTGGCACACTGTGCTTTCCAGACTTGAACTGACCTGTCTCCCTTGCTGTGAAACCAAAAGCTTCATCTCCTGACATATTCCTTTGTGTGTTATGCATCAGTGTGTTACCCTGGCCCAGGTTCTTGGGGTACCAGGTCCATGCACACTGAGGAGGGGAGTCAGCCTTTTTAGAACGTTTTCTATTGTTCATTGTTTACTGAGTGCTGAAAGCATTCTCAGTACATTATTGGATGAATTCTCATGATCCCCTGAGGCAAAAAGTCCAAAATAAAGAGACAGAAGTAAGTGACTCATACAGAAAACTGCTCTGCTGGGAAGAAAAGCCAAGTTGTTCACGGTTTGTACTTGAGCCAGGTGGGTGGGAGTATGTTTATGTTAGAACTTCCAAAGACCAACTTCCAATGAGGCCCTCTGGGGACATGAGGCTCCAGTCAACTCTGTCTTTGGGGAAAAACTTCTTCCTGCAAAATAGGAGGCAAGGCCATAGGAGGATTCTGGAATTTCCCGTTTAACAACTAAATGGATTATATTTGTCACTGGAACACAAACACCTTTTTTCAGTGTCCTATTTTTTTTTATGCTTCGAAATGAGGTAGAATTAATAAGCCCAGAATGGACAAGTCCATGATTCAGGAAAGATGTGAGCATACTGGGCTCAATTCTGCTCTTTGGGGATCCTCTTCAGCAGGGACTGGGCTTTCCGTCTTCAGATCCATTCTGCCTTTCAGAATTCTGAGAGCTTCCATACAGCTGCTGCGTAGAGCTGACTGGAACCCAAGCTTCAGTGATACAGGTGTTTATCCACTGGAAACTGGGCTGGGAAAACTAGTGAATAATTGAAGAGTGTAGGTAATTCCACAACATTACTATTTTTTTTTTTTTTAATTTATTTTTGGCTGCATTGGGTCTTTTTTATTTTAAACATCTTTATTGGAGTATAATTGCTTTACAATGGTGTGTTAGTTTCTGCTTTATAACAAAGTGAATCAGCTATACATATACATATATCTCCACACCTCTCCCTCTTGTGTCTCCCTCCCTCCCACCCTCCCTATCCCACCCCTCTAGGTGGTCACAAACCACAGAGCTGCTCTCCCTGTGCTATGCGGCTGCTTCCCATTATCTATTGGTTTTACATTTGGTAGTGTATATATGTACATGCCACTCTCCCACTTTGTCCCAGCTTACCCTTCCCCCTCCCCATGTCCTCAAGTCCATTCTCTAGTAGGTCTGTGTCTTTATTCCCATCCTGCCCCTAAGTTCTTCATGTGTTTTTTCTTTTTTTTCTTAAGATTCCTTTTTTCTTAAGATTCCTTTTTTCTTTCTTAAGATTCCATATATATGTGTTAGCATACAGTATTTGTTTTTCTCTTTCTGGCTTACCTTACTCTGTATGACAGATTCTAAGTCCATCCACCTCACTACAAATAACTCAGTTTCTTTTTTTTTTTATGGCTCCATTGTACATATGTGCCACATCTTCTTTATCCATTCATCTGTCAACGGACACTTAGGTTGCTTCCATGTCCTGGTTACTGTAAATAGAGCTGCAATGAACATTGTGGTACATGACTCTTTTTGAATTATGGTTTTCTCAGGGTATATGCCCAGTAGTGGGATTGCTGAGTCGTACGGTAGTTCTTTTTCAGTTTTTTAAGGAACCTCCATACTGTTCTCCAGAGTGGCTGTACCAATTTACATTCCCACCAACAGTGCAAGAGGGTTCCCTTTTCTCCACAAAGGGTTTTTATCATAAATGGGTGTTGAATTTTGTCAAAAGCTTTTTCTGCATCTATTGAGATTATCATATGGTTTTTATTCTTCAATTTGTTGATATGATGTATCGCATTGATTGATTTGCGTATACTGAAGAATCCTTGCATTCCTGGGATAAACCTCACTTGATCATGGTGTATGATCCTTTTAATGTGCTGTTGGATTCTGTTTGCTAGTATTTTGTTGAGGATTTTTGCATCTATGTTCATCAGTGATATTGGCCTGTAGTTTTCTTTCTTTGTGACACCTTTGTCTGGTTTTCATATCAGGGCGATGGTGGCCTCGTAAAATGAGTTTGGGAGTGTTCCTCCCTCTGCTATATTTTGGAAGAGTTTGAGAAGGACAGGTGTTAGCTCTTCTCTAAATGTTTGATAGAATTTGCCTGTGAAGCCATCTGGTCCTGGGCTTTTGTTTGTTGGAAGGTTTTTAATCACAGTTTCAATTTCAGTGCTTGTGACTGGTCTGTTTATATTTTCTATTTTTTCCTGGTTCAGTCTCAGAAGGTTTTGCTTTTCTAAGAATTTTTTCCATTTCTTCCAGGATGTAGAATTATAAATGAAAAAGGAGAAGTAACAACTGACAACTGCAGAAATACAAAGGATCATGAGAGATTACTACAAGCAACTATATGTCGATAAATGGACTATTTACTCTTGACATGAACATACTGCAAGCCAGCCTCCTCTTGGAAGAGAGGATAAGGTTCTTCTTTCTTACTATAATCTAACGCACATTATCTGTTTGCTGTTAATAGTCCAAATCGGTTGGAACTGGGGAGAAAAGAGAGAATAAGAAAGCCATTCCCTTACTTGAACCAGTGCTACCCTAACATGGTGTCTTAGTCATCTCAGGCAGCTAAAACATTACCATAGACTTGGTGGCTTAAACAACAGAAATCTATTTCACACAGTTCTGAAGGCTGCGAAATCTAAGATAAAGGTACTGGCTAATCTAGTGACTGATGAGAGCTTTCTTCCTGATTTGCCGATGGCCGTCTTCTCATTCTCTCCTCATGTGGCAGAGAGCAAAGAATAGGGGTAAGCTCTCATGTCTCTTCTTGTAAAGGAACTAATCCCATCCATGAGGGCTCCACCCTCATGTCCAATTACCTCCCAAAGTCCCCACCTCCAAATATCACTTTGGGAGTTAGAATTTCAACATATGAATTTGGGGGAACAGAAACATTCATTCCATAGCAGATGGCATCTTGCTTTTTGGGCCAAGCAGATGATTAAGCTGATTCTTGGTCTCTTTCGGGCATTTCTGTGCACTTATCTGAGACTACTTTGCTGAGATTCACCTGGCTGCAACGTCTATGATTCTAGATTTATTCTTCTTCTTTTGTCTACTCCCATCCTCACCACCCTCCCCTGGTTTTCTTGCAGTCTACTTTACACAGACTCTGCTGTGGGAGTCCCAGTATACCTTCCAAGTGTCCCCTCAGTCTTGAAAGACCAAAATGCTGGAAAGAAGGAAAACACATAGAGATGAGCACTACAGTAGTTACTACTTGTGCCCCTCAGGGCATTTGCTAATTTTCTTTTTGGAACATAGATGCTGAGCAAAGAGCAGCAGCTAAGAGTCTGTAACAGTCTCACTGACGGAGAAGTTGAAAATTGGTGTACAGTGCTACCACAGCAGCTAGGACTTGATCTGAGAGAAAAACTAATTGCAGAAATGTAGAGTGAATAGTATATGTGTAATTTTTCCTTGAGGTATTTTCCAACTCCTAAGCTACACATGTGTGAGGCAAAGTGCTGAGAAACCAAGCAGAATAAAGCTGCTGAAAAGCTAAAAATCTAAGCAGATATTCAGTAGTCTCTTGGTTCCAAGAAGACAAAAATTGAAGCTCACAGTCTGCCAAGAAAGAATCCCTAATAAAAACACCAGGCTTATCCTTGAGATCCTTGAAGAGGTAGGTTTAGGAATAAAGACAAATCTGAAACAGAACAGAGCTCACCAGCCCTCACATTGAGTCTGAGACCTAAGTCCAATGGATCAAGATGATCTGCCTGTCAGAAGAAAATCAAATCCTCTCTAAAGAGAGATATCATCCATAGCACCTATTTTCCATACATAACGCTTGGCATTAGATCAAATTTACCAAGTAAGCCAGAATATAGGACCAAACGACCAAAAATCAACAGTTTAAAAAAAAAGAAAAAAAAAAAACAGACTTTAGAAACAGGTTCAAAGGTGAATATTTGAATTATTGGACATGGAATTTTAAAGAATTATAAATAACATAATCAAAATAGAAAAAAAGATGGAAATTTTGATCAGAGTACTGAAATTTATTTTAAAATTAATTAGAAAACATAAAGTCCATTAATACAACATTGAAATTAAAAAGTCAAAGATGGGTTTAGGAACAAATTAGACATAGCAGAAGAGAGGATACATGAACTGGAAGACAGGTCAGTAGAAAATATTAAGATTGAGATTTCCTCAGAGAAACAAAAAGAAAAAGAGCACAGAAGAGCTTAACAGACATATGCAACATGATGAAAAACACGTTCATAAGTGTAGTTGGAGTCTTGAAAGGAGTGAGATAATGGAACAGAAGAGATATTCTGAGAATTTTCCAAAACAAACGAAAGATATTAACACAGTGAAGAAACACTACAAATTCCAACCAAGATAAACACAAATCAAATTATATTTGTGAAATTGCTAAAAAAACAAATATAAGAAAAGAATATCTTATAAACATAAAAAGAAAATCGGTGCATGACTTTTAGGGGAGCAAAAATAGAATTATGGCAGACTTTTCAACATAAACTATGAAGGAAAACAAAAAGTCAATGGAATGATGTCTTTAAAATGCTAAAAGAAAAAGTATTGCCAACCTAGAATTGTGCACACAAAGAAAACAGCTTTTGAAATAAAGGCTAAATAGAGGCATTTTCAAGCAAACAAGAAACAAAGACACTGTAACCAGCAGAACTTTTAAAAAATAAAAATAAAATTTAAAAACTAAGGCAGAAAAAAATGATCCCAGATGAGAACATGTTCACGCAGGAAGGGACAAAGAAAACCAGAAAAGATAGGTATTCAGTAACTCCAAATGAATATTGTCTTTTTGTAACAATAGTAATAATGTCTTTTGTAACTTAAAATATATGTAGAATCAAAGTGCATAACAACACTAGCACAAAGGTGGGTAACAGATAAATGGAGTTAGAGTATTATAAAACCTTGTCCGTAAGTTATACATATTAATTTAAGCTAGACATTCATCACTCAAGAATGGATTTTGGAATTGCTAAAAATAATAACAAAAAGAATATATAACTTCCTGCTAATGATGGAAATGAAATAATTTTTAAAATTGTATGATTGATGCAAAAGAAGACCGTAAATAGAAAAAAAAAAAAGAACAAATGGAAAAACAGAAAACAAATAAGACGATCCATTTAAATCCAGATATATCTGTAATTACACAGAACAGAAAAAGAAGAAATACCCCAATTAAAGACGAATATGGGGACTTCCTTGGCGGTCCAGGGGTTGGGACTCAGCGCTCCCACTGCAGGGGCTGCGGGTTCCATCCCTGGTTGGGGAAATAAGATCCCGCGTGCCGTGTGCACCGTGGCCAAAAACAAAGACTAATATGATCAGAATGGATAAAGCAAATAAAATCTCACTATCTGGACTTAAAAGAGACAGAGATTTACCTTAAAGGTTGAAAGTAAAGGATTGGAAAATATACACTATGTACTCCAAAGCCAAAAGATGTTTGTCATAGCTATAATAATGTCACACAAAATAAACTTAAAGGCACTAAGTATTACTAGAGGTAAAGAGGGATATTCCATAATGATAAAAGCATCAATCCACAGAATATATAATAATCCTATTATCATATATTAGAATTATGCAGCAAAACTATATGCAACAATTTATATAGCCTCAAAATATTTAAAGCAAAAACTGACTGAACTAAGTGGAGAAATGAATAAATCCACATACCTGTAAGTTTATAACTTTTCTAGTAATTAATAGAACAAGCAGACCAAGACAATTACTAAGTATAATACAGGTGATTAGAATAACATAATTAATAGGCTTAACCGAGTTAACCTAAGAAACCACTGCATCCAAAAACTTTAGAATACATATCCTTTTTAAGTGTACGGGCCTTATTTACTAAAATAGGTCAAATGCTCGGCCATTAAGGAAGTCTCCAACAGATTTCAAAGGAATTTGAATCATTCAAAATACATTCTCTGACCTCAGTGAAATTAATCTAGAAATCTACAAATGCTTGAAAATTATGCAAAACACTTCTAAATAATCCATGGATAAATGAAAAACATAAGATATTAGAAAATACTGTTAATTAAATATTAAAATATAATATATCATAACTTGCATGATGAAAGTAAAGGAATGCTCGTAGGAAATGTATGTCCTTAAATGCATAAACTAGCAAGGAAAAAAGGCTTAACATCTGCAATGTAAGCATCCATGTCAAGAAGTTAGTTTAAAAAACAAACTGAAAATAAAGCCAAAAGAAAGCAGAGGTAGGTGAGAAAAAATATAAAGATGAAAGCAGAAAATACTGAAGTAGAAAACAAATATACAATAGAGAAACTTATTGAGGCAACAAAATGAATCTTCAAAACTATTAATAAAGTTAATACTGCTTAGTAAGACTAATCAAGAAAAAAGAGAATACGGAACACATTATCAATATTAAAAATAATAAAGAGGCTATCACTACAGATCCTACAGACATTTAAAACAATAAGAGGTTATTACTAAAAAAAATAAAACAATAAAAGGTTATTATAAGCAAATTTGTGACTTTAATGAAAATTTAGATGAAATGAACACATTCCATGAAAAACACAACTTATCAGAGCTGACATAAGAATTAGAAATCTGAATATTCCTGCATTTGCCTACAAAATTGAATCTAATTATGCCAATTATTTCTCAGCTCGAAATCCACCCTTCATTGCTTTGCTTGAGATACTGGAATATTTCTCCTTTGCAGGCTGGCACAATGTTAAGCTTGTTAATAGAGGGTGCTAGGACACTTATGGGGGAAACACCCTTTCTTCGTGGTTCCAGCCTGCTGCTCTGAGTTCTTCCCCTACGGTGCACATGGCCAGCAGCAGGCAGACACCTAGAGGCACTCACCTTCCAGCTTGCAAGCCCTGGCCCACAGTTCACTGCCCATCAGCATTCCATCTGCCTGCATCCCATTAAGGGATCCCTACTGCAAGTTTCCTATATGGCAGTCATGGCCAGCTAGCACTCAGCTAGAGGCTTTCAGTCTGCCATTTCTGACCCATGATTCTGTGTCTGCCCACCCCAGCCCACTAACTGTGGACCAGCTCTGCCCCAGAAAAACATTTCTCCAGTATCCAGTGGGTTGCAGCCATGCCTTCTTCCACAAAATTTGAATCCTAGACTAAGAGAAGGTACACCTCACTTCCAAGTTTGTTCCTGCCTTGGGTATTCTGCTTCAGCCCTAGGGTCTTCTTTAGAGTTCTCTTTTATTCCTTCTTAATAGTAAAACACTGTAAGTAGTTAATCATTCTTTATTTTAAACTTTTTCTGTTCAAATTACTATATGGTGTCTGTCTCCTGTCTGGACTTTGACTGAGGAGCTGATTTTTTTTTTTTTAATCTTCCCACAAAATAAATTCAGGGCCAGATGATTTCATCCAAAAATTGGGAGAATGATAACACTGATCTTACACAAACTCTTACAGAGAATAATACTTACCAACTCATTATATGAGGCCATTATAATATTAATAACACAACTTGACAAAACTACACAAGAAAGAAAATTAAAGGCCAATACTATCTCTCATCAAAATAGACACAAAACACTTAGACATAAACTTGAAAATATAATCTACCAATATTTTAAAAGGCTAATGCATCATGATCAAGTTGGGTTTATTCTTAAAATTCAAGCCTGGCTTAACATTTTAAAATCAGTCAACAGAGTTTACCACATTATCATAAACGGTTGAAAACTTATGTTCATTTCAATCAATTCAAAAGTTCAACACTAATTTATGATTTTAAAAAATACTACTAGAATTATTAAGTAAATTTAGCAACTGTTGTAAATACAATACACCAAAATCAAATACATTTCTATATGCTAGTAACAATACTGCATTATTAAAGTACCATTTAAATTAACATAAGGGCTTCCCTGGTGGCGCAGTGGTTAAGAATCCACCTGCCAATGCAGGGGACACAGGTTCGAGCCCTGGTCTGGGAAGATCCCACATGCCGCGGAGCAACTAAGCCCATGCGCCACAACTACTGAGCCTGCCCTCTAGAGCCTGAGAGCCACAACTACTGAGCCCACGTGCCACAACTACTGAAGCCTGCGTGCCTAGAGTCCATGCTCCACAACAAGAGAAGTCACCACAATGAGAAGCCTGCACACTGCAACGAAGAGTAGTCCCTGCTCACCGCAACTAGAGAAAGCCCGCGTGCAGCAACAAAGACCCAATGCAGCCAAAAATTAATTAATTAATTAACATAAAAATATCAAATATTGGAACAAATCTAATAAAAGATGTACCAAACCATACACACTATAAAATAATACCAGTAGAAGTTCAAGAAGAATAAATGGAGGAATATATATATATATGTTTATGAATTGGAAGACAATATTGTAAAGATGTCGATTTTCTCCCCAAAATTTATATTTGACTCTATTTGATTTCTAGGTTCAATGCATTTACAATTAAAATTCCATCAATTTTTATGGAAATTAAGTTCATATAGAATGCAAAAGATCAAAAGTAGTAAAGACGATCTTGAAGAACAAAGTTGAAACACTTATCAGATATCAAGTTTTATTATAAAGCCACAGTAACTAAAACAGAGTGTTATTGGTGCAAAGACCTCCAAAGAGATCAAAGGGAGAGAATAGAATGTCCAGAAACAGATCCACACTTACACAGTCACGTGATTAATGACAAAGACTCTGCAATTCAGTGGGGAAGGGATCGTCTATTCAATAAATGGTGCTGGGGTAATTGAATATCTATATGGGAATAAAATGAACCTTGATCTATGCCTCAAACCAAACACAAAAATCAATTCCAGATGGATGATAGACCTAAAATGCAAAAGGAAAAGCAATAAAGCTTCTCAAAGATAACACAAGAGAATAACTTCCTAACCTGGGGGTAAGCAAAGACTTCTTAAACTGGACAACACACACACACACACACACACACACACACACACAATATGCCTCAAACCAAACACAAAAATCAATTCCAGATGGATGATAGACCTAAAATGCAAAAGGAAAAGCAATAAAGCTTCTCAAAGATAACACAAGAGAATAACTTCCTAACCTGGGGGTAAGCAAAGACTTCTTAAACTGGACAACACACACACACACACACACACACACACACACACACACACACACCAAACAGTATCCATACAGGAAATAATCGCTGCATTAGACTTTATAGACAAAATTGGTTTCTTATCCAGAGTGAAAATTAGGAGCATTATTTGTAAGACATATACCTAATAAGGACCTCATAAAACAGTTGTCATGTGACAACTGAAGTGATGCTGCTATGGGTGGGGCACCTACAGCATCTGTTACAGTCCCCAAGCTTAGAGACACTTTTCATACCAAATGAAAGTGAGTAATGACCATCAAATAGGTAACATTTCTAATAGTGTTTTCTAGGATAATTTCATCAAAGCCTAATCTTCTAGGGTTGATATATGAGAACCACCAAACATGGTATCGAATTTCTTAGTGTTAACATGGCTTGTTTCTGTTATTTGCTCCTTATCCATTCATGAGTTCAGCAAGCATTTATCTGAGGATTTGCAGTGAGTTTGAAGACGTTCTACATGGTAGAGGAACAAAACCAAATGGTACATG
>NW_020174563.1:1377732-1391268 GCF_003031525.2 Neophocaena asiaeorientalis asiaeorientalis
TACACAAGAAAGAAAATTAAAGGCCAATACTATCTCTCATCAAAATAGACACAAAACACTTAGACATAAACTTGAAAATATAATCTACCAATATTTTAAAAGGCTAATGCATCATGATCAAGTTGGGTTTATTCTTAAAATTCAAGCCTGGCTTAACATTTTAAAATCAGTCAACAGAGTTTACCACATTATCATAAACGGTTGAAAACTTATGTTCATTTCAATCAATTCAAAAGTTCAACACTAATTTATGATTTTAAAAAATACTACTAGAATTATTAAGTAAATTTAGCAACTGTTGTAAATACAATACACCAAAATCAAATACATTTCTATATGCTAGTAACAATACTGCATTATTAAAGTACCATTTAAATTAACATAAGGGCTTCCCTGGTGGCGCAGTGGTTAAGAATCCACCTGCCAATGCAGGGGACACAGGTTCGAGCCCTGGTCTGGGAAGATCCCACATGCCGCGGAGCAACTAAGCCCATGCGCCACAACTACTGAGCCTGCCCTCTAGAGCCTGAGAGCCACAACTACTGAGCCCACGTGCCACAACTACTGAAGCCTGCGTGCCTAGAGTCCATGCTCCACAACAAGAGAAGTCACCACAATGAGAAGCCTGCACACTGCAACGAAGAGTAGTCCCTGCTCACCGCAACTAGAGAAAGCCCGCGTGCAGCAACAAAGACCCAATGCAGCCAAAAATTAATTAATTAATTAACATAAAAATATCAAATATTGGAACAAATCTAATAAAAGATGTACCAAACCATACACACTATAAAATAATACCAGTAGAAGTTCAAGAAGAATAAATGGAGGAATATATATATATATGTTTATGAATTGGAAGACAATATTGTAAAGATGTCGATTTTCTCCCCAAAATTTATATTTGACTCTATTTGATTTCTAGGTTCAATGCATTTACAATTAAAATTCCATCAATTTTTATGGAAATTAAGTTCATATAGAATGCAAAAGATCAAAAGTAGTAAAGACGATCTTGAAGAACAAAGTTGAAACACTTATCAGATATCAAGTTTTATTATAAAGCCACAGTAACTAAAACAGAGTGTTATTGGTGCAAAGACCTCCAAAGAGATCAAAGGGAGAGAATAGAATGTCCAGAAACAGATCCACACTTACACAGTCACGTGATTAATGACAAAGACTCTGCAATTCAGTGGGGAAGGGATCGTCTATTCAATAAATGGTGCTGGGGTAATTGAATATCTATATGGGAATAAAATGAACCTTGATCTATGCCTCAAACCAAACACAAAAATCAATTCCAGATGGATGATAGACCTAAAATGCAAAAGGAAAAGCAATAAAGCTTCTCAAAGATAACACAAGAGAATAACTTCCTAACCTGGGGGTAAGCAAAGACTTCTTAAACTGGACAACACACACACACACACACACACACACACACACACACACACACACACACCAAACAGTATCCATACAGGAAATAATCGCTGCATTAGACTTTATAGACAAAATTGGTTTCTTATCCAGAGTGAAAATTAGGAGCATTATTTGTAAGACATATACCTAATAAGGACCTCATAAAACAGTTGTCATGTGACAACTGAAGTGATGCTGCTATGGGTGGGGCACCTACAGCATCTGTTACAGTCCCCAAGCTTAGAGACACTTTTCATACCAAATGAAAGTGAGTAATGACCATCAAATAGGTAACATTTCTAATAGTGTTTTCTAGGATAATTTCATCAAAGCCTAATCTTCTAGGGTTGATATATGAGAACCACCAAACATGGTATCGAATTTCTTAGTGTTAACATGGCTTGTTTCTGTTATTTGCTCCTTATCCATTCATGAGTTCAGCAAGCATTTATCTGAGGATTTGCAGTGAGTTTGAAGACGTTCTACATGGTAGAGGAACAAAACCAAATGGTACATGACCTGTGCCCACAAGGTCAGTCAGCCACTGCAGATGGGATGGTAAGAGCTCTGATAAACATCTACACAGATGCCAGGGCAACACAGAGAAAGAGCATGAATCAGAGCAGAGGAGTCAGAGAAGGCTTCCAGGAAGAGAAGCTTCTCAAGCTCAGTTTTAAAAGACAAGTAGGAGTTAGTGAGATTCACATGGGAAACAAAACGTTGCTGGTAGACAGAGCAGCATGAGCACAGAACCAAGGGCATCAGATGATGTAATTAATTGTGTGTGCCTTTTAGCAAAAGTAATGTTTATGGCAAAGGAAAGAAGGTGGCCAGACCTAAAAGAGGGAGCATCTGTCATGAGCCTTGTCTGTTCCAGACACGAGGATGCAAAGACGACTTACACATGGTCATGGCTCTTGAGGAACTGACTGCCCAGAAGGGGACATAGGCAGGGAGAGAAATAAGAATGGAAGAGGTGCTGTAACAGTGGAAGGTACAAAGTGGCATTTCAGCACAACTTCAACGTGATTCCTCAGGCTTTGACTGGTTCTAGCTCTCTGAGGCAGCAGTAAGTACAACAAAGTCTCCAATTCATTATCTCTAGTCGGGGACTAGGATTTCTCAGGACCTGTAAATTGGGAGTAATATGGGAAGAGTGTACCTTACCCTTTTCTGTCTCTAGTTTTCACTCCAGCCCAGTTAATAGCACTTGAATCAAGTACCTTTGTCCCAGTAGGAGCCATTGCCAAGGGAATTGCAATGAGAATTTTAAGATTACTAAATCCACACCAAAAATCTTTCGTATTTATCTAAAGAGCATGTAATTATAAAGAAAATACATATCTTAGGAATGAATAATTGGATCATAAAATCCATCAAGTGTCATTTTATTCATTTTGCCCAAGTGTCTGTTTGAAACGATTCTAAGCAGTGTGACGTCAATATCTATTGAATGCCAACACTACGCAGGGATGCATAAATTAGCCTCCACGAGAATTAATGGCACATAAATGTTATCTCCATTAAATATGTTTCAAATTTACTTGTTATGCATTCACTAAATTTGTATATAGGCTTTTTAAAGTTACGTTTTTGGCCGAGTCTCATTTAAAACCACAAGATTTTTTTTTCTTTTTTGAAGATGGAGCGCAGCCCCACACCGGGACTGTGTTTCTGGTGCTGATAGCGTGCAGCTCAGATTACCACCACCGCGACACCCGGAGGAGAGCACAAAGAGACCCGGCTTGTTCTAGGCTGCTATGAATTACAGGCCCCACTGTTAGTTCTCCGAGTGTTTCTCGGGCAATTCTTTCACACTGTTCTCTCTGAGGGTTGGTTCATCTGGACTTGATGAAGGAAGAACAATTTCAGGGCCAGAATCTGTAGTTCTATACAGCCTTTCACAGACCCCTGGAGGTCCAGGCACCATCGTGGGTGGCTCTTCCTCCACACCTGGAGACGGCTGGGCTAAATCCCTGTTACCCCACTGTACCCCATGTTCAGCCTTTCTCCCCTGTTCTTGTGGGGGGAACATATTTTTCCACTTTTACTTGATAAAGGAATAGTAATCATGTTTTAAAAAGAGGATTCCAAGAAGTTAATTTTTTTTTAATTAAGCAACTGTAGAAAGATAAAGAAAACTGCCCTTGATTAATCACTTAACAATTCATGTAGTCTTCACAAAACACACCAGTGAGGCAGGGATTTTTGGTTAAGTCTTGTGTAGGAAGCAGAGGTACTTAAAACCATGGAAACTGAAGTGGAAACTACATGGACTCAAATCCTGGCTTCAGTGCTTCCTAGGTGTGTGACATTGGGCAAGTACCTTAATGTATCTGTGCCCTGTTTCCTCATTTATGAAACAGAAAAAAATTGTACTTTTTCCTAAGATTATTGTAAGGATTAAATAAAGTAATGTCTTAAAAACACTTAGAACAGTACTTGGCATAGCAAGGACCCAGCCAGGAGTTACTGTTATTATGTCATTTTATCCAGGAGGAAACTGAAATTCAGTCATTCCTAAAGTTACAGAGATGTTCAAAATAGAATCGGGATTTGAACCCAGATCTGGATTGTTCACTCATTCATTAATTCAACAAGCTCTCTCCATTACCGATCGTTAGTTGTTATTTGGAACACCACTCACCAAGGGTCTCTTGTCTTTCAGCACATCTTGCAAGTGCAGTACTAATTGTCCTTTGTTCTTAACTATCTATTTAAGGGTATTTATGAAGCAAATACCCTTGGAAGATAGAGATAGTGCTTCCCCCTGGAGCAAAGGGTAGACATGCCTATTGTCCATGGTAAAAGATTTAGGGTCCTTTCCTGTAATGCAAACTACTGCCCATACAGGCATCCCTCTGGGCCCATTGACACCTCCCCATGGGGCACTGGGGGCAAAGGGAACTGACACAAAAGTACTGATGCTCATGTGGCTCGCTGGCCATGCTATATCTAAACCATGTCTTCTGTCAGCATCCACGAAACTCTGATAGGCTAATGTGTGAGCCCATTTGGGCTGTGCTATAACAAAATACCACAGATTGGGTGGCTTATAAATAACAGAAATTAATTTCTCACATTCTGGAGGCTAGGAAATCCAAGATTGAGGTGCCAGCATGGTCATGTTCTGGTGAAGGCCCTCCTCCTGGTCCATAGGTGGTGCCTTCTTGCTGTGTCCTCACATGGTAGAAGGGGAGAGGGCTCTCTTGGAAGCCTCTTTTGTTAAGGCACTGATCCCATTCATGAGGGCTCCATCTTCATGACCTAAGCACCTACCAAAGGCCTACCTTCTAATACCATCATCTTTGAGGGGGAGGATTTCAACATATGGATTTGGGAGGACACTTCCATAGCAGCAACTTGTTAGCTTGCCAAGTGTGGTAAAATCTCAAGACTCTTCTCAGTTCTTGGCAGTATTGGTGATGAGAAAGGGATGCTGACAGATACCTGGCTTTGCTTTCTAGAAGAGGAAAAAGGGCCACGTTTGAGGATATGAGAGGACTCTCTGAGACATGTAGAATCCTCTTGCCAAAGTGGTGGGCAAATGGGGAGCAACAGATGTCAATGAATATTTAGAGGATGAAGAGAAAGAGGTAGGATTGAACAAGCACCCAAACAGTGCCGAGGTTTTTCCTCACTCTCCTTCAGAGGAGTGGAAGAAGAATGTTGCCACTACAGGAAAGCAACAGCCCACAGCCCCAGGCAAAAGGCAACATGGCTGTGACTGCTGAGCATGGAGTCCCCAAAGCTGGCATGAATAGTGTCAACAATGAGTATGTAGAGCTTTAAGTGGACCAAAACCATTAGAAGTTGGTTGGTTGAGCCAACCAACTTGGGAATGGGAGCAGGTGGCCACTGGAAAGTGAAAGCGAAGGCAAAGCCTTGCTTAGTGACCCCACCTGGCCCCTGGGCCATCCCTCTCTCTACCCTGACTGCAGCTACTTTAAAGGAAGATGATTTAAGGTGCGTTTGAAGGCCATGTGCACCCGTCTGAGTATACTAGGGAGTTCTGTGGAAAGAGTAGAAATCTAACTGTATGACACTGCTGGATATAGGCACTCAAGTCACTATTATACCTGGTCCCATGGGAGAAGCCAGGACCCAAATTCAACTGATGGGATCTGAGCAAGGTTAACAGTGAGCAAAAGAAGCTAAAGTGATCTTGAGTCTCAGTGACTCATGATTTTGCCTCTTGGAGCCTCTGGTGAAGGGAAACAGCTTCCACTCAGAGATGCCCCTTGGGGTTCTGGACTTGTCATCTCTCTGACCTGACTGCCAGCTACATCCTTTGGGGGAAGCAGCTATTAGCTTGCTACAGGGCTCTGGTCAAAACTGAACACCTGACTCACAGAGGGCTGTGATTCTCTGTATTCCTGTTTTAATGTGGGTCAACTAGAACTCAACAACTAACAAGGTGAGAAGGTAACACCCCACTTGTCCAAAAAAAATGAAGTCAGCCTGGTACCGACAGCACCTTGGCTTTACATGAACGAATGGTAACCATCCCTTGGGAAAACTCTACTCCTCATTCCACCACCTGAAGCAAAGCCACTGGTTAGGGGGACCCTTGGTTCATAGGTGTCCATGGGGACTGCTGGGGCTGTTCAACCTCCCTGCCAGCTACACAGAACTGGGATGTGATTGCTCTGCTCAGTGGGCAGAACACAAAGCCATTCTCGTATCTCTGGCCAGTACTCCATTTGATGAACCAAATTATATTTTTCCTGACTCTTGGGCTGTTGCCAATGGCTTAGCTATCTGCTCTGCCATTTGGAAAACTAGAGGCTGGCAGATTAAAGACACCCCTCTTTGGGGCCATGAAATATGAAAACATATCATGACTGCTAATCAAGCCATCTGGGTCACTCCTATCGCTGCCTTCAGTAAGAGCCTGTGCTCTGACACATCATCTGGAATCGAGTTTGTGGTTGGGTCTGCAGTGTCCAGATTGCCACCATTGTTGCCTGGATCCATCATCTTCCCAGATAGAGCAACACATCCACCATCACGGTCTGGGCACAAAGGAAAGGTCTCTGTGTTTCTGATGCATAAGCTACCACCACATGCCAGACTTGTGACTCAGGCCAAAAGTTCCACTGTTTATCTCCCAGTGAGGAAGGCCACATTGCAACTCTTGAAGCTAACGTGTCATGTTTTTGGCCTCTGGACCAATTTGGTCTGACAATGATGAACCTTTTACCATAAAAACTACCTAGTTGTAGGCTAATTGTCAAGATACTCAACAGACCTTCCATGGTCCCTATCATTCACAGATATATGATATTGTTGAGACTTGAAAAGGTCTCCATCACCTCCTCCTGGCCCATATACTTTCTTAAGGCAATTTGGTCACTGATCGTGGCTGTCCCCAGAAATGGATCATTTTCTCTTGTCCACTTTCTGGGTAATAATTAGGATGAAAATGGTTGGGGGGTTATATAAACCTATTTTGAAAATTCTGGATTCCACCTGACCATTCCTAGGCATGAAGCTCCCTTCTTTCTCCTAACAGAAATCCCAGGATTACCTGGTTGGTCCACCCTCTTGGTGGTAGCACAGCCAAAAGGGGACCTAGGGCCTCAAACCTGATTCTAGAGTAGTCACCATAATTCTCTCACTGGATTGACATGGTCACAGAGCACAAGGATTCTGACTACTTGGTTAAGTGCCCTATTCACTGAGTCCCCCTACAGAGGCCCACACGTGCGAGGTAGGGGAAATGATGAGTCTCTAAGTTTTATTAAAAATGTCCTTGTGCCTCTCACACCTGACCCCTCTGAATGAAACCTCTGGGTGTAAATAGGGGATAATTCAGAAAATTGATATGGTAGCTCCTGGAAAGGAACACACCACTTTTGTGTCTGTATAAGGATAAAAACAACCTTGGCACTTGAGGAGAACATCTCAGAGTCCAGGAGGGATGGGGGAGTGAGGGACACTAATGATATTTGTCTTTCATAAACTCCCTGGACCCTTCTTCATGAAGGAAAACTCCCTGGTGCTACCTTCCCAAACTGATGCAAGCACCTTCAATTCAACCAACTTCTAGGTCTGCTGTCCTCCACCAGATGGCTCTAATAAGTCTAGCAAAATAGCAGAGGGTGGCTCCAGTTCCTGCACCTTCCATGCAAACACTGAAGGTTTGGCACGCTCATGGAAAGTTCACCAGAAGCCAAGATGGTGTAAAAATGAGGGACAGGGCTTCCCTGGTGGCGCAGTGGTTAAGAATCCACCTGCCAACGCAGGGGACACAGGTTTGAGCCCTGGTCCGGGAAGATCCCACATGCCGTCGGGCAACTAAGCCTGTGCGCCACAACTACTGAGCCTGTGCTCTAGAGCCCATGAGCCACAACTACCGAGCCTGCGCACCACAACTACTGAGTGCACAAGCCACAACTACTGATCCCACCTGCCACAACTACTGAAGCCCGCGCACCTAGAGCCTGTGCTCCACAACAAGAGAAGCCACCGCAGTAAGAAGCTCATGCGCTGCAACGAAGAGTAGTCCCCGCTTGCCTCAATTAGAGAAAGCCCACGGTGCAGCAACGAAGACCCAACGCAGCCAAAAATAAATAAATAATTTTTTTAATTTATTTAAAAAAAATGAGGGACAGATATTGTTAGGGGAAAATTCTCTGTGGGTCTCTAATGTTTCTGCACCTCTTGTGAGCAATGCACTAAATGCCTTCCTTCCAGACTATCTTCCTGGGTCTTTGTAAAACAAACAGACTTGGAAGATAGAGACTGTCTCTCCCTCCAGAGCAACAGGCAGATTTGCTCACAGTCATAGAAAACAAAGATAGCACCTTCCTCTGGAGCAAAAGGCAGATATGCTTACTGTCCATTATAAAAGATTTGAGCTCCCCACGCTCAGGAACCCTCTCCTGTGACATACTTGTCTGGGCCCATCCACATCATCCTTATGGGATGTGGGGGTAGGGGGAACCGACACAGATATGCTAACGGTCATGCTGCTTCCATTCTGTGAGTAATAAAGTCCACTGTCTCTAACCCAGGAGTCTCGTGGCATCTGTGAGAATCCATGAAACTATGACAAGCTAACCTGTTAGCTTGCAAGTAGGTAGAAGCTCAGACCCCTATCATTCTTGACAGTCATGAAACATGATTTTGGATAAATCTTCCTCTCCAAAAAAAGAAAAGAAAAAGAAGGATTAAACGTTGGGGAATTCGGTAACAATCTAAATGTTTCTAAGATATACCTACAAAGCCATTTCCAGTTTGTCTGCACTTTCCACTTTTCTTATTCATTCATTAACTGATTCATTCTTCAAATGTGTGTTGAATACTACTTAAAAGGTGATATAGCAAAATACAAAACAGACCAGATTCTTACCCGCCAGAGGGTTGCAGTCTAATGGGGAAGGTAGCCTTTAGTGATATAGTATTGGGATCATGGAAAACACTGGAAGGGAAGGGTGCTAAGAGGAAGAATATCAGAGGAGAACTGCATGTAGATTGGGAGGGCCAGAGAAGACATCACCGTGCAAAGGACAGTGAGTTGAGATATGAAAGACATGTGGCAGCCAGTAGGTGACAGAGTGGGGTAAAGCCAACCACCTGCATAAAGATCCTGAGGGGAGAGATCGTGGCATATCGCAGTGTGATAGAAGGCAGAGCGGGCAGGAGAGAGAGGTGCAAGACAAAGTGAGGGACCGGGCAGAGGCCACATCCGGTATAGGCTTGTAATCCATCTTTTTTTTTTTTTAACATCTGTATTGGAGTATAACTGCTTTACAATGGTGTGTTAGTTTCTGCTTTATAACAAAGTGAATCAGCTATACATATATCCCCATATCTCTTCCCTCTTGCGTCTCCCTCCCTCCCACCCTCCCTATCCCACCCTTGTAGGTGGTCACAAAACACTGAGCTGATCTCCTTCTGCTATGCGGCTGCTTCCCACTAGCTATCTATTTTACGTTTGGTAGTGTATATATGTCCATTCCACTCTCTTTGTCCCAGCTTACCCTTCCCCCTCCCCGTGTCCTCAAGTCCATTCTCTAGTAGGTCTGCATCTTTATTCCCATCCCGCCCCTAGGTTCTTCATGACCTTTTTTTTTTTTTTTAGATTCCATACATATGTGTTAACATATGGTATTTGTTTTACTCTTTCTGACTTACTTCACTCTGTATGACAGACTCTAGGTCCATCCACCTCATTACAAATAACTCAATTTCATTTCCTTTTAAGGCTTGTGACTTTACCCTAAGAGCCGTGGGGGTCATTAAAATGTAAGTCCCATAAGGAGATAGGGTAGAGTTTTACCTGTCTCATTCATTACAATTTCCTAGCACCTGGAACATTGCCTGGCACACTGTAGGTGCTCAATAAATATTTGTTCATTCTGTTGAAGGGGAAATACACAGTTTGCATTTCTGAAAGGTCACTTCGGCTGCTAAGTGGAGAATAGATTGAAGAAGACAAAGCAGGAAGACTAGTCACAAGGCGAGCGCACAGCCCAGTGACAAGTTCAGTAGCTTGGACTAGGGTGGTGGCAGGAGAGATGAACCATGTGCCCCACCTGCCCGCCACACACACACACACACACACACACACACACAGTCTTTTAAATCTTCTGTAGCCTTAAGGATCTATTCAACTTGAAAGATCATGGAGGACCATGAAATTCAATGTGAAACAACTGAAGATAATACGTTAATTGGTATAATACGTTATAATGGTTGGAGTCTTTGGGGTAATAGCTAGTTGTGTATAGTAAGTGGTGCCGGCAGATAGATCGAAAGAGAAAAACTTGCTCTCAAGACAAAGAGTGATGATAACTGAGACCATGTGCAGTAAAACTTCTGGCCTCAGCAGGATAAACCCCATATCATTCCTCCCCGAGACTTTATTAAACTCTCTCTCCAGCCCGACTGCCCCTTGCTTCCTGCAGGACTCAGTGAGTTGGAGCCTCACTGGTCATTGCAGGTGCCCTTTTGCTCCTGTGAGGAAGGCAGGTGTTGCGTGTGTGCGTGTGCTCTGCCCGTCTGGCATCCTGGGAAGGAAGGCTCCTTCCATGAGCTTAGGAAGCAGAATGCTAGTGTGGAGGCAGGGCTAGAAGAGAGGGGCACTGCAGATGAGAAAATAGGACAGCGCCCCTCCAGCTCACACAGCGTCCGTGCTCCCGATGTCACCCGCCACGGTGTCAAGCACGGCAATTCATAGAGCAGAAGCTGCGGAAGAACTGGCCAAGGTTATTCTGGTGCCACGGTGGTCTCATTCTCCCAGCCCAGATGGCCAGGAATGCTACGAGGCAGAGAACTCTGCTCCCGGCGGAGCGCAGAGCACTTGGCACTGCTTAAATCATGACCACTCATGCCCACGTGGACAGGTTGGCCTCCCTGTCTGAAGGGCAGGGGATAGGCAACGGTCCTGGAGAGGGAATTCTCATTGAGAGACAGGGGAACGGCTGTTCTAGTCCTTTCTTAGCCCTGCTAGGGATGCCCACAGCCCTGGAGGGGGCTGAGCAGGCAGGAACACCTGCAAAAAGCAAACAGGGCAAGGATTTCAAGATCTGCATCGTCTGACAGAATAATGCTGATGGAAGTCAGCCACCAGTGGTCATTCATTTTAAATGCTTTTTACAAAAGGAAGAAAAAGAAGCTGTCTACGGTTCTATGCTAACAATAGTTCTCTCAAGAAAGAGCACTAAACTAACATATATTCTTCTTGTGTTTCACGGCATGGACAGCATTTTTATATACATGGCTACCTCATTTCAAGGCTTTTGATAAATAATTAGTTTAGCTGACATATCCACTCCCAACTCGCTCAGAGTAAGTGGAGAATAGAATTACTACTAGTGCCCTTAAATTTGCCTTTGAGTGAAAATTGTTTTCACCATGTCTAAGATGTTGGACCGATATTCTACATATGATCCTCACCATTTTGAAGGACCGAGGCTATGCTTTGTTCCTTCTCATCCAGTCTTAAATACCTCCAACACCCAGGCAGCCTTAACCAATATGGATAATGACACATGTCCCAAAAGGGCAGCCTCTTCCTCTCACCAGGGTTTCCACGGAAAGGTTCTGCACCCAGACCCTAGGCAGGGTTCCCAGGCCCAGTTAATTACCCAGAGTCCCAGTGAGTGGACCTTCACAGTCCTCACTGTGTGGACATCCTGGTTTCATAAGTGTACAAAGATTTTTAGAACCGTTTACTGGCTCTTGTTGACATCGAAAGTGAAGGGACACAGACAACTTTGAGAAAGAAATTAACAAGGGCATCTGTCAGCAGTTGTTTAGTTGTTTTCTTTATCTAGAACCTGCCCTGCTTGAAACTTTTTCTCCAGCCCCTCTTACTTCACACGAGATGCCTGCCTCCTCGAGAGGCCTTGCCAACCCTTCTCGGCAAGGCTTTAGGTACGTGACAAGCGCACAGGAGACGTGCACTCTACTCGTGCAAGCTGAAAGGCTATTAGGTGTGTTTGATGGCTCATTCTATATGTCAGCTTAACTGGGCCCAGGACATGCCCAGATATTTGGTTAAATGTTATTTCTGGGTGCATCTTGTGCCTGTGCGGGTGTTTCTGGATGAGACTAACATTTAAATCTGTAGGACGAGTAAAGCCAGTTTGCCATCCCAATGTGGGTGGGCCTCATGGAATCCTTTGAAGGCCTGAATAAAATAAAAGGCTGAGTACGAAAGAATTTTCTCTCTGCCGGACTGTCTTTGAGCTGGGACATTAGTCTTCTCCTGCCTTTGGACTTGGACTTGGGAGTAACACACACCACTGGTTCTCCTGGGTCTAGAACTCTCAGCCTCTGTAATCGTGCGAGCCAATTCCTTAAAATAAATCTGTTTGTTTACAGACTGATTGACACACACACACATACTATTGGTGGCTGAGAGCCCTGACTAGTACAGCGTGCTACTCTGTTTTTTGAAAAACATCTTCAATAGCTTCCTCTAGACAAGTGGCACAAACTAAAATGCCTATAAACAAACCCAGATGAGCACAGCAACAAGAGAAAGGATGCTGACTACAGGTTCCAGCCAATCTCCTCTCCAGCTGACTTTTTCCGTGTCACACTGAAGGCACCATCGGGGCCAGATTTTTCCGTTTCTTAAGAGAAGTAAAAAATCAGGATATTCTTGTCAATGTTGGCAACTCCTTCAAAAACTTTCAAAAGCCCACATGAGCCAACCTGCCCAGTCTGTGGCCCAGATCTATTCCTTGGCTGCCGGCGTGCAGTCTCCGCTTTAGGGAGATGTGGGGAATCTTTCTGGATGGAAGGAAAGCACGTGTTTAGAAATATTTTCCTATTTCAAAACTTGGAGCCGCTGCAACGACTGCTGCACAGCATTAATTCGTGCGTTGATTGTTTATCTCAGGCTTCTCTTCAGAGCAACGTCCCTGCATGCTTATATTATCCCACGAGACCACTGAGGGAAAGAAAAGACAGCAGGTATTATAATCCCTATATCTATTTTCTTTCAATGGAGTTAAAGACTCTTTAGATGGTGTGCCTCCCAGAAAAGTGCTAGAAAGAGTTGCACAATTCTAACTAAACTCCAGACCCTATACTCTCCCCCCAAATATGAACTTTACATTAATCATTCCTGATGCATGTGGTTCTTTCTATCCTTCCACAGCACATTGACATTTGGTTAAAAATGGTATACATGCTGGAGAGAAATAGACATAAATATTAATTTCAGTAACACCCCCATGGATAGTTTAAAACATGTTTTTCCTTACTACTCAGCCATAAAAAAAGAATGAAACAATGCCATTTGCAGCAACATGGATGGATCTAGAGATTATCATATGAAGTGAAGTAAGTCAGACAGAGAAGACAAAGACCGTATGATATCACTTACACGTGGAATCTAAAATATGACAGAAGTGAAGTTATTTACAAAACAGAAACAGACTCACAGACATAGAAAACAAACTTATTGTTACCAAAGGGGAAAGGGGGTAGGGGAGGAACAAATTAGAAGTTTGGGATTAGCAGGTACAAGCTACTATATATAAAAGAGATAAACGACAAGGTCCTATTGTAGAGCACAGGGAACTACATTCAATATCTTGTAATAAGCCATAATGGAAAAAAATATGAAAAAGAATATATATATATATGTATACA
>NW_020174563.1:1391438-1452080 GCF_003031525.2 Neophocaena asiaeorientalis asiaeorientalis
TGTGTAATATATATATATATATATATATATATATATATATAAATTGAATGTCTTTGCTGTACACCAGAGACTAACACAACACTGTAAATCAACTATACTTTGATTTTAAAAAAAACATATTTTTCCTATACATTGTTTGACCTTTTTTTCACTTTGGCCATTATACATTTTTCTTTTAAACTTAGGGTTGCTCTTTAAGCATATCTTCACTCTTTTTCAACCTCCAAATCCCATTAAGCTGTGCCTCCAGCACCCGAAGGAGTTGGGCAAGGTGTAAAGGAATGCCCAGATGGCTCTGAAGATGTTTATTATGGGGCCCTCCATTGTATTCAAATTAATGGCACTACATTAGCATGGGGTGCCCTTTGGTGCTCATTTGTTCCTGCACTCCGGGGGTTAAAGGAGCCTCCTGCTCTCCAGATGTTCGGTAGCTCTTGTAAATGAAAGATTAGCGATTTTTTGCTGCCGCTGCTATTTCCTCTATTCCCTTTTAAAGCTGATATTTTCTTTAGGAACGTGCTTAGCGTCTGAGTCACAAGAATCTCCTCCCTGAGGAATATCAATCAATAGCACACGCAAGAAGAAGGACATAATGCAGAAGAGGTAGACATGGTCTGTATTCATTTGTTGACTGCGATACTCTTCCAGTGACTGAGGTGTGCGTCCTGTGGTTGCACTCCACCCTTTGAAATGCCGATCAAATACACGTGACATTTTTCTCAGCTAAAAACAAAAACCAAGACCAAAAAAAAGAAATCTTTCACTCATTTTTTCTTTGGCAAGGATATAAGAATATCTTTTGTTAGTGCTATGACAACAATATCAACTTTATTTTCAAATCTGGCCTAACTTCCGTAAGTGTCTGAAATCCAACTCAGAGCTGCCACCAACAATGTCTTCCCAGGAGAGAAATAAGAAAATACCCAAAATGGATTCCAATAAATGAATGCCAGTGTAACATCTACCATGCTTGTCTTTTGTGCACAGAGACACTCCCCGGATCCTGTTGTTCCAAGAGCTGTTCAAGCGTTGAATAAGCATAGTTCCAACAAGACGAAAATGTCTGCCTCTGCTGGGGTCGATCAAGCTGTTCTCCTGCTACAGCTCAGCCAGGATTTCTCTACTCTTAGCAGAATTACCACATCTCACAACTTGTCCTAACTCATTTCCAATGCTCTGGTCACCAAGCAGGGACAAAGAGATACACCAACCTATATAGAAAAGGAAAGCCTGGTGGACACCATTCGTCTTGGTACCACACTTTTTTTTTTTTTTTTGCGGTACACGGGCCTCTCACTGCTGTGGCCTCTCCCGTTGCGGAGCACAGGCTCCGGACGCACAGGCTCAGCGGCCATGGCTCACGGGCCCAGCCGCTCCGCAGCATGTGGGATCTTCCCGGACTGGGGCACGAACCTGTGTCCCCCGCATCGGCAGGCGGACTCCCAACCACTGCGCCACCAGGGAAGCCCACCACACTTTTGACAATGGAAATGAAAGTAGCAGAGAGGCTGAAGGGGAGCCACTGGCCCTCAGGAGTGGCATCACTGATGGAATCTTTACTGGAGTTTGACCTCTTGCAAACCCTGGACTATTCAACATGACCCTCCTCTGAGGTAGATAATATGGAAGAAGTCTGAAGATGGCAGTAACACCTCACATCTTAATACAAACATAGCCCAATCTCAAGGATGGGAGCCTCAGTCACAGAAACATGAAATAATGTTTTTGAAAGAAGACTAGAGATGAATATTTATAATATACATGTAAGGTTGAGAGCTTCAAGGATGCCAGCTCAGAACGAATTGCTATGGCCACTACAGGGAAGGAAAATCTCTTTCCTTCTACCCCCGCTAATTTCAACAACTGGGGCTTGAGAATCAAGCTGATAAAAGACAGATTAACAAGAGGAAAAAAATGTGTCATAAGGTACTTACATGCTGGAGTTTCACAAAGAAATAAGACCCAAGGAAGCAGCCAGATGATTGAGATTTATATACCATCCTAGGCTAAATAAAGGAAAAGTGGGTGAGCTTCTAGATGGGGGAGACAAGTTATGGGCAAAGGAGGGGGGAAATGTACAATAAATATGGGTTATATGTCTTGTAGATAAGAGTCTCAGGTGATAAGCCCTGTCTCTGGGGAGTAGCTCTCTGAGCCATCTTTATAAATGGAAATTTCCTTAACAATAGAGGAAATTTGAACTTTATTTTTAGGCACTAAGGCACTATTTTATTGCATCTTCTGGTTCCCAATTGCTTTTAGCTCAAAATAATCCTTAGGCCAAGGCGGCCCATCTTGGGGTGGCTTATTCTGGTACCCTTTACCCCCAACGCCACTAGCAGGGTCAGGATGCTGCCCAGGGAGGGCCTTCTGAGGGGAAGGTTTGTGCTTTCCTCTAAGGCACACTTACTGCCAGCCAGTGAGAGGGAAAGTTGCAGTGCAGAAGTAGACAAGAGGAAGACCACGGAGGGGGTGAGAAAGTCCTGAAGGCACAGGGGTCCGGGGGAAAGGATACTGAGCCATGAGAGAGAAAGGAGGAAACACGTAGAGCAGAGTGGGGAGCCTCAGCTTCTCCCTCTCCTACAAGGGCCCTCAAGGCTTACTATGGGAGGAGTCTCCCACCAGCCCTCTCCAGCATGTCTAGGGCTTGGAGCATGTGCCTGGCTGGTGGGCATTCCACTGATCTATCCAATGAAGTGCGTCATAGAGGTTAAGCTGATGGAGAAGATTTAAAGGGAAACCAAGAGGAAGTAATGAGATGGAAACCAGAGAAGAAAAAGGCAGTGGTCAAGGATGGATAGGAAGGTACAAAAATAAGGTCCCCCTTACAAAGATCTCAGAAAGAAGACTGCCTTCAATAGTTCAACTTAATAGGTTCTTAATAGGTAAGAACAAGGACAAGCAAACTCACCTTAAAGAAACAGAATTGCATTAAGCTAGCACAAGAGATTAAATATATGAATATTGCTATAGAAAGAATGTTTAAAGCAAAAGGAGATTGCTTGGCAAGAGAAATTGCGAAGAGGTAAGTCAGCTTAGAATGGAATCCATGCATTTGTATGGAAACAGATCAGAACTCCAAGAACTAAGAGACCCCAGTCCGAGTTTGCCTGCTCCCATGAGGAGAATGAATGAATGAGTCTTCACCTGTGAGTTGTGCGGAGTCTTGCAACCCTTCAAGCCCCAGCATCCTTCACCCCAATAACCTACCTCACACTAGCACATGAACCCTGGGGCTTCCAGAAGTTGCCATGGAGATGATGCAAGCTTGTTACTGGCTGCAGGTGTAGTGGACACTGCTCTCTCCAGGTGGAAAAAGCACATGCTGATGTCCTGCTTCTCTTCTCAATTTTCATTAGTAGAGAAGGTAGGAAATGATTGTCAGAATTCAACAGTACCCAATCCAAACCCTTTCACTTACTGCTAGAGAACGAATGCTAGAGCATCTCAAAGCAGCAGGCAAGACCTAGTGCTCTCCTCTCCATTTGACAACCAAGCAGCCAACATCACTAGCATTTGACAGGCACATCTCTGTTCACGTACTTCCAAACCACTACCACCACCCTCCAATGATAGTGGGAGTTTAACCTGATACTTGTCCTTGCTCCATTAGTAAACTGGTGTAAATAATCAGATAATGAGAATCGGTGTTTTATTTTTACTTTGGTCCTAGAATTCTTCCCCTTCTCTGTTCATTCTAGCAAGAAGTGGATGCAGTCCCTGGTTTGCTTACAAGTTTTGTAACCAAAACTGTTTGAGCATAGAAGTGCCAATGGATTGACTTCCTTCCCTTCTCTGAAGCAAAAAAAGTAATAGAAGGAGGAGGAGGGAGAGAGGTGATGAAATATCCAGTTCAGCCTAAAGGGGCTTTGCTCTGCCAATGGCCCAGATCTCAAGAAGATCCTTCAGAATAGAATGAATTCATTTAGCTCGAGCTTGCAACACCTAGCATAAATGGTTTCATCCACCTACCAGACTCTAAATGGCTTCCGTCCCGGGTGCCAATCCTATGCCAGAGAGAAGTTACCACAGTTAAATGACCAAGCGAAGCACTATCTTCCATCCCTCCACTAAGTTTCTGAGGCTCTGCCCACAGAAGGATCCCAAAACTGTCAGGCACAGAAATGCCCTCAGCGGGATACGGAGGCTCTATGGACACAATTCAAATAATGAAAAATACACGTTGCTGATTTCATAACGAAAGTATCTGCCGATCTTAATATTACATACGTTCCAGACAAAGGGGTTCTCTCACGTGATGATGATGATGAAACAGAGTCTATAAAGACAGAATAAGAAGGAGTGGAAATCCCTTCCGTGTTGGGTAGCAGCATGTTATTTGAACCACCTTGCTTTCTTTACCCACTGCACTCTCCCCCAGCTCCTGTAAGTCCTGTTGACATAAACTAGTTAGCACCTGACATCCCCCAGGCATGGCAATTCAGCAAGTATTTCAGGACAGGTACAGAACCTAACTGTATTCATCCAGAAAGACACCTGGGATTGACTTCCTTGATTTTGACTGTATAGAGAGAGAGACAGGGAGGGAAGGAGAGAAAAGAAGAAGATGAAGAAGAAGATGGAGGAGGAGGAGGAGGAGGAGGAAGGGGAAAGAGAAGGGAAAAGGAAAAGGGAAGAAGAAGAAGAAGGGGGAGGGGAGGGGGAGGAGGAAGGGAAGGAGAAAGAGTAGGAAAAGGAGAAGAAAAAACCCTGAGTGTGTATGCATGCACACTCTTTTCTCTTCCCCTCTATTCCTCTCTCATATGGAGGTAAGTAGTCAGTCCAATGGCACTGGCAGCCATTTTGTGACCATGAGGGGAGCCAGGCTTAAGATGAAGCTGATAATAACCAGAAAGAAGGAAAGAAATGGGTTCTGGTTTATACTATTGGACCATTGGAGACACACTGATGACACCCTACTTACAGACTGTGTAAATATAGGAGCCAAAAAATTGGAGTTTCTGTCCCTTGGAACCAAAAACATCTCTACTGATACTCAGGATACCAGTTAGAACACTATGTATTTGGACCTCATATGAGAGGGAAACACTTTCATCACTTCTAATGTTAGCTCCACCTTCGAAGAGGGAGAGAAGCAAGAAGGAGCGAATGGAAAATCATAAGGTCCACCCACCTGCCGGTGCCTTTCCAGCCCTCTCTCTTTTCATTAAACTGGAGAAACAGTAGTGTGGTAATAAAGAGGGAAGGAACAGAATGGGAGGGAGGATATAGGGAAAAGTGCCAACTGGATTGTGTGAGCATCATCCCTGGGCTGCCCTGGAGCTGTCCATATGGGCATAAACTGATTATATGAAGGGACTTCATGGATTGCAGCCACTCTTCTGAGCCACATACTTAAAAGTATAAATATTAGTGTATAAAAATGGGCTTAATGTGTTTGTACAAATAAATTTGATGTGTCACTAGCTTTGTTATTTGTAAAATCAGAAACTTCAAGCATTTGTTTCCCAAAAGAGAGCTCTGTCCTGCATGTCATGTGAACAAACTGGCCCACGTTAACATCCTCCCTGCCTAAATGCAGAGAATCTGAGGGGCGGTCAAAATCATTGAGATTGCTGGCTCAGACTTCACATGATCAGGGTAAACAAATCCTCCATGCAAGCAAGTAAAAACTTGGTTTGCTTTATTTCTCTGCCTTCCCATCACTACAGTCAAATCTTCAAGCCAAGATGCCTTTCAAACACTTCCTAAGGACTTCAACTCTTGTTTTTTTCCCTAGTGATCACGAATGCAGTCACTTCATACTCTGTCTCCAATAGATACGACATTATTTTCCCTTTATTATAATTGACACCTAAGTAAACTTATCTTCAAACAAATTGGTTTTCTTTTACAGCTAGGACATGGGAAATCCATCTGTCACTTAGTGAAAGCAGAAACTCGCGTGAAACTTGTAAAACAGGATGGCTGCCCAAAGGCAGAAAGAAACTTGTGAGAAAATTGCAAGGCAAAAAGTTTTCAAGACAAAGTCAGTAAGTGCTATTTGTGTAGGCCAAGAGTCATCCCCCAAATTCGGAGACACTAAGAAAGATGGAGAAGAAGGGAGAGGAGAAGGAAGAGGAGAAAAAAGGAAACTTAAGAAATAGGCAGGAAAGTCTCTCTTAGAGAAAGATGGAGAAATTATAACTTTTTTCCCCCACAATTGGCTGATCAGCTAGGACAGAGATTTGAATAGCTTCAAGCCATCCCTTTCATGCTCTCAGTTAAGTCACCTAAGGACTAAAAATGCAAGCTTCTTGCCCTGTGGGAGGAAACTTGGCCTTGCCCTTTTTTCTACCACTAGACAAAAAGTATGTGAAACCATTATTGATGCAGGAATTAAGTTATCATGATTTTGGAGAACTTTAAAATAGCCTAGGAGAATACTCAGTGCTGAAGTCTTACTTTCCACTAATCCTCCCCATTTTCTTCCTTCATTGGCATTTTCTTGGCTTCCTAACCCCTGTTCCTTCCTCTGTGTTTCTTCTTTTCCTGTCCTACGTGTTGTGCAAGCTGCCCATGCTGAGCTGAGCTGCAGTAAGATGGGTCCGTGTGCGTGTATGACAGGCACCGCACACAGCGCACACACACCACACCATACACACATACACACGCCACACACATACACACCACACCACATGCACATATCACACACACCACACACACACACCATACGCACACCATACACACACCACACCATACACACGCCGTGTACACACACACCACACACATACACACGCCACCGTGTACACACACCACACCACACCAAAGTACACACACACCACACCATATACACACCACACCACATGCACACATCTCACACACACACACACACACACCATACGCACACCATACACACACCACACCATACACACGCTGTGTACACACACACCACACACATACACACGCCACCGTGTACACACCACACCACACCAAAGTACACACACACCACACCATACACACACCACACCACATGCACACATCTCACACACACACACACACACACCATACACACACCATACACACACCACACCACACACATACACACGCCACCGTGTACACACACCACACCACATGCACACATCTCACACACACACACACACACCATACACACACCATACACACACCACACCACACACATACACACGCCGTGTACACACACCACACCACATGCACACATCACACACACACACACACACACACACACGCACTTCTCACTTTCTCCTGCCCTGGACAGCTGCAGGGATCTCTGGCTGAATCTCGGTGAAATGGGGGCAGGGAGCCCTCCTACCAAATCGCCTCAGCCCGGGGCACAGGCCTATGCACTGCAGCAGCAACCCAGCAGCTCCCCGCGTGGGTTCTAACCGTGCCCCAGGCTCCATCCGCTCCATCACCCTGCCTTATCCCACGTATTCATCGCCCCCCCCAAGAAGGGGGTGCTTCTCACTAACCCCTTCCTGCCATTGAGAAAAGTACAACTCCAGGCAGTAAGGAATTTGTCAGGGTCACAGAGCTGGCAGGTGGAGCCCAGTCTGTGTACTCCAGAGCACAAACGCTTTCCTTCCAAGCTCCCTTTGCAGCCACTCCCTGAGCAGTGGCTGTGGAGGCAGCTAGGAAAGGGCCGAGGTTGAGGGTGTCTCAGGGCAGCAGACTCTTTGGACAGAAACCACAAGACGCTGGGCATCCCCACGGAGAATGAGTTTGTTCAGCTCACACCCAGAGCTCACGCCCGGCCAGAGCCCTGAAGAGTCACACTCACTGTTTCCATCACACCCAAAGCTAGGTGTGCCCTGGGGGTGGGGGGGGTCCCCCCTCTATTCAACATTGTGGGAGGCTCCACGTGGCAGGCTGGGAACCACAGCACTCCCAGACCCCCGTGTACACAGCCAGGCACTTGGCTCCCAGGGCCTGATTACCTAGGAATGTTAGAATAACTTAAGATCAGAGCTGTTTTCTTCCCCAGCCCACTTCTCTCTTAAGAAAGGTCAAAATAAAGTTATTTCATCCAAAACATTTTTTAAAAAAGCAAAATGTCAGGCAATTTAGGCATTTTTAAGTGCCATGATTCTGCATTAATCCCCCCGGGGTGTCTTAGAAAGAGGCAAAGTGCTTCTCTTTCCTATTTTCTCACAGTTCTCATGGCTATTATTATGGTTCACTCAGCACTCAGATGGTAACATTTAAATTGATCAAGCATAAAGACAGACAGAAGCTCTGTCCCGAGAACCTCCCCAACCTGAATCAGAGACAGCAGCTGAGACGGGGGCACCGGAAAGCCAGTGGTGGGAACCCTGCCCTTCCCTCTTCAGTGCATCGTCTAAAGAAGGAGCCATCTGGGGCTCACCTTTCAGCGCAGACAGAATGGTCTTCTTTATCTATAAAGGAGCCACTTAGATCGACCAGACCGGCCACAGGATGTCACTGTTACTCCACACACAACAGCAAGCCAGCCTTTCCATCAGGGGTTGGATCCAGACGGGACCCGGGCTCCCCTTCACCTCACCTCTCACAGAACTGTCATCCCTTCAGGTTTGCTCCAAAAGCACATTCCCTATAAAAGCCGCAAGCCTGCCCCATTGTCTGCATGTCTATATTGTTCTGTATCAAAGGATGAAAGGAAGAGAAACAGACGTGAGAAGAAGAAAAGGACCACTGTGGTCTCTCACATCACAGGTTCTCCAAGAGCTGGACTTTGAACATGTATGACCTTCGATAAAAGCAATGGCCTTTTAATATATTTTTTAGTGTTTTATAAGGATAAGAACATCTTTTGCTTATTTTCATTTTCTCAAATTTCTGGAAAGGATATGGAATATTTAAGCAATTTTTACACCATCTTAACTCTTCGTAGGTATGCTTCTTTGTATTCTACTGAAATGAGGCCCGTGCTCGTTAAATACCCTTCCTTTACCCCAACAAACCTGCCTCTACACACCACTGGCTCTTCCAACGTCTCCTACACTCCTGGGCAAGCCAAGGGCCAGAGAAGAATGTGTGCTCTGGAGCTGGCAAGCTAATGGCATCTCACTTCTGGCATAACAAAGCTCTTATCGGGGAACACGCCAGGAGCCACTGCTGGAGCAGGAGAATCACCTTCTATTCACGGCTGCCAGCTGTTCTTCCTTCCCTGTTATAAACCCTCTGAGGGATGCTTTGCTCTTCACGCCACCTCCAAGTCCAGTCCCCCTGCCATTTTCTACTGTTAGCCTCAGCATATATTCCACACAGCAGTTGGCATGAAAAGGTTAAAAATAAAATTTAGACTAACATAGCCAATGGGAAGGCACAATTGGGGTAGTCGGGGAGCTTGTTAATAATGCAACATAAAAGGTAATCACAGAATAAAGGTGCTTTGAGTCATAGAGAGGAAGAAAGACTTTTGCCTTAAAAAGGTGACTGCTTGGAGCTTCCCTGGTGGTGCAGTGGTTGAGAGTCCACCTGCCGATGCAGGGGACATGGGTTCGTGTCCCAGTCCAGGAAGATCGCACACGCCGTGGAGCGGCTGGGCCCATGAGCCATGGCTGCTGAGCCTGTGCATCTGGAGCCTGCGCTCCGCGACGGGAGAGGCCACAATAGTGAGAGGCCCGTGTACCGCAAAAAAAAAAAAAAAAAAAAAAAAAAAAAGTGACTGCTTCATAACTTAACCTTTCATATCATTAGTCAAGGCAGTGGAAACACCTCTGCCACGGGTCACCCCACTTTAGCCATACCACAGCAGCAGAAAGAATTAAGACAAGTAAAGCAGGCCGCTTCTTGTGAGCAAGCATTTAAGAAAGGAAATTTGATGTTCTTCCACCATTTGCAAGGATGTGTGCAGTAGCTAGAGCTACAGAAATACAGTTGATGGAAGCTTTGTTAATTTCCACACTGCATTAAGTATACTAATCTCGGTATAAGAGAGCCATCGCTCTGACTGAACTGGCTTAGACAGTGAGAGGAGTGGACTGACATGAGATATAGGAGAAAATTAGTAGGCTAAAGAGAAGCAAACAATGCACAAGTAGAACTCAGACTGGGACGACCACCTCAGCTAACCATGCCTTAGGATTTTAACAATTCCCCGTTGATAATAGTTTAGAATGAATGTCAGGATAAAATCAGCCTAATAATTGCAGTACGTTGCTCAATCATACAAGAACTATTTTTTGAGCACCTGCTTTGAGTCAAGTGCTAAGACAATGTTGAACAAGGCAGCATATTCCTTGCCCTCAACAAGCAAATTAGGGAGACAGATAACCATGCAGCCAGAAGACAGTGTGATAGGGACTGTTTGTAATAAAGAACTGGGCTAGCCTTTATCCCTGGTTCCTGGGAGATAAGCCATAAACCCTTGGGATTTCCCAGTGACAGGAATGTCTTCGTTATTCCTGGTGAGTCCTTCCAACCACACCTGAAAGTTAATGCTGACAGATGGCTCAGGATGGGGGCGGCCCAGGTACAGAAAGACCAGCCACGTGATTAGAGGGTTGGGGCTTGAGCCCCATTATACCTGCCTGAGTTCTGGGGAGGGGAAGGGGGCTGGAGATTGAGTGCAACCACGTGCGAGTGATCAATCAATTGTGCCTGTGTAATGACGCTTCAATTAAAACTCTGACACTGACGCTTGAGGGAGCTGCCCTGGTTGGCAATACTCTGTGTATTGTTACACACGGATGTGCCAGGAAGATAACACATCCCTGAGGACAATGGAAGCCTGGCGTTTGGAACCTTCCCAAACTTCTCCCCTTGCATCTCTTCTTTTGGCTGGTTAAGTATAGTGCTGTCAGTGAGGTCTGTGAGTCTTTCCAGTGAATTATCAAACCTGAGGGAGTCCACGGGAACCCCCAAACTTGCAGCTGGTGTCAAAAGTCTTGGGCAGACTTGGCAGTCTAGAGAGCTGCAGTCAATTTGCGAAGCTTGGCCTAACTCTGGGTAAGCTGTAATATAGGAAATTTAGGGTGCTATGGGCACATGAAAGAGGCTCGCGTGATCCAGACTGGATGCGGGGAAAGATGCCCCTAGAAAAATAACCTCTGGCACTTGGATGGTTAAGCATTCAAGCTCAAGCTAACTCTTTAGACAAGTAGGGTCAATTGCATAGAGGATGTTTAGTGCTCAGCAAATCACTGTCATTGCTTAAGTCCCATAGTACAGAAAGACTTCCGATTTTGCTTAGGAAGTTTCCCTGTCTTAGTTTTACCCAGCCAACAACTGCAGCAGAATATCAGGCTCTCAAGGAGCACAGGGTAGACAAACGTACAACCACACGTCAAAGTGGTGCCGTGAGGACCAGGGTTTTGTGGGGATGAGCTGCTGATTATGTGTATAGACCGAGGTGAAGCCTGGGGGTCGTCCAGTCGCACTGTGCACTATTCCCTTCATGGAAGGAAGATTTTATTAACCCTCTTTGCAGAAAGAATTTACAAGGCACGGAGAGTTCGTAAGATATATTTAAATTAAACAAGCTCTTAACAGAGGAGGGCATGTCATTAATATATTATTTAACAATGATTTCCTCAATTACCTTTTTCTGAAGCTCTTTTTTAGGATGTGCTTCTTGAGTAAATGTATATAATTTCTCCCTTCTATCCCTGCCAATCAAAATATACTCTCCTATAGAAATTGGTTTTAAAAACATCTAAGGTGAAAGTGACTAGGGAGACCTAAATTGTTGACCCCAAATGGCATGCTTCAGCATTTACTTACCACTCTGTCTTGAAATGACCTACTCACATGTAAATGTCTTACCTCAGTTTTACTCTACACAAGAACATGGACCATATTTGTGCCCTCAGCTTCCAGCACAGTGACATGGCAATTACTTAATATGTACCTGTTCAATCAAACGAAGCACTGAGGGCATGAAGCAGAGGCAGCAGTGAGGATGTGTTGGTGGTGAGTGATGCAATTTTAGAAGAACAGCCAGAGGGCTCCCACAGGTGTGCAAAGACCTGCTGGACACAGGGAGTGAGCCACGCGGACTTGGCGGAAGAGCACCCACAGGGGACGCAGCAAGTACACAGATTCTGAAGTGAGAGCCTGCCTCACGTGTTCAAGGAAAGGCAAACGCACCCATGTGGCAGGAGCAGAACAAGCAGGAAATGAGAGCAGAGAGGAAATGGGGGGCAGCTAAGAGGACTGCATCTGATCGACCTATGTGGTCATTGGAAGGCTTGGAGCAGAGTGCCATGAGCTTACATATTTTAACAAGGTCACCTGGGCTTCTGGGCTGAGAATAGATGGGAGAGGGGAGAAGAAGGCAGGGAGACCTACTACGGGCTATGGCAGAAGTCCAGGCAGCTGGGACCAGGGTGGTAGCAGTGAAAGTGGGGAGAATGGTCAAAACCTGGATATAATTTGAAGGTAGAGAGGACAGGATTGGCTGACAGATCAGACATGGGATGCAAGAGACAGAGCAGTCAAAGGTGACTCCAAGGTTTGGTCCAAGCAACTGGAAAGGTGCCACTTACTGAGATGGGGAAGGCTGAGAAAAGGACACATCTAGGAGGAGAATATCTGGCGCTGAATTCGGGACATGCTAAGTTTGGGATACCTGTTGGGCATCCAAGTGTTTCCTTCTCCTGATGGCATATATTGGATAGATAGACAGACAGATAGATACGAGTCTGCAACTCAGAAGAGAGGTCCAAGCTAGGGACACAAATTTTGGAATTATCAGCATATGGAAGGGATGAGTTTACCAAGAAAAGGAGATGAGAAACAAAGAGACTTACATCTTCCAAGTTTCTAGAATTAGCATTAATACCAGCATGCATCCCATTAGTCACATTTCACTCCAACTCTTCTCTTCCCCGTAAATCCAGGGCAAAGCCCATTCTGACTGTCTTCTGTGGCCGAGAGAGGTGAACCTGGGATGAGGGTGTGGGGCTGTCACTCAGCATATAGTTGATATCTGGCATGGGTGGTGTTCAGTGTATGAGCACCTGTAGCAGCGAGTAATTATTTCAAGGGAAATGATAACCTAAAGTGGTGTTAAAATGTCCTAAAACTAAGGCGAGGGTTTGGATAAAGAGCAAGGCTTCGTGGATAACACTGGAAAAGTCAAATTGCATCCCTTTTCCCATATTCTATTCTGGGAAACGCCTAGTGTTAGGCATTCTCAGAGTGGAGCCAATGCACCTGCTACCCTCCTATACTCCCTCTGGGTGATTTTAAGTGCCACAGTTTCCCCACAGTCCACAGTATGTCATTCTTCTCAATAAAGCCAAATTAGTAAATGCATAACTAAATGTGATTCAAAGTAAGTAACTCTGAAACAAACTCACAGATCAAGAAGAAACTGATTTGTCAATCCATGAGTCCCAATTTGGGGCTCAAAATAAAAAACCTAATGTACTGGCTGCCCCCTGCCCAGAGTGTATAACAACAAATAAAGAGGGTCAGAGGCTTGCTCCTAAGTGTGGCAGAGGACAGAGGGCTCCTTAGACAAATGTTGCCATGAATGATCTGAAATGCTTTCAGAATCTTTGAAAAACAGCATGAGTTTTCCCAAGGAGGGGAGAGTCAAAGCAGCCTATTTCAAGTGCATGGAAGTCTTCTTTCTTGCACAAAGATGAGCATCACCTCTTCACAGTTCCTCCAGATCATGGACCCTTGACTTTGGAATCACAGAAGCTAAGACGGGGAAACCAAAGCCAAGAACAGCTGCTCCCTCTAAGTTGCAAACCTGGAAGACTCCAAGCCCAGATTAGAGCTCGTACCTTCTGATCGCCAGTCCAGAATGTTCTATACACCAGGGCAAATTGATTTTGAACTTTAAAAAAAAAAAAACTCATTTGGGTTTGAATCAACTGAAGTTGGAATTCGAATAACCCCAACCCTCTGCTCTGTAGTTAGCAATGAAATACTTTCCTTAGTGTTAGGCATTCAAGGTGCCCGAATAAAGAACACATCAAGGTTCTGAACCCAGAGACCTGGGAGATGGAAACATCACCTACAGAGTTGGGAGCAGCGGTTGTGATTTCTATCTGTGGGCAAGTGGGCTTTCCTACTGCTGAACCCCAAGACTGCACAGACATGCAGCACAAGGACAGAGTCAGCCCTGTGAAATGTACAGATGGGAAACCAACCAGAATTCATGCTCCCAGGGGCATCCTCACTCCCAGGGTAAAAGGGAATAGGGTCTGGGCTACAGAAACACCATTCTCCTTCCAAACCCACCATCAGATTAAATCACTCCTCACCCATTCTGGGAGGATGGAGAGAGGGGTAGAAAAAGCGAGCAGGAGTGTTACTGCTGGTGGAGCTCCCTCCACATGGAAGAAACTTCAGGAGGCTAGAAGCAGCCAGCAGGGAGGGGATGGAGAGCAGATCAGTCCTCTCCCCCGATTCACTCAGAGCCACAGTCTCCTAACCCACAAGATGGACACGGATATCTCAAATGACAAATTTAGTGTGAAGCACCTGGCACAGTGCCTGGCACAAGGTAGGTGCTCCAAGATGATAGTTATTACGATAGAGCAGAGGGAGGAGGAGGAAAGGGAGGGCAAGGCAGTGGGGAGAGAGTTGCAAACCAGTGTGGTGGGGAAGGAGGTGGACACCCTAGCCAGAACACCTGAATCGTGAGACTGGAGCGTGTGCCCTGCGTGCATCAGGCGGCCTGGCGAGGACCCACGTGGGACTGTGAAGATGTGATGCCGTTGGGAACAGTGTGCGTCTGTAATGTGCTGAAGCTGGAGTCACTGTAACTCGGTGCTGTGCTGAATGAAGTGGAAGAAATGCTATTAAACCCGTGATTCCATGAGGTAATAATATTCCCAGCGAGCCCACGCCTACAGAAATACACCCAGCGAGGAGGCTTTCCAGGAGCCCCCTCTAAGTTATAACAAGCTGCCTATCTCCCGCTGCCAGGATGCAGAGAAAAAATGAAAACCAGTTTCCAAATACATTATAAACTCGGTGACCTGCTTCACCTCCTTTGATTTAGTGACGAGCTTGGCTGGCTTTTGGGCACGAAGAAAGAAACATAAGGCCAGGATTAAGTCTCCTGGCTTTTGAAGGCATCAAGAGTCAAAAATGCTTTCAGCTGGCATTTCTCTGTTACTCAGTCAGCTTTGATGGATTTATTTTCTTTGCCCTACTTCATGGAAGTCACTGGGGCCAATTACTGCAAACACGATCGCCACGGAGTTGTTTGTTTTTCTGTTTTTGTTTTTGTTTTTTGTGGTACACGGGCCTCCCACCGCCGAGGCCTCTCCCATTGCGGAGCACAGGCTCCGGACGCACAGGCCCAGCGGCCACGGCCCACGGGCCCAGCCGCTCCGCGGCATGTGGGATCTTCCCGGACCGGGGCACGAACCTGTGTCCCCTGCATCGGCAGGCGGACTCTCAACCACTGCACCACCAGGGAAGCCCGCCACGGAGTTTTTTATGTGGACACTAGGTGGCGCTGTCTCTCCAACTGTTTCTGATCTTTCCAAAGTGCAAAGACTGGTTTCATTAAACTCCTCCTTAGACCTTTCTAACTTGCAATAAGAGTGAGGAATTCAATGGTCAGAAAGGCACTTACTTTCTCCAATCTGTGGGTCTCTGAGCCCCGAGACAGCGGTAGAATCCTTTATACACTTCACACTCTCACAATTTTATTTCTCTGTGTTGCAAGTGAAGCAATTCGAAAGAAGCACCGTATTCAGATATTCATAGTCAGCAACCGGCAGTCTTATTCATTTTAGACTTGTGCATTTTGACTCATTTTACAAGGCTTTTCTTACTGCAAAGTACAATGTCTTTCCAATTTATTTTTTTAATTCTGTAACAGTATTCTCCACTTGAGGACATTTCTAGCTCTGTTTAAAGACCAGGATCTCTTACACAGACTGGAGTCTAATATCCTGGCCAGGAGACTGTGAGTCTTGCAGCTCTACACTCATTTTCCTCTGGAATTTATGGAGCTAGCAGCAATTCGGCGGCGGGTTGGGGGGGGTGGGGGTCCCACTATGAAGAGAAGTGCCTCAGCAAAGTTAGGCCCTTTTGCTAAAGTCATACAGAGTCAAAGACTGGGCCCTAGGCCTCCTGATTCCCGATGCAATGCTTTCTTTATGACACTCCACTGTCTCCTTAAGTCCAAATATCTACACACGCTTGGATTGATAATACATGTTACGTGTTGTTTGAAAATTGTTGCTGGGATATCTGTAATTCTAAATAAAGATCCGGTGGCTTCTAAGCAGCATGTGTATATTTAAGAGAAAAGCAATATTCTAACTTCTGGCAAAACATCAAGTATCAAGAACATCACTTACTAGAGCTGACTTTGTAAGAATGCCGCTGGGGGACCAGCAAGCTGCCTCGTACCAAACATCTGCCATGGACCCTCCCAGGGCCAGGGAGAGCTGGGTGGCAGAGTCCCAGACTGTTCTCTGAAGGGCTCCCAATCCTTTCTCTCTCTGTGTCTCTCTCTCTGACTCTCTGTCTCTCTCTGTCTCTCTGTCTCTGTCTCTGGAGAGTCTTGCCTCCTGGAGTTATCAGAGCATGGGCTTATACTACCAGCCTCTGACCACAATATCTTTACGCTATGAGAGGAGAAATCAAAATATTCTTAAATTTAAAATCTGTGTTTTCCCTGGTATTTACAGATCTTGTAAATCTAGTCCATTTTAGACTGGTTTGTATTTTGCATGGTCTCTAGTCTCAGGTACTAAAGGATTAACATGCTTCTCAAGGAAAGAGCCCACTCTGGCCTCTAATATTACTCTCCCCAGTTTCATGTAGAAACTGGAAGGCTGCACAGTCTTCTCTATAATAAGCTACCTGGTTCCACCAATGTGGGTTTTTCTGCCTCATGAGACACAGACTGCTCAGTCCCAATTACAGGTAAAATCTCTACTATTTCAGGAGGTTTTTTTCTCCCTTTATTTTCATTAATGCAGTATAAAAGTTTTTATTATTAATACCACTAGATACCAATTTTAAATCAATTAAAATTGAAATTTGAGGATTGCTAGGAGGGGAGAGATTGAGGAAGTAAGTTACACATTTTCCAGGGATATGAAATAAAATGAACGTGTTTCATTCACTTATTCATTTATTCACAGAATATGTATGGAACACTTATTATGTATGGAACATTTATAATACTATGCCTACTTATACATCAAGAACTGATCTGGTCTTGGAGGGAGACAATAGTGAATCAGACCCACTCAGCCTATAAATATTCTGTAAATAAGTGAATGTATGGCATTTATATCATTTCAATTCAATTTTAATTTATATCATGATATATACTCTGGCTACAAAATTCTCCTCTACCCTGGGTTCAAATGCTTTCTACTTGACCCAAGTTCTTTTATGATAAATACATACAACATAATCCTCCACTGATAACCAGCATGTTATCCTGGTAGCAGATCTGCCTTTGAGGCCACAGTCCCCAAAGTTATGAAATCAAGGGCAGGGTCATTATATGAAAAGGGAATCGGGCTGGGCTAGGCCAGGACCGAGGCAAACTGGGGAGCAGAGCTCCCATATCTTCCGAAGGGGCTGCAGCCGACGGCTGCCTTGGGGGAACGAGGCTGCACTGTGAGATCTTCAAATTAGGAAATCTGCGTTGTTACATGAAACCTCTGATTTTTAATATGTGACAAGAGATACTGTTAGAGCACTTTTTGGACCAAATAAAACATGTTTGTGGGCTGATTCAGGCTGTCAATCTGAGACCTCTGATCTACAGTTTCAGATTATGTGAACCTTCTAAAGAGAATAATAGACCTCAGATAGTTCAGAAATACCTGGATGAAGATGGCTTTCTTCAGACTTAGACGTTTGTCATCCCTAAATGGAAACATCTGAAAATTAAACATCCTGTTGACACGTTCTCTGAACATCACCAAAGCTTCTAAAGAGCTTGTGCAGAAGTCTGAACTAGAAAGGCGTGTAAGCTATTACAGGGAAAGATTACCTAGGTTGTAGTCTCTCTGCTTGTTTTTTTATTGAGATGAAAAACAAGTGGTTTTGAACCTCTGAAAAAGGCTTCTTAAGATGTAGAAGAGAAAGGGATTTTTATTATCTTAGCAGAATCTAATACAATGCCTCAAGTAAATCAATACATTTATTATCAAAACAAAGCTTCAAAGGAAATTTTGGGTTAGTACTCTCCAACTTCTCTCTCTTATAAAAGCAAAGAAAATGTTCGTTGGTGCTTCAAATCATATTTTCAGTCAAAAAACATTTATGGAGCTCCCAGAATAACCTGGCATCCCGAGATGCAGAGTTTATCACTCTCTGTAGGCTCTTCAGCACAGAGTCTGCCTTTCAATAAACCACGCTCAACACATATTTATCGAATGCTACTCTCTAACAAATCTGTTTTGAAAACAGATTTGATCTTCTAGTAATGGCCACGTGAAGGGATCAGGCAATTCCCTTTCATAGAAACAAGCATAAAAGTGGACAAAATGGTCTTTAAAAATTGTTTCAGCATGTAGACACCTACCAAAGGCAGAAAATAAATTAAGAAACATTTATTCCGAAACACAAAAAATGATAAAACTTTGGGTAAGAAAGGTGAGAGTCTGTGCCCTTTGCCTGGGGCTGCTCCTATACTTCCCTCCCCCAGCTCAGTTTGCAAGAATTACAGCCATACCAACTTAGGCTAGCTGCAATAAAAAAGCAACTTCGCTGTTAAAGAAGACTGATTTGCCTTGGGGCAGGGGTAGAGGAAGGAGGAGGGCAAACACCCGTGACATTCACAGCTAGAAACGGCAGATTTAGTTTGGGATAGACTATAAAAACCTGCAGCTTTTTTTAGACCAGTGTTGTATTTCCCAGTTTAAGATGAGTAGCCACCAGCCAGAAATTTAGTAGGGAGACACTGGAATTTAGAGCATCATAAAAGGACTAAGATAAGCTCTCCTCCTCAACATTCCTGGCTGACAGGGAAACTACACATGTGTGGAGGAGATCCTAAGGATCCTTCAGAAAAGTGAAAACCAAAGGAGGCTTGAGAACTGGGTGCAACTTTGAGTGTTCTCCTCAACCACACGCAACTCAATTGGCACTTCGAGGGTGGAAGTCTAATGGGTTCAAAGTGTCTGAACAAAACTTGAGCTCTAATCATTGGTTGAACAGAAGCTATACAGAAGGAGAAATGACCCCCCCACCACCCCCAACCAGTGAACCAGGCTAAAAAATAAAAATAGGAAAAACAAATTGGCAAAGACATCAGCAGTTACACACTATAAGAAAGACAAACTCCACAGTGTAAGTCCAGACAAGTTATTAATCATTTAATTAATCAATCAATTAATTAATCAATCTATGTAACAACACTCTGGAAAATAAACCTAAATCTAGAGTTACTACAGTATATTAAATAAAATGTCCAATATTCAGCTAAAATTACTAGACACGTAAAGAAACAAGAAAGTGCAACCTACAGTCAGGGGTGGAAAAAAGTCATTAGAAACCAACTCTGAGTGAACCTACATGTTGGATTTAGCAGATAAGACTTCAAATAGCTATTATCAATGTGTTCAAAGAATTAAAGAAATTGTGTATTTAAAAAGTTAAAGAAAACTATGCTAACAATTAGTTGACTAATAAGGAGTTTTTTACAGAGAAACAAAAGTTATATAAAAGAACCAAATGAAAATTCTAGAAGAGTATAATTGAAATAAAAAGTCCACTAGATAGCATCAACAGCAGACTTGAAATGACAATAGAAAGAAGAGGAAACTTAAAGATACATCAATAGAAATTACTGAATCTGAAGAACAAAGAAGGAAAAAATTGAAAGAAAATTAACAGGTCCTCAGAGACCTTCCAGATAATGTCACCCATTCCAATATGTGTGTAATGGGAGTGCCAATAAAAAAGGAGAGTGGAAAAGGATAAAAAATTCAAAGAAACTGAAATTTCCCAAAACTTGATGAAAAAGCATTCACTTACAGATCCAAGAATTTCAACAGGCATCGAATAAAATAAGCACAAAGAGACCTATGTATGGATGCATCATTGTCAAACTGCTGAAAGCCAAAAATAAAGAGAAAATTTTCAAAGTGGCAAAAGAAAATGATTCACCAGGTATAAAGCAATAACGATACAATTAATAGCTGCTTATCCTCAGAAACAATGGAAGCTAGAACACAGTGGAAAAAGAAATCCAAGGTGATGAAAGAAGAATGTGTCAAAAAGGAATTCTACATTCAATAAAACTATTCTTCAAAAATAAGGTGAGATAAAGACACTTTCAGATAAACAAAAACTGACAAAATTCTTTGATAACAGATGTGCTACAATAAATGCCAATGTTTCAGTCCTTCAAGCTGAAGGGAAATGACACCAGATGGTAACTGGGATCCATGGGAAGGAATGAAGAGTATCAGAAGGAGTAAATATTTGGGTAAATATAAAAGATTGAAGATTGTATATATTTTTCTTCTCTTTCCTTCTTGTAATTTCTTTATAAAACATAAGTTTGTTTAAGACAATAATTATAATACTGTAATTATTCTTACAATGTAACTATACCTATATTATCAAATAGGTTTGTAACATATACAGCAATAGAAGGGATGAGGACCTTGTACTAGTGCAAGGCTGCTATATTTTATTCAAATTCAATTAGTATTAGCTAGAGATTGTGATAAATTAAAGATTCCTCTAAAGACACAAGTTACTAAAATGTACTCAAGATAGAAAACATCTCAACAAATATAGTTTAATCATTTCATAAGACAGCACATATTAATAATAAAAATTCACACACAATTAGGAATAAAGGGGAATTTTATCAACTTGATGCTAAAAATCTACAAAAAACTTACAACTAATACCATATTTAATAGTAAAAGACTGAAGGCTACCCCCCTAAGAACAGGAGCAGGACAAGGATGCTTACTTGTACCACTTCTATTCAAAACTGTGGAATAAGGCAAGAAAAATAAATAAAAGGCATATAAATTGCAAAGGAAGAATCAGAACTGTCCTTATACAATCTTATATGTAGAAAATACTAAGGAAGAGTCAGAAAAGCTACTAGAATTGGTAAGCAAGTTTAGTAATGTCACAGGTTATAAGATCAATATATAAAAATCAATCCAGAGCATTATTATACACTAGCACCAATTGATTAAAAAATAAATTGAGAAAATAAGTTCATTCATGTAAACAACAACAATAATTAAATGCTTAGGAATAAACTTAACAAATGAAATGCAAGACTTAAATTAAGGAATACCTAAATATATGGAGAGATATACCACATCCATGTATTGAAAGATTCAACGTATTAAGATGGCACTTCTCTGGGGCTTCCCTGGTGGCGCAGTTGTTGAGAATCTGCCTGCTAATGCAGGAGACACGGGTTCAAGCCCTGGTCTGGGATAATCCCGCATGCCGCGGAGCAACTAGGCCCATGAGTCACAACTACTGAGCCTGCACGTCTGGAGCCTGTGCTCTGCAACAAGAGAGGCCGCGATAGTGAGAGGCCCGCGCACCACGATGAAGAGTGGCCCCTGCTTGCCACAACTAGAGAAAGCCCTCGCACAGAAACGAAGACCCAACACAGCAAAAATAAATAAACTAATTAATAAACTCCTACCTCCAACATCAAAAAAAAAAGATGGCACTTCTCCCCAGTGATCTTTAGACTCAATACAATTCCTATTAAAATCCCAGTAAGCATTTTTATAGAAACTGACAAATTAAAATAAAATTTGTATGGAAATAAGGACCTAAAATATTCAAAACAATTTTGAAAAACAAATGAAGAGCAAATTTGTTAGGATTTACACTAACTGATTTCAAAACTTACTGTAAAGCTACAGTAATCAATACAATGTGGTACAGGGATAAGCACAGACACATAGATAAATGAAAGAGAACAAAGAATTCAGAAATAAATCAAAACATATATGGTCAACTGATTTTCAATGGAAGTGCTAAGGAAACTTGATGGAGGAAGAATAGTATTTTCTAAAGTTATACTGGATATTCATATATTTTATTGATATTGAATCAATATCAATTGGACATATCAATAACCAACAGATCAACTGGATATATATTTTAAAAACTCAGCCTGACCCCCATCTCTCACCAAACACAAAATTAACTCAAAATGTTACCCCTAAATATAAGACTGAGCTAAAACTATAAAATTTTTTGGAGAAAATTATTGTTTGACTTAGATTAAGCAAATTTTTAAAAATATGACACCAACAGACCATTTAGAAAAGGAAATATTGATCACTGGACTTCAAATATGAAAAGTTTGCTCTTCAAAACACCATTAAAAAATTAATAGAAGCCACAGACTGGGAGAGAATGTTTGCAAAGCATGTATCTCATAAACAACTTCTATTCAGAATATATAAATTACACTTGCAACTCCACAGTAAGATAAAAAATTTAAATCACAAAAGATTTGAAAAGATACTTCTCCAAAGTTATACAGAAATGGCAAATAAGCACATTAAAAAAATGCTCAAAATCCTGTCATTGATAAAATGCAAATTAAAAACACAATGAGATACCTCTATAAAATCACTATAAAATGGCTAAAATCAGACAGACTGACACCACTAAGTGTTGGCAAGGAAGTGGAGAAACTGGAAACTGCATACATTATTGGTGGGAATATAAAATGGGGCAGTCTCTTTGAAAAGCAGTTTAGCAGCTTATTAAAAAGTTAAAGATACACTTACTATATGACTCAGTAATTTCACCCCAAGGTATTCACCAAAGAGAAATGAAAATGTGTCCGCACAAAGATTTCTTATACTAGCGTTATTCATAATAGCCAGAAACTAGAAACCATCCAAACTGCTGTCAACTGGTAAATGGATTTACAAAATATGGTTATCCACACAACCCTTCAGCAATTAAAAGGAACAAACTATTGATAACATGCTACATGGATAGTCCTTAAAAACACTGTGGTAATTAAAAGAAGCCAGACAGGAAAAAAAAAACTATATATTACATAATTGGATTTATATATAATGTCTAGGAAAGGCAAAACTATAGTAATACAAAGATCAGTGGTTGCATGGGACTGGTGTGTGGAAGCATATATTGACTGTAAACATACAGAATGGGACTTTTGGGGTGATGGAAATGTTTTAAAACTGGATTGGGGTGATGGCTGCACAGCTGTACAAATTCACTTAAACTCATGTAACAATACACTTAAAATGGATAATACATGACAAGGACTGAAGTTTTTTAATTTAAATGGTATGCACATCTTCAGCTTTCTTTAGATATTTCCAAATTGTTCTCCAAAATGGTTGTACATTCCCACCTACAGTGTACAAGATTTCCTGATGGTCTTTACCCAACACCTGATATTGTCGAACTTACTCTTACATGATAAGGGTAAATTCACAAATATTTTGGTTTTCTCTGTCCTATTTTGTGTAAGATGAAGATGTTATGCACATTCACATTCTATTATTCTGTATTTAAATTGTTCATAATTAGAAGTATTCTTTTTTTATTATTAATTTTCATTGGAGTGTGGTTGCTCTACAATGTTGTGTTAGCCACCACTGCACAACAAAGTGAATCAGCCATACACATACAGATATCCCCTCCCTTTTGGACTTCCCTCCCATTTAGGTTACAAGAGAGAACTACTCCTGATCACAAGTTTCTCTCTTGTTTTTACATAGACAACACCTACAGGTAGGCACTAGTGGAAATGCAGACTGTTTGTATGTATTCTAGGATGTGGCTAAAAGCTATATGTGTATATGCCTTGTAGAATCTACATCATTATTTTTGCTCTTTCTGAGGATGATCAAACTGGTCATGATGTGGTGATATCATCAAAACTAAATCTGCCAAACTAGAAGACGCTAACATGCAGCTATTTTAATAATTCATTCATAGGTTGTCATCTCTGTTCCACTGTCTGCAGGCTAAAGCCAAACTATTTCAAGCCATGTCAGTCTATTCTAGTGTGGAAAAACGGTAGGGGGAGGGGGAGCAACAATTTCATAGCATAACCCCTTGCAAACTATTCTAGCAAAAGTCAACAATTTTTCCTTATTTAAGCAAAACTCACATTGCACTTCAATCCCCTTTTCTCTTTAATGACCGTTACAAAAAATGGAAAATACCTTCTGTCCAGGCAATTAAAAGTACTCAACTGCCAGGGAGGGATTTTTTTAGCTGCTTTTAGTTGCCAACCCAGTGATGATGATGATAACGATGATGGCGATGAAGAATGTTTACCTAGGAACCAAAGAATACAACACATAATCCAGAATATGTGTGTGTGTGTGTGTGTGCGTGTGTGTGCGCACGTGTGTACAGATGCACGCACACAGAATAGGATTGCTCTTTCTATTTGGAAACTACAACGCCCCTTCTTGCACAGATACCTTTTGGATAAAGCTAAAACTCAGATAAGGGCTGGTCATCCTCCCTGCAGTGTATTCAAAGGGAGGTGACCCTGTGCGGGGTGGCTATAAACTGAAGAACAATAGTCTCATTCAATACCCTAAGCTATTGGACAATGTCAGCACAGAGTTGCTGGAGATGTGACTCATCAACTCTTTTTTGCAACCTCTACTCTTCTAAAACTCCATCTCCTTTGGTTTTCAAGTTATGCCATCCAAGATCTAGGAAAAGAGTAACCAGATTTTAAAGAATGTTAAATGGCAGGGATATCAGTAACTTAATTCCCAAATGGTATCATACAAACAGGAACCCACTGCACTGGAAACCACTGGACTCTAAACTCCTAGAAGTCAATAAGCCTGCCTTCACCCCTGCGCTCCCATAGCGTAGCACCAGGCCCAGGGTGGTATGCATAGCGAGCAGTCAATAAATATATTTGAAAAGGATGAATGCTGCTTGCAGGGCCTGTTGCTACTTACAGGCTGGGCATGGGTCTGGATTCCTGTCCCTCCCTGAGCTACGCAGGGCTTTTTGCTATAAATGAGCTGCCTTCCCCTGCTTGCTATGAGCCAGGTTTTTGTCCATCTGCTGTCATTGTTTCCCAGCTATGTTGTATTGCACACGGTTATTCTTTAGTGGGTCATTACAGCATCTGTCTGCCCACCTTGTGCATGCCCCGTCTCAGTTCACCAGACAGCAGCTGCTGGAGCATCCTGCCCCTCTCCATCATCTGCACAGGTCCAGTGCAGTCAAGCCTGCTTGCAGAAATCATCATTTCATTACTTGGGGGTGGCTACACTCCAGGACTGGTTACTAGGATCCTTGCCTGCCATTTAATATCCCTATAGGTAATTTTTTTAAACCAGATGTGTTGCCCACAAGAAATTTCAGTTTCATGGATGTGTACAAGGATACAAACAACCATCACCACATAGATCTTTATTAGTAGTAATTTTTTTTTAGTAGAAAGTGACTCTGGAAGCCACATTAATAATAAGAGAAGAAAGGTCTCATTTTATAAAGGCTGAACTTCCAGAAACCTTAATCCTCATCCAGAATTAACCTTAAAAGAGGAGAGAGAACACTGCCACAAAGCCCATGCGCTTTATTTGTCCCCCTTAAAGAGAAGCTTCCTCATGGTTCATGGCCATTAAGATGAAACTCGGTTACATGCAGTATACAGCTTACAATACGATAAGCCAGAAGTTTGTATATTAAGTTGACTGTTTGGAACTCAGGCTTCTGTTCCCTTTTGGCAACTTTACTTGTCATAAAATTGAAAGCAGTAAAATTCAGGTTGTACCCATACTGACACAGTGCCTCCAAAAACTGAGTGTCCATGTCTTTTGCTATGACATAAAACTGATGGCCTTTATTACAGTGATTTCCCTAACATTTTTGTTTACTTTTCTATAAACTTTACGATAAAAAAAATAAATTTCTAAGCCAATCATAAAGGAATGTTTAACATACAGCGGGTCCAAATTATATTAGTGTCATAAGAACCTCTACAACAGGAAGAACACTGTTACTTGGTGAAATTCATTCTAAGTCCGATATCAAGGAGGCGAGAATAGCCCTCCTCATGGCCCGTATTCCCTCCTGTACTCATTGCAGAGTTTCACTGGCAGCAAGAAGAGAGAATAAAGCAATAAGGCTGGGCTGGCTCCATGGTCGAGATAAGGATAAGCAGGTCCTAACAGGTAGAATAACCTCGTCTCCCGAGAGCCGCTTAGACGAGGCCTTATGCCAAGCCAGTGTATGGGGCTGGGGGAGGGGGTTATCTGTCAAGGGTCAGCAAAGCAAACCCTGGCTAACGTGGTATGGGGAGACTTTAATCAGGGACGCACTACTGCGACTGGGAAAAGAGTCCAGCAGGAACTCAACTCAACTCAACTGACCTGCACAGAAGTGACTGGGTGTTTTTAAGAGAGCATGAGGGAGGAGGGAGAGGGGGGAGCAGGGCAGCCGCAGAGTCTGGGAAATGAAAATTACAAAAAGCAGGAAGCGGCGTTTGGTCCGAACTCATCCGGGTTTGCTAACTGGTGCTTATCAAAGTCAGGCTCCTACCCTCCCACAGAGGCTGGGAGACAGGGGCCCTATCTTCAGATGTTGGCTGAACAAACAGTAAATTCTTTGGGCAGCCTTGAGTTTTCTCAGGCAGATACTTTCATGGAGGCTGGTGTCAGCCTAGGGATCAGCCTTAAGCTGTTAGAAACTATGTGTGTGTTTGTTCAAGTCTCTATAGGTGAAGGTCCAGCCTAGTAGGGAAGAGGGTTCAGAGGAGCCTGGCTAGGGTTTCGTCAACGAGAAAAATCTTTGTCATATCTCAACAATCCCCACAATACCCCACGAGGGAGGTTTTATTATTTCCATTTTGTAGATGAAGACCCAAGACCAAGGGGTAATGTGCCCAAGATCAAGTAAGCCCTCAGTGGCAGAGGTGGGGTTGGAGAGTAGATAATTTAATCTCTGCTTGGTGGTGAGCACTGCCTTCCAAGAACGGGAAAGCCCAGGGTATGAGATCACAGGCATCAGGATTAAAGGTCAATGAAAATGACCCAGAGATCTGACTCAAGGTAAATGAAATATGCAGAGCAACCCATTTCTTTCCTTGTAAAGTTTAACTAGTTAAATAAACCCGAGCTAGTGTGAATAAGTAGAAGGGAATGAGAGGCTGCATGTGAGCTGGAGTTCAAAGCCTTCTTTGACCTGTTTGAATAAGGTGACAATAAATTAGCCTCCAAAATCAAACACAGGAAGAAAACAGGCTTTCCCACGATGCCGCTTTAAGCAGTTTCAAAGAATATTCTTTTCAATTCTGCATTTGGTTTCTTCAAAAATATTATGACAACTGGCATCACACTTAGGAACCGAGACACTTCCCCCTTTCTTCACTGCTTTCCAAAATTTACATGTGTTTTCTCTGCGGCTGCCACCATCCTCAAGAGCCATTTCTGCCAAGCCCAGTCCCTTTTCATTTCTGTACATAATGTCCTATCCCTCAGTTTGAACACAGTCATTTCAGTCCAAGAGAAAAAAATGGGCTACATAAATAAATCTTTATTACTGTCACAGTGTTGTTAAAAGAATTTCCTAGTTTGAGCTGCTCTGCGTTTGAATCGCCACCTTTCCAGGGCAGAGAGGATCCTGCTAGGCATCTTAAATTAGGGAAGACAGTTTTATTGTCAAGGCAGGTCAATCAAATTATAATTGGCTCTAATTTGCACTCCCACCAGCTGTTAAATTCTTCACCTGCAGCACTCAAAATGGTGTGAAATTCTTGCCAGCTTTGTGAAAGCTTCAAAGAGAATCACTCTTGATCTGATTCCTAAAACCAAAGTGCTTGTTACTTTTCATCAGAAGCGAGCAAAATGCACCACTGGCTCTGACCATGGGAAGCAGGGCCTGGTCTGAAGTGGGCTAAGCCTGACAAGGACGGACAAACACATCTTCCATGCACAATCATCCTTGACAAGCGTTATTTCTATTGCAGAGCAGCCCCGGGGCGGGGAGGGAGGACAGCTTTCTTTTGTTATGGCCATAATACCCTTGAGTTGTATTCTTCTATTTCATTGTGAGTTGAACTGGCAACTCTTAAGGAAAGTCATAAATTTCACACTAAGAATAGAAGAGCAGACAAGGACAGAATTTTAGGGTAGGGCGTATCCATGCTGGTTCTGTAGTGAGGATCCATTGTGCTTTCAGATATCCAGCATTACAGACTGTCTCGTACTGCCTCAGACAGTTTGGTGCTCTAGTTAAGTAAAACACCTACAGGAAACTCCTTGCTACCAGTGTCCACAAACACACAAAACACAAACGTGTGCACACATGCACGGGTGCACGCACGCACACACACACACGCACACACAAGCACACAGCTTCAGGAAAGAGTGAAAAGCAACAACTGGTTAGCACATGATGATGAAGCAGCATCTTGCTTTTACTTCTGGGCCACAGCTTCCTACTCCCTTACAATTTTGCTGAAGGCAGTTTTGTGCAAAATAGTAGACGCTGTGATGTCAGCAAGAGTCCGGTATGGCCAGATGTGGAAACAGCACCAAAACCAAATGATCAACATAAGCTTAATTTTGGATGAATTTTGGCAGTGTCGGTTTGGCTGCAGCTTAAGGAAACTCTTTAATTTAAACAACTGAATGGGAGTTTTCCTAATCTTGCTAATTTGCCACGTGGACAGTCCTCAACCATCTCAAAATGAGGGTCTTTGGGAATGGCTGGTGAGGAGTAAATGTTATGAAGTAATGAAGGTTCTTTGAAGAAATATTTTTGGGTTTAGAATGTATTTAAGAAAACACAGGATGAGGTATTTGTTTGTTTTGCGGTACGCGGGCCTCTCACTGTTGTGGCCTCTCCCGTTGCGGAGCACAGGCTTTGGACGCGCAGCCCCAGCGGCCATGGCTCACGGGCCCAGCCGCTCTGCGGCATGTGGGATCTTCCCGGACCGGGGCACGAACCCGCGTCCCCTGCATCGGCAGGCGGACTCTCAACCACTGCGCCACCAGGGAAGCCCAGGATGAGTTTTTTAAAAAATAAAAGGAAATATTGCATTGGAAATAATTTAAGAGAGAGAATAGTTTCTAGCTCTCAGGAAATGAAATGGGAATGCAAATTTATATGAGGATAGTCATTACAATAGTATTTAACAGAGCAAGAACTAGAAACAATCTTTCTAAACACAAGGAATTAGTTAAATCATCTGAAGCACTCCCATAGAACAGAATATCATGCAGCATTTAAATGTTTTATGAGGAATTTATATTATATGAGAAAATATATGTTAAATACAAAATAGGATAGAGACTATTCACAGTACAATCTCACTTAAGTAACTATATATGTATTATATACACACAGTGCAAACTTAGAAAAATATTAAAGTGATTATTTCCACGTGGTGGGTTTACAATTTTTATTTTTTCTTTGTTTTTCTCTACTTTCCAAATTTTACAAAGTGAGTTTTTGAAATCTTTATAAACAAAAATAAAATAAAATAATAATGGTAACCAGTATGAGTTTGGGATGCAATGCTCAGATGCAAAAGATGTCACATATTTTTATTTCTCTAAATCAAATCAAATCTCTGAGGCCCAGTGGCTCAGGGCAGGCTAGATGCCCATCATTCCTGGAGCTCTCTTGTCCCTCAATGGAATCAGGAGTTGAAGTGGGTACAGAAAATTGAGGAAGGAACCAGACCTTCAGTGCTCAGTCTCCCATCTTTACCATCATCCTTTCAGCATCTAGACATGGCTGTGCAGCGGGTGCTGGCACTCTGGTGGGGCCCTGGAGAGGCCTTCCCTTGGTTCCCACCATCACCACACTACTCAGGGCCTCATCATTTAAAGGCTATAGTCCCTCCCACCCCATGGAAGGACATAGCTCATGAGCAGAGCACAGTTCTCCACAAATTGTGGACCCCACCAAAAAAACACACCTCTTAATCTCCAAGAATCTGTGCCACTCCAGTGACCAAACTCTTTCATCCACCCAAAGGCTGGCCATCATTTACCCCCCAATCATGGACCTTCCAAACAAGTTATGCATTAGTCAGTGTAGACCCCAAAAGCAATACCAATATCTATATTTAGTGCCGCTAGTGTAGTCCTATCATGCAGGATTCCCCCAATATCTAAATCTATATTATAGGCCTTTCCAGGCATTACCTTATTTTTATCCTCCTGACAAGTCTGTGAGATAGCACTATAATTATTCCCATTTTCCAGATGGGAAAATCTGAGGCTTGGAGAAATTAAGTAACTCCCTAAAGTCACACAACTTTAATATATAACATCTCTTTGTGGCCCTGACACAAAAGCCCTTAACAACCCCTGAGGTTGGGAGCTCAAAACTCGGAACAAAAATTGACTTGCTTCTTGGGATGGAGGCAGGAGATACACTAGTAATTCCATCAGGCTTCCTCTAGCTCCAAAAGCGAAGGTATAAATTAGTATCTCAACACATTAGACTGTCAGCTAGGTTTAAGATCAAAAACACGAAGGAGAGGATGAACGAAAAGAACAGAAAGCCATAACCTCCTGGGTGATAGTATCTGTTTCACTTGGAGAAAGTGAACATGAGACTAAGCGTCCACCAGCCAGGAAGAAGCCCACAGAGACTGTGAGAAGAAGAATCTGTGGGAAATTTGGAAAAGATTCTGCTTCTCTAGGGATGCAGGGCCTAGAACGTTCATGCAGGCCTATAAGAGCTTGACACTTGCCTGTGTGCAGAACACACTCAAATTCACATGGGTTGGCGAGGCCTAGTGCCTAGGAGGAACTGTTAAATGTATTCAACTTGCTCTAAGCTGAAGAAGGAGGTAGTTTATTGTCCTGGAACAAGGCCTCCTCGACTGGATGTTATCGAGAAGCTTTTCCTGAAAAGGGAAATCAGCCACGGCAGCAGCTCAGCAACCGGGGCGAGTAGAAGCTGAAATTTTACAAACTGGTTGTGGCAGCCCTCAAATCCTGTGTCCCTCCCTGCTCAGTGAAGTACTAGGTGACAGAATAAATTGTGGGTGTATCTATCCTCCTAACAGGTTCAATCCCAAGTCAAAGAAAATTGGAAAGATAAGAGGCATGCGTGAAGAGCAGTGCCGTGGCTTGGGGTCCCAGCTCTGCAGCCTGACTTTGCGGTCTCACAGTTTAAATTCTCTGACCTCAGTCTCCTGATCTGTAAAACAGGGGTAATTGTAACACATCTCTCATGGAAACACGGTGAGCAAAAAAGAGGGGGATGGTGCATACAAAACACACACACAGTGATTTATACATAGAAAAGTTCCATAAATGTTAACTATCATTATTTGTAATTACAGGCTGGTTGGTGCTCCTGGCTTTGTTATTGGATCTGAGCTAGTTTTGGAGAGAACACACACACAAACACACCAATGACCAAGCACAGCATCATTCAGTGACCTCCAATTGTCTTAAGGAAGCATGTGCATCAACGCCACTGGCCCAGCCCAGCTCAGAGCCTTACCCCTCCACAATCCACCACTCCCTGCCACTCATGACATGTGCTTCTCTAACCATATTGAACTTTTTATTTTAAGATAAATAAGTTATCTTTCTTTTAAGATAAGTTCTGGGGATGTAATGTACAGCATGGTGACTACAGTTAACAAGACTATCTTGTATATTTGAAACTTGCTAAAGTTCTCACCACATGAAAAAAGTTTATAATTATGTGAGGTGATGGATGTTAATTGAAATTATTGTGGTAATAATTTTGTAATATATACGTGTATCAACTCTTGTTGCACACCTTCTATGCAACATTATAGGTCAACTGTGTCTCAATAAAACTGGGAAAAAAATTTTTTAATTAAAAAAAAAATGTTTTTTTTCATTTCCTGAAATGTCATTCTCTCCTTCACCAGCAAGACCTCAGAGCTATCTATCCTCTCTCCGTAACTCTCTGTGCTCTCCTCCCTGCTGGGCTAGCTTTTCCTCATCCAACCTTCAGGTCCCAACGTTGATGCTTTTGCTCTGACGAGCCTTCCCCCTACACACACAGTATACATGCTGCCCCCCAGGACAGAGCCCAGCCTTGACCACGCTCTATTACAACTACTTGAGCCTCTGTATTGTAAGGTTTTGGGGGCCACCATGTGGTCCATCTGGGTCACCATCTGTCACCAAGTTTCAGCACAGGGTGAGCACATGATAGAGAGGTGGTCAGTAGGTATTTCTTTAGTGAACAAGTAAACATGCTCTAAAAATCTGGTGTCAGGCTATTACGAAACCTCCCTCCTCTACTGACCCCAGTTCATATCCTCCTCTCCAGCCAGGCCTGCAGAAGAGAGAGCACCTCCAGAATTATGGTGTGTATACCCCAAATTGCAGCCCATGTTCCCACGACTCCCTTTACCACTAGCCAAGAGAGGCAGGCCCTACATCCTTCTGCCCAAATGTATCTGCATCAGTTTGCTAGGGCCACCATAACTGAGCACCCAAGATCAGGTGGCTTCACCCACAGAAATTTATGTCTCAACATGTGAGCAGGATTGGTTTCTTCTGAGGGCCTCTCTCCTTGGCTTACAGATGGCCATCCTCTCCCTGTTTCTGCACATGGTCTTTCCTCTATGTCTGTCAGTGTCCTAATATCTTCTTATAAGGACACCAATCTGATTAGGGCCCACCCTCATGACTTCATTTGACTTAATTCCCTCTTTAAAGATCCTGTCTTCAAGTACAGTCATATTCTAAGGTATGCAGTCGGGGAGTGGAGGGTGTAGAAACCCAACATATGAATTTGGGGGGAAACAATTTAACCCATAACAGTACTGAATGTCAAAGTCTGGTTTCCCTTTTTATATACATACACTGAGGCATCAACATGCCACTAAGAATGGGCTACTTCTCTCTGCCTTCAAAAATAGGCACTTGGACATCAGTGCTTCATGTAGGAAAAGTCAACCCTGTTCACTAAACACAACCTGTTTGTTCAGAACTTCTCTGTACCGTGGGGGCCACATGGAGAGTGGAACACCTGAGTCCTGGACCAAGCACCTTGCAACCTGAGGCAAGAGATCAGGTAAACACAGCACACATGCAGGAACCCACGGTCATAGCAATCTACCCAAGCTTGCTCAGAAAGGCAACCCAGAGTCCTAGGGATGTAATGGGTCATAGTCTGCTGTGGCCTCATTATAGCTGTATGACCTTGTGCAAGTTGCTCGGTCTTTCTGTGCCTCCATTTTCTCACCTGTAAAATGGCATTAATAGGTACCACAGAGAACTGTTATGAGGATTAAATCAAACAATACATACAAGGCAATCAGAACAGTGCCTGGCTCATCATAATCATCAGCAAATGTTAGCGTTTGTCTTGTTGTCGCTGTGCTATCAAGGCTGCCCAAGCTGGATGGTGGAGGCCAAACTGCCTCCACACCTGGGCTGAACATCAAGGACTCACGAGTCTCTAACTCCAGGTCAATTCTATAAACAGAGAAAAGACCAGTGTCAGAGCAAGTCTTCAAATTAGTTTGCTGGGAAGAAGCTACCACTTAAGACAGTGTTGATGATAGAGAGAAAGCAGATCAAACTAAGGAAGGTAGGGTTGTCAGCAGTAGTAAATACTGCTTTTGGAAAACTGGATTTGAGGCCACAAGTGATTTGGCAGACACCAGCCTGGGAAGCTCTGTCTCCTCTGCCCAAGATCCTGGTCTGTGCCCTGTGCATTCTCACTCATGCTTCCACAGGCAGGTATCAGGGAAATAATATGGACCTGGAAATTATAACCGTCTGGGTCTTTAGGCAAATTACTGAACTTTTCCAAATCTCAGTTTTTTCCCTGCACAAGGGGGAAATTATGCCAACAATACAGATAGTGCCTATTAAGTGTCTGGTGCAGAACACGTCCTGATGGTTCGTTCTTTTTCCCCTTCGCCTGTTAAGCACCATTAGCAGAGACTGTTATGAAGTATTTCTGTCTCCTACACACATAGTCCTGAGTACCATGTACCATTCCAGGTATTTCCCTGCGGGCAGCGCAATTATCAGATTCCATGGAATACACTGAAACTCTAGGGTTCCAAAGGAAGTCTGCAAGGATTCTACTTTTTGGATCATTGTTATTTCAAACACTTTGTCAAACATCCAGGAAATCATGAAGTCTATCAGTATCTCTCTGTCAGTGTGGTAAACAATCAGATGAAGCTTGCCTCTGAAGTAATGGATGACTGCTGATCAATACACTAATGAAAAACACCAAGGCAACAAGATTTTTAAGGGGACTGTATCAGTAAGACTCTGTATGTGTATTACATAAGGCTTTGAGGAAAGAGGAAATGAAAGAGGTAGAAAAAAATAACTACATACTTATGATGTTTTATAATACGCAAAAAATTTTCACATACACTATTTAATTCTTATAACAACTCAGTGGAATATTTAAATTACCTCATGATGAGAACTATTAGTAGATGAAGTATCATTAAGTCAAAATGCACAGGCATCTTTAAGAGTGGTTCTCAAGCCAGGTTCACGGATTCTGGAGTCCAAGTGATACACTTTGCTGTCCCTGGCTTGCCTCTAAGAGTTTTACTTTTTGCGTTTGCATTTTGATGATTACCAAAAAAATTAACCCAGGTTAATTCTAGATTATGTGAATAAACAACTCATCATCTAGTACAATCAGGAGACTTCGGAATCTCATTGGCATTGAGTAATGACATTCTTGACATTCATGAGCTAATGTGAAAAGAACTGACATGCCCTTGGTAAGCATACGATGTGCTCCATGCCACAAGAAGACCAACAGACGTGCAAATAATATTTGTTCAGGAGTGTCACTAGAGAAAATGAAGAGGGAACTGAGTTGTCACACAGCACCCGGTAGTAAATGCTTGCCAGAGATATACAAATATCTAAGCTGTAGCACTCAGCACCACAGTTATTTCACAAAGGGGATTTCCTTCCAGAAAAAAAAAAAATCACCAACCACATGAATGTCACAATGATATTCTGAATTTCATTTTTGGATGGATTTTTTGAGGGGTATATAATGTGAAATATTCTATTTGTTTTATGTTTCTGTAAGGATTTTAAGTGTAAAAAAAATGCCGATTTTAATTGTGTGTATTTTAAAATTATTTTAGTATATACTTATTCCATATTTATTATATAACTTTTATATTGTAAATTACTTTATTGTAATACCACTTAGGTAAAAACTGGGGATCAACAAGTCTGAAAACATTGCTTTTTGAGATAGAAATGTTTCTCAGACTTGTCTATAATTTTTTTAAATTCTTCTTAAAATAATCCTTTGCCCACAAACCATCAGCAGGCGATTTTTCTTTCTAGTGCTGACGGAGGGAAATCAGTAAATGGAGAGTTAAAAGAGAAAGCATTGAATCTGTAGCAAAGTGCCTGTGACATTCTGAAAAAGCTGAATATATGATCGGCCTGTAAGTTAAATAACCCCAACTGAAATCCAATATCTAGGCAGCAAAAATGGAAGAACGGAAAAATGCTGCCCAGGGGACTGGCTCTGAATCTGGCACTCTTCATGATTTCTTCCGTGACTCTGAATAAGTTCTCATTATTGCCCTGCCCCTGGTATTGTCATATTGGATGAGGGGGGAGTGTTGTTTCTTTTCTGTTTGTTTGTTTTTTGCCAGTTACCAAATGGGAGCCAAGAATATTGCTTTGTAAAGTGCTTTGTGAAGCACAGACACCCAGTATTGTCAAGCACGAAAATCTTCAAAATTCACAATTTAAGGGTCTTTGAAAATTATTTGTGTAGCATGTCTTGCCATTTTCTTCCTTTTTAGTTCATCTCTGATCACTTTACTGCACTTGCTTGAAACAGGTGGAACAGAATAAACAGTACTCTAGTCAGGGGTGGGTTAGTTTTCCAATTAAAAGTATTACCACTTAAGGACACCAAATGATGTCTTCTCCTTTTGCCCCAAGATGAGATGTAGGATGGAAGGGCATGGCAGTTTCTATCAGTTTGAGAGAAATTTTCAAAAAGAAGACATGTGATGGGAAAAAAAGAAATGAATCTGAGTGACTTTCATAAGCTGAGAACTTTAAAAGATTTTATTTTGGTTTAATAAAAATTGTGAACACTATTACAATTACTCTGTGGGCTGGGTCCCCTTTGCTTTTTGTTTAGAAACAAATAAAAATAGCTGAATTATTAATGTGAAGTAAATTGGTTACTAAGCATTTAGAGTCACTTTTTAATTCACACATGCATCTGTATTAACATCTTCGTGGTGCTTTACTACAGATTATACCATAGTTGTAATGGCACTTAAGGAACCATTTTAAGGATAATGTTTCTAGCAGAGGCATATTTGAAAGTGGATGGTGTTGTTATAAACACCACCTGTGAGGTTAGGGGGCACAGTCCCCAAGAATGCCCTCACTTCTGATACCAACTGCAGGGTAGAGGGGTTTCTAAGACCACACTCGGGCTCAGTAATTCACTAGAAGAATGTACTGAAGGCCATAATGACTGTGGTTATGCTTTATTGCAGTGAAAGAATAAAGGATACTGATTAAATTAGCCAAAGGAAGAGATACACGGGGCAGAGCTCAGGAGGTTTCTAAACATGAAGTTTTCAGTTGTCCTGTCACCACGGAGTCAGGGACAGTTTTATCTTCCCTGGCAATGATTTGAGACAACATGCACAGGATATTGCCCGCCAGGGAAGCTCACCCAAGCCTTGGTGTCCAGAGTTTTTACTGTGGAGACCTGGTTGACTGCACACAGGGCTGACCTTTAGATCCTCCAGAGGTAGAGCAGATATCATGTAGTTCGAAGTCCCCATCATAAATCACATTGTTAGACTGTCTGTTTTTGCCCAAAGCCCCCAGGTAAACAGACACTCTTCCTAGAGAGCACCTCCCAGGAGACGAGGGCAAAGTCCAGACCTCCCCCTGTTAAACACACAGGCCACCCCCTGGCATTTGGCCAAGGCTCTCTTAAGCCAAATGATCATATTTGAGTGTCTACATTTAGGAAAGCATTTATATGACAGACACCATAACAGAATCAGTATGAATATACCTAACATTTGGAGGAACCAGTGTTGGGCAGATTTAAAGATATTAATCCATCCTATAAAGTCATTACATACATTTTCATATATTTGTACTAAATTCATTACTTGTTTCCTCCCTTGATCTACTGCTATTTGTACATCATGATAAACTTGTACAAAACTATTTAGCATAGCAATTATCTGATGGTTAGCTAAAGCCAGTTCTTCAGAGCAGTCATTTTCCATTTATATCCTGAAGAGGCTTTAACTACATCTCTCAATATGTTTGATTATCAATATCAGTATAATCATAAGACTGACTTACATAAGGTAGTCAAATTTTACCAACAATGCCAATGTTACATCATATTAGAGTATGGTCATGGTACAATTCCGTTTCATTATATAACAAAAGCGGTTAGAATTACAGAGGTATTTGCTATGCCTTCCAACATAATCTATCCTTGCCCATATTATTACCATGAACAGGTGTCATTACGTTGGCCATGATTGGTTATTTACAGGGTCCAAGTTAGTTGGGGTCAAAGCCATTTACCCTGTCTCAGTTCACAGGCTTGTACTAAGACTAGTTTCCATTGTGCACTACTATACAGCAGGGCCCACCTCCCTCCCACAGGCAGGACGTGGGTGGTATTCAGAATAGTTCCTATTTCTGCTAACTGTATGACAGGATATGTCTTTTAATCTATCCTAGGGGTGAGGGCAGATATAGTGTATCAGTGTACATTACAAATGCCTCCAGAGAGCTCCACAGGTTTGGAGGGCCATAAGATTCCATTGCTGTGCCCTTGAGCCCCAGCTGCTGGGATGGAGGGCCATTGCCCCACGGCTACTGCCCCTTCATCTGTCTTAAAATAGTCAAGAGGTCCTATTGGGTAAGGGTACAAGCCTTTTACAAACAGTGTATCCTAGCATTATCAGCACTATTTGTTGAGTCTGCCTGACCCACTTCACTAAAGCTTTATCATCTTTCCAGGTTCACTCCCATCCCTTTCCTGCCTCCTGGAAGAGAATCCCTCTAATTTGCTCGTTCCAGTTAAAATTACTTTTCCTCTGAATGCCACTCCTCATAAAAAGTGAATTCAGCTTGTCCCAAGATGCCTAGACCAGAACTTTCTCCCCTAAAGTCCTTTTCTGTCCTGTGGTCCAGTATTGTTTAATTCACCATGCATGCTGTTGTCATTGTGTACTAATGACCTGAGTGCAGTTAGTATACATGTTTTGTACCCCAAATATTGGGTCCTCCATTCTAGGGTTAGATGAGTGGTATCACAGCCAGATGTCATTTAGTTTGAGTATGCCATAAGGTCACCCACAGCCTTCCTCATCTCAAGCTGGGGCTGTTTCCAGGGGAATTCAGACCCATCATGTGGTACCTATTACTCTAATCCCATCAGGAACCCAATGTTTTTTTCTATTCTGTTTAATAGCTTTCCATCCACAAAAAATAAGCATAATACGTATTTGTGCATAGCACTCTGTGGTATATTGGTCCTGCCACCATTATAGCCAGGAAACTTTCTAAGCATTCGATCCTCCAGGTTTAGAGTTACACAATGATCAGTCGGCTGGGAGTTGTACTCCACATGGTCCAACGGCCCATTAGGGAGAAGTTCCCACAAAGTCCTTCCCAAATGATATCCTTTGTAGCAGATGTAACTTGAAAAATAAGACTCAAAAGCTGTTGGCACATTACTAGAATTCTACTCATTCATTAACCTTCAGTCTAGTTCATCATCACCTTGTACGACCAAAATGTTTCCCACAGTGATACCACTCAGGTTTGAAGACTTCTATTCAGTTTTGTGAGGTTCCCAAAGCAGGGGTGGTCTTGGCAAACACGTAGCTTCACCTTTCTGGGCATCTGGTACAGGTGAGCTTAGAGATAATATTATTCTCTTGCTCTGAGCCTCTTTCAAGTCACCTAAGTAATATGGGAGTTCCCTCACTGCATAACCCATTTACTCATTCCTTTATCCTCAGCTACCATTTTTCCTTCTCTACATTTGTCATTTATTTTTACCCAAACTTCCCACCTCTGGAAGTCATGTTCAGATAAAGAAAATCCAATCCCTTCACATTAAATAACCACTTCACATTCCAATTTTAATCCAAATTTTCACTTTAGCCCCATCAACTACTGCATCTCCATGTCCTCCCAATCTCACTGTACATCTTATTAGGACTTCCCAACAGATTTTGGAATCATAGTGCATTGGAATCCCATGTTAAGAAGCCCCCAAACATTCTCTTCTCCTTCAGCCCCACTGCCCATTTACCCACCCATGTGCATATGGCCTTGGGTCCCCAGGTGGGGGACGCTGGCTCTTCTGTCAGTTTCCATCTTGATTAATATGCCAGCCCACTATCCAAGGTGATTCCAGGTCACGTTTCTCATTGTCAGCTTTGCCTTCCAGCTTTTCGAATTCTTCCAGAAGGGGTTAAATAGAGAAGATTTGTTTAGGGCCCTTTGAAAAGTAGGAACCAGCAGGGGCTTCCACTGGTCCACCCAACCTCCAATAGTGCTGCATTAAGACCTTTGTTTCAACTCATCAATGTCCGCTTTATTCATCCCATTTATCAACAACCATCTAAAGATTTCCACTCTGCTGAGTCCACGCCCCTGACTCTTCCCTTTGTCTTTCCCCATTTCCTTGAGAATCACTCTAATTTCCTAACATCTGTAAAATCTGTAAGGGAAGCTGAGACAACAAATCTGACAGGGCTTCTCTAACTGTTGCTCAATATCAATCAGAGCAGCAATGTTACATGGGGTGTCCGTGCCAAAGGGGTGCCTTTAATCACAGCATTTACTATGCCTTGGGTAAGGGGTATATTCAGTGGATGAACAGCCCAACAATCTCAGCATGGCTTGCATATGAAGTATCTCAGCTGTTTCATCTGGGATGTTCCACTTCACATTTAAAGGAGAGTTGGACAGTCTCCTTTCTTAGGATAAACTCACTTTGTAGCTGCTTTTATCCAGTCCACCAGGCTAGCTGTCCTTTTGGAAATAACTTGCTGTGTTTTTGGATCACATATAGCCATCTGTGATTGCTCAGTAGCGAGCTGGGTCCTGTATTAACCCAAACGTGCTCTTCTACTCTGCAGTATCCAAAACCAAAGACACCACTCTAAGTTAGTCACTCAAAACCTATTTTAGTAAAGGTTCTTCAGGAAGCTGAAAATATCAATACAAAACGAAACGACTCCTTCACGTATACACCCTGGTTTCACTACTTCCTTGGTTTTGCCTTTTACCCACCTGGACAACCTAGAGGTACTACTTGTTGTCCCAGCAAAATTCCCCTTTGGTAGCAGCCCTGAAGCTAGCAACCATAGCTCAGGCTGGCTGAAATCTGAGATGGGCTCACAGTCAGGATCCGCCCCAAAGCTCTTTATTTTCATTTTAGCTATTATGAACAATAATAGCCAAGGCATTGTATATTTAGCTTATTTCTTACTATTTTACATTTCCTTATGCATCCAGTGAGCTAACTCCTGGGGATGTGGATTCATCTCTAAATTCCACAGGTAACGTTTACATGTAGTAACTGATCCCAGCACAACTCTTAGGGAACCGTTGACTGAAACTGCCCGCCTTGTCCGGGCATGATGATAATCACTTGTCTGAGCTGTCTCACAACAGGACGTCCCAATAAAGAACACGGTGCTGCTCCTGAGAACTAACCAGGAGAATTCTAGAGGGGCCGAAAGGAGGAGGGAGGAGACAGTATGTCCTGCCGACCTCCCAGAAACTGTCACGCTGGAATCCATCTCGGCTGAGAGATGCACGCACCACCGGGGAGGACCCTGAGTCAGACTATGGGCCAAGCATGATGACTGGCCAGAGACAACCTGGAAACTAACCCCATTACCATGAAACCTGAGACTGCGAGCCACATGGCAGAGCAGTTCTCCTGGGTTCCCTTGCCCTGCTGCTCTCCGCCCGGGCGCCCCTTCCCGATACAGTCTTTTGCTTTGCCTCCTCAGATAATTCATTTCCAAGTGTTAGACAAGAGCCCACTACAATGGGTGAACAGGAAGCCATGCAGGAATCAAAGATTCATCCCGGGCTTCTCGTCTTTTCTCTTCCCAAATCACACATTTCAGTAAGTGAGGCTCATTCTAGGGACTCATACTTCTGATGCCAACTGCAAAGCTAAAGGGTGTAGCCTACAAGACCACCCCCATTTCTGACTGCAAGTTCTGGGTTCTCAAGTTTACCCTCCATTTCGATAAAACTCTTTGGGTAAGGTTAAACTGTTAATTACATACTACCTAAAAGATTACTAGGCTTTGCAGGGGCCCCCACCCAGATCTATAGCCTCATCCAGTTTGTGCCACATCTACACCCAGCCATGGCCAACCCCATCATTTACACAGACATTGCCCTCTACAGCAAACTCGTGGGTTCTGTCTATTTGAGTTATCTGTACACAAAGTTCCAAAGCCAGCAGTCAACTTCAGTGCTCTTAGCGCTAGGGAGAAACAATCTGGTTAGGAGTCTTGCTTTCTCAGAATTAATCTTGAGTTTATTTGACAGCATGGTGACATCACTGCCATCATGGCACTGGGGCAAGTCCACCTATGGAGAGAAATTTCCTAATGAGAACTTCATTTCAGCCCTGGCATCTTTTCCATGGTAAATTCCAGACCCAACACAAACGGTTCCCAGCTCTTGTCTGCTGGTTGGGTGACAAGCATGTGCTAAAACAACAATATTGTGAAAGCTTTGGGCATAAGAATGGCAAGATTAGCAAGAAGTTCACCATCACTAACCGTGAATAACTCTTATAAACTTAATTTGTTTCGTCTTAATCAACAAGCCATTCCTTCTGTCCTGGGGAGGGCAGCCCCATCCCCAGTCACTCTCTTGGTATTCTCATGTGCTACAATCGTTTCATCCATATTTCCCTTATTCCCCTCCAAGTCCAGCCAGACAGCAGAGTTAAATTTATGATTATATTTAAAAACCAAACTACAAAACACCTTAAAAGCATTTCCTTGTGCTGTGGATTTTCTGATCTCTTTATAAAGAGGTTATTCACGCCAACCCTTCTTAGTGACTCCTGTTAACACAAGCTACATTAAATTTATCAATAAATAGAAATGTCTTGGGAATCTCTAAAAGAGTGTTGTGATCTCCAAAACACATCTGCTATTAACAAAAACTGATATTTCTTGACTCAAAGAAGATTTCTAAATCAGACAGGGATGTGTGCAAACTATCTGTTTACGATAGTTCATGTTAATACATCACATTTGTTAAAATAGATTTGATAAACACTCTAAGAAAGGACATTCCTTGGCTGCCTCTCCAGCATCTGTTTTCCCCTTTCCATAGCCCTGATTTCCATTTGGTTCTGGGAATTTCACTCCATTTCCAGCCCCACAAGTAGAGCCTATGACCTGGGTTAAGCCAATCAGTTTATTTCATCTGTTTTGTCGGAATGAATCGTAGGGCTTTGGCTGGCAATATTGTGAACACAGTTTTCTGCTGGCCACAACCACGGATGTCTGAACCAAAGCCCCAGGAACTGCAAGCAGTCGCCTTAGTACCATGCGGAGAGCCAGCCACAAGGTGAAGCTGACATTACAGAACATAGGAAAAAGCAAAAGGAAACCAGTACTTTCATAACACTGCTGAGCAGCTGGAACAAGCCTAAACTGAGGCCAATCTTTATTCCTGGACCTTGCAATTTAATGGGCTAAAAAACTATCTTTACTGTTGAACCCCTTAGTACTCAAAGTGTGATCTGTATGTAGGCCAGCAGCATCAGCATCACTTGGGAGTTTGTCAGAAACGCAGAATCAGGACCACAATGTGGATCCTCCTGAACCAGAATCTACATTTGAACAAAATCCCCAGGTGATTCTATATACACTGACATTTGAGAAGAACTTACCAAGCCTCTTTGAATCAGCTTTTTCTATAATTTGCATTTTGAATTAGATCTCTACCACATCCCTGTGTAATAGTCCAGATAGATGTTATAACTCCTCTTTAGAGAGAAAGGGAAACTGGGTTGGGGGAGCTGACATGCTGGCCAAAGGTCACACACATTTAGAGCGTCAGGAGCACCCCGGCCCCAAGCCTCACAGTAATTTCTTCTTCTGATGAGCTCTCAGGTCTAATCAACATTTTCCACGGGCCATGCAGCCAGGGTCCAGGGCTACCTGTTCACCAACCTTGCATTATTCTTTACTTTAAAAGACCACGAGTTTTAACAACATCCTTGCTCCCTGAGTTTGTAATCAGGGAAAATTCTTTAATGTAGGTAATTTATTTAATGAGTAGCTCCAAATACTGGTTCCCAACTACCAAGCAGTTTAATACAAAAATTACAGGCTAGCCTAATTGCACTTAAACAAGTAAGCCCGTGAACAATTTTCTCTCATTATTTCTCAGTGAAGCATACACCCTTGGCACAGTTCTCTTTTTATTAATAAAAGCAAGAAGCAAGTGTTGAAAAACCTTCATGGTCCTTGATGTTTTACAATCCTGATCTATCTCTTAAATCCAGCCAATGGGATAAAGGAAAAATACTATATAAAATAGTTATTTCAGAGAAAGGCTTTCCCACAGAAACTTCTCAATTGACAGTCTAAAATGGTATGAGATATTTAAAGATATACCTGGTAAATTGCTATAACCCGTAATACAGTTTATGTGCATAGTAATCCCTTGACAAATGCTTGTTGCATAAGTAATGTTCATGTTCAAAGTGCTTTACAGCTTGCAAGGCACCTTACCTGTTTTTTTCATTTAATGTTATTGATTTATATCTTTGCAACAATCTTGGTGGTTAGGGGTTATTATTTCCATTTTACAGGTGTTGAAACAGTCAGAATGGCCATCATCAAAAAATCTAGAAACAATAAATGCTGGAGCAGGTGTGGAGAAAAGGGAACCCTCTTACACTGTTGGTGGGAATGTAAACTGATACAGCCACTATGGAGAACAGTATGGAGGTTCCTTAAAAAACTAAAAATAGAACTACCATATGACCCAGCAATCCCCCTACTGGGCATATACCCAGAGAAAACCATAATTCGTAAAGACATGCACCCCAGTGTTCACTGCAGCACTGTTTACAATAGTCAGGTGATGGAAGCAACCTAAATGCCCATCAACAGACGAATGGATAAAGAAGATGTGGTACATATATACAATGGAATATTACTGAGCCATAAAAAGGAATGAAATTGGGTCATTTGTAGAGACGTGGATGGACCTAGAGACTGTCATACAGAGTGAAGTAAGTCAGAAAGAGAAAAACAAATATTGTATATTAATTAACGCATATATGTGGAATCTAGAGAAATGGTACAGATGAACTGGTTTGCAAGGCAGAGACAGAGACACAGATGTAGAGAACAAACGTATGGACACCATGGGGGGAAAGCGGGGCGGGGGTGGTGGTGTGATGAATTGGGAGATTGGGATTGACATATATACACCAAATATGTATAAAATAGATAACCAATAAGAAGCTGCTGTGTAAAAAAATTAAATTAAATTAAAAAAAAAAAGATCCACAAAAAATTCCTTGGGAATAAGCAGAAAACCTAAATAAATCAGTGAAGAAGCAGGGTGGGGGGGTAGCTTTCAACAAATTATCTCCAAGAAGGGTTATCAGACCCACATGGTATTCACACCAGCTGTGCACGTATAGTTAAGACACAGATAATTCCTAAGTTTGTATAAAATATTCCGTGGCATTAAAAAAAAAAAAAAGCTTTCCAAATCTTTTTAAAGAGCTAGCCTAATTTTGATATGGAAACCCCAAAATAAATAATACAAAAGGAAAAATTTATAGACTTAACCTCTTAAATAAGTGGCAGTTAAGATCCTTCCCCCTGTACGTCCACATCATGCCACATCCTTTTGCCCGGCTACATTATTTGCTCCTCAAAGGCAGGGGGAGACCCTCTCTTTACCGCCAGGATGTTGAGTTCAGCAGGTCACTGACAGAACCCAGATTCTCAACCTTGTTTTCAAGTTCTTAGCACTTCTCACAGGAAACAGCACCAGAGAGCGAGCTGCTTGTCAACAATCATACCGCAAAAATTTAAATAAGCGCAGCTTACTAACACCTCAGGGAATTCTTTCGAGATAAACTCAGGCGAAAGGGGACACTTGCCAAGAAGCAATGTTTAATTGGTGACTGAGAGAATATGGAATTATTCCCGGCACATGACACAGGTTGAAAAACTACTACTTTCCCCGACAACGAAGACCTTTCTGAGAGGTTTGGGAACCATCCCTACTCTGATCTCTGGGACAAGGAAAAATATCTCCCCACAGTGACATTTTCTTGCTTTCTGCAAATATTACACTTTCTAAGAGTTGGGCAGTCTTTTTGCTCTTAAAACAATTGAACAAAAGGCACCTGAATGTTCACCTGTTTTTAAGTAGTAAAGCGATCAGCTACTTCTCAGGTTACCAAGCAGCCTTCCTCTAAGGCCCTGCTTTTAGCTGTCTATTTTTTCCTTCCCTGCGGTCTCATCAGTCTATGAATGAAGGGCTCCAGTACATGGGATGGGAGGGAAAAGAAGACCCATGACCCATGGTGTATGAACACAGATGTGCCGGCCTCTCCCCCTTAACCTTCCATAGCTCACCAATTTTTAAAAGGACCAATTTCTAAGTCCTAAAGAAGTGAGTATCCAAAGACCTGCACAATCAGAGCCTAAGCTACCTTTCCAGCCCCATTGGCCCTAATTCTTGCGACATCCCAGCCTCAGTGGACACTGTGCAGGCCCAAAAGCTCATCAGAAACTTTCACTCACCCTGCTCCCTCTGGTTGGAATGACTTTGATGAACTTCCCCTCCTGCCAAACTCCTCGCTCCCCCCGGCCCAGATCGAATGTCACTCTCCCTAGAAAATCTTCCACCAAGCCACAAATGAGCACTCCTATGTCCCCAAGCAAGCATCAGTGTCTGAGCTGAACTGTAATTACTTGAATGTGACTTTGGTCCCCCTAATAAACTATCAGCTTGGTGTGGGCAGGGATCGGATCCTATCTGCATATTTGGGCTTCGCGGCTCAGTGCCGCATACAAGGCAGGGACTCACTATAGTTTTGTTGAATGGCCCTGTTGAGTGTCTACTGGAGACACACTGCCTGACACACACCTGTTATAATTTGATGTAAAACTTAATTAGAAGAGCTGACAAGAGTATCTAATAACAATGGGAAAATGGTGTTCAGGAGGAGACAGATTGAAGGCAATGGTTTCTCAGCCTGGCAAGGAGAGATGATACCCAGATCCAGTGAGAAAAGCCTGGGAAATGTAGGCCTGGATATCCCTGAAAACATTTTCTCTGCCCTGATTCTCTTATTCATCAGGCTATTTGGTTTTCTAAGTAAACTTTCCTTGGGGAAAGATGGTGGGTGGTGTGAGCCAATTGTTTTGATTATCTGTTGCTGTGTAACAAACTATCCCGAAACACAGGGGCTTAAAAATAGCTATTTTTACTTGCTCATAATTGTATGGGTCAGGAATTCAGACAGGGATAAGCAGAGTAGTCTTTCTGCTCTGGGCAGCATTGGCTGATCAGGTGCTCAGAGGCATTGAGTAAGTGGTCCAACTGGGCTGGAAGTTCCAAAAGGCTCCAGACACACACCGGGCACCTCGGGGCCTCCTGGTGCCACATGGCTGGCTTGGGCTTCCTTGTAGCATGCTAGTCTCGGGGTCATCACACTGCTCACATGGATCCTGGCTTCCAAAGGGGTATAACCCAGGCAGGGAGAGTGAAAGCCGCAAAACTCTTGGGTCCCAGCCTCAGAAATACAGTCACTTCTGCCACATTCTATTAGTCAAAATGGGTCATAGGATCATCCTGGATTCAAGAGGAAGAGAATAGTCTCCATCCTTCAATGGCATGGAAGGCAAGAAACTTGTAATCGTCTTTAATTCACCACACTTCTTTTTCCTGATCAACTTTGAATAAACCAAGGATCAAAGTTCTAGGCCTACCAAGATGGGGCTATAAATCCTCACAATCAGGCCATCCTTTAGCATTAATAAATTCCTCATCACTATAAGACATCAGAGATAAACTTTACTTGACATATTGTATATGGTTCCGAAATATGTCTGTACTTCAATATTTTGGAAAGTGAATCACATTTTAAATGCATCAGAGGAGTTGGCTAACTAAAAGAAATCTATTCTTTTGCAGGGATTTTTTTGCTAGCTTATTTCCAAGACAGTTCCAACTGTGATTCATTTCAAAAAAGACCATTCCACAAATATGATACTGAATATATTTATATTTTTTAACAAGACCTAATTTTATAACTTATAAGTATTTTCACATAAGTTCACAAAGAAGGAAAAGAATTACCATAGATACACTAACATTTTTTGCTGAGACCCTACCACAGTTTGGAATTTGTACATTTGCTTTTGGAAAACTCTGATAACTCAGTGACTTGTGAGTGGCCAAAACATCTTCTAAATCAAAGCCTCAATGAGAGAGGTTACTTTAGTTTAGATGGATAAGAACTGTCATTTAATCTTTGCTCTCTGGCTACATAACAGCTAAATGCCCAATCTGAAACTGCTGAGACTTGAAAGCTATGTAATACATAGTTAATTAACCTAGATAGTATGAGAAAAGGCTAGGGTTTCCAGGTCAATTTTAATTTCCTCAAAAGGATCAACCCAATTTTCCCCAGTAGCAGTGAGATTTATTTGTCTCAATAAATTTTTGTGGCGTGAATTAGTGAGGGAATGCATGAGTAGATGTATCACTCACCCTTTTCCTCAACATGCTCTCGAGAAACCCACAGACACACTGGAGAATCCGTCTAATATACAAGGCAGTGGCAGCATGAGTGAGAAAGAGGGAACAGATTTCAAAAATTATATTTAGGGGATCATATCAAGATGTGGCGATCCAGATAGATGTGACGAGGGAGGAAGAGGACAGAAGCTCATGGATTTTAAGCTTCGGTGACTGGGTCAGTGGTGCTGAAACCAGTGAGTTAGGAATAAGAGTGAAGCTTCCAGTGTCAAGTAGAAGGAAAAAGAGTTCAGTGGGAATGGATAGTACTGGCTGACATCAGGGGAGCTGTCCAGCAGGCAACTGGTATATTTAAGTTTATGCTTGGGGGGAGAGGTTAGAGTTAAGAGATGTAGATTTAAGAATTGTCACTTCATGTGGTAGTGATATGTGTGTAATTGTCCAGAGGGTGTGGAGTGAGAGAACAGGTCTGGGACAGACCCCAGGGGACACCAGCATTCACCAGGCAGGTAGAGGTAGAAGAGCTCCTTGGAGACAGGGAAATAAAAATCAGAAATATACAAGAAGTATGCAGAGTGATGTACTGCAGGATCCAAGGGACCAGAGTCTCCAAAAGGAGGTTATGACCAGCACAGCATACCTAGTAAACCCTCCTATGAAAAAGACTAAGAAGCTTCTACATAATACAGACTAAGAAAACTCATGGTCCAAGCAGTTCGAAAGACGGAGATTCACATCTTTCAATCCGCCAATGACCTAAGGAAGGTCCCTTAACTTTTCTGTGCCTCAGGTCTCTCATCTGAAAAATGGAGATAATAGTAGTTAAGCTCATTCTATCTCATAGGGTTATTTGAGTTCTGTGAGAAAATGCACGTGAAATCCAGCCCACTGTGAACTTAAAAGCATGTATGGATATAGTTAGTTCTTAATTTGGGTAGGCAGATTAATGATTGTTAATAAATGCTTGAAACTAACAGTATATAAGAAAAGCATAAATAACTCCGCTTTAATGAAGCTCTCTAAGCTGTAAAGAGTTTCTCGGATCACTGAAGTATTATTTTTCCCAAGAACTTGTAAGTCCTCCCTAACACCCTAGCAGCAACAGTGCTGGGCTGGGATTCAGGGTCCTTGTCCCAGGCCTTGCCCATCCTCTTGTGCCTCTCTTTGTTGTCAACATGCCACACTTGTTTGTGATTCTTTGATGCAGGTCTGCTTCCCTTCTAGACTATGAGCTCCTTGAAGACAGATCAGGCCTTACCCATTGCCCTTCTGTTTTCATCAATGGCCCCCAGCACAATGCTTGGAACACAGAAAGGGCAACATAGATATTCACTGAAAGAGGGAATAAGTGAATAGTGACCTCAAACAGTCATCTAACCTTAACCTCATTATAAGAGAACAAAATTAGATTATTAGTTTGCTCTAAATCCTTACGGCATTAATATTTTCTTCAGACACATTAAGCAATACCAAGAAACACTTGACATATCACTTGGAATAGATAAATAATGATGAACATACATAAAGATAAAAGGTTACAGTATTTGTAATCATTTATCTAAAATGGGATTAAAACTCTTCAAGGATGGCAACTGAATAATGTGATTTCAAGCATCTATCATCAGTAGAATAGTCATCTCCATGGACAATCAAAAACGATGACAACTTGGGTAGCAGGTGAAGCTCCGTCTAGAAAAGACACTTGCCCTTATCTCTCCCACTGTCTTGTTCCTGAGCCCACCTGTATGTGTCGACCCCCACCTCAAGTAAAGGATACTTCTTGTTTCCTGCCCCAGAAAAAAAGTATGCTAAGAACCTTAAAAACAGGAGTGAGTGCAGTAGAGGTGAATTTGCACCTCAGGATGGTGTATCTTTGACCGGGAGCAGCTGCAGCCCATATCTGACAACAGAGCAGCTGGAGGTGTTGCTAAAAGTCACCGAAGAACAAGTACCATCCATCGTTTTGTTCAATTGTTAGAACAGCAAAACCTGCAATTATTAGTCACAGCAGCTGTTATAACTGTTACAAAATATAAGTGTGTTCACTGCTGATTCCAAGACCTTATCCTCATTGTTCATCTACAAAAAAATTTTCATTTGAGGTGTTTTTCCCCAATATTATCTACACCCTTGGAAACTTGACAATAAGTGGCCCAAATTCAAGTCATATGTCGCATAGCAATAAATAACATCAGGGAGTAGTAGGCATGACTTCCAAATAAGCAGCCTTGTCTGGGCTAGTGGCCAAAGTCTGATGTTCTTCACTTTCTTTTTTTTTAAAAAAATATCCTTTTCTCATGAGTTAGACACCAGATATGCCCCCAGACTGCCAACCAGGAAACATCCCTCCTCTGGGAAAGGCATCTCAGGAGCAGCTGGAGAGCTGGAAAGCTCTTCAGCACATCTATCTCAACAAAGGTCGTGATGGGTTCAAGCACCAAGGCATCACGGCCACTCTCCATCAGTCCCCTTTGGCACCAGGCTGAGAGTCTTGCTGGTGCCTTGGATGTGTTTTCACCCTTCAGCCCAGAGTGATGCTCTGTGTTTCATGACCTGGATTGATGTGGTCAACAACCAGCCCATGATGTTCGTTATCCCTGCTTCAGCGATACTACTCAAGTGCCAATGCTGTCACTTTCAACTCTCCATTCCTGAGGGTTCTTAAGAGAAAAACAACCCCACAGACAACTTTAGTGACTCACTTAAAATACACTATTTTCCTAAAATGATCCAGTGTCACAAAATAAAACAAATGAGCAGAAAAATAGGACAACTAGAAAATGCATGAACTTTATCAGTGCCAAGGAAATCATCACACAGAGAAACACAATTCCACAGAGCTGCCTTAAACTGAAGAGAAAATTGCAGAAAGGGCAGAAGATCAACTTGGATTCTGCATTGCTGCTTGTAACAAACTGAGCAGCCATGCCTGGAAAGGCCTCTAATTTAATACCTAAAAATGTTTTTCACTTGAGAGATTCTCAGTGTAAGATTCATGGTCGACCCCAAGACACACAAGGGAAAAGGACACTAACTCTTCAATGACGTTGCTACTAAGTCATAAACGGCCATCAAATCAAAAAGCCATCTTCTCAGGAACCTAATCAATGAAACTTCCTAATTCAGAGCACAATCATAAAAGTAAAAGCCTCATCTCTCAGCACGGCAATTAGATCCGTGAGTTTGCTATGTCTTGTAACTCACTTTATTATCCAATAGGTTTCAGGTTACATTTTATCAAAATGCAGCCTTTTCTCATACTTGTGTCCTTTCAAGGCATACTTTCATGTCACTTTTAGATCATCAGATAGCAGGCTCCTTGATTTCTTTTCCAGTAGTTACTGAATACTACAAGTCAGGTGCTAGGATCTTCGTGGCATACTATCACTTACACCTTGATGACCACAACTGTGCAAGGGCTTAATCCTCATTTTTAGAGTGGATGAAACTGACATTCAGCAATGTTCAAGTTCAAGGCTGCACAACAAGGGAGACCAATATTTAAACGTAGGTCTAACTGCCTCTAAAACCCATTTTTTCTCCAGGTGTCCCCTCCCTACAGGTAATTGTCATCTTCTCAATATGAAATGTGTCCCTTCCCTCCTACCTCCTCTTTTGAGGAGTCAAGAAGGAAGACCCTCTTCCAACACAACTCTTCCGGCTATACGTCAAGGTACTTGTTTCAAGAGCTCCCTGCAGACCTTTTCCTCCCATATTGTCTCCCGTGTACTAATCACAGAACAATATATAAGACTGGCGGAGCCCAAGTTTCAAGCAGGGAGAGATCAGCAAAGAGGCCAAATTTGCCCTATCACCTTTTCCCAGAAGGAGAAGGTGAAGGGTAGTGTGACCGAGGAGAACACTCTTAGTGCCCCAGAGAGTGGGGGACCACTGCCAGGGATGGAGAGGTCCAGGGGGAGGGTCCCTCTGGGCTGTGGATCCAGGTGCTCCACCCAATTCCCCTACATCTACCTCCTCCTTCCCCACTCCCCCACCCCCCGCCCCACACATGCACCTTGAGTGCTTGCTGCAGGGCAGAGTTCATGCACGTGGGATATCCTCAGACAGACCTTACTTCTTAAGCCAAAAATCAATTCATATTGTTCTCACAAGAGGACAGTATATTTGAAATTGAAGTAGACTTGGAAAACCTGGGAATAAGGTCCCCCTATGATTATAGTCATTTTCTGTGAACTGCTTGTCACTGGTAACCAATATGCCTGTAACTTAATATGTATCTAATTAACCTTTCCTAAATTTTAATTTTTTAATAGTAAACTCTGTACATCCAGACTGCATCATTTGTTCTCCCTTATCAAGGCTACCAATGTTAAATTTCAAAGGACACTGCCTGATAAGTATATTATAAAGTACATCCCTACATTACAAAGTATAGCCTAAGTCTCTCCAGTAAACCCTACCTACTTATTGATAGTTACTAATCAAAAAATGCACATTATCTACTCCACTTTTATGGCAAATGACATATGCTCACAGCTTGGCTCAAGATGACATTTGGATGAATATTCTTAAATAGAATGTGATAACAAAGTATATCGATTGAAAACAATTTACAGTTCTCTCAATTATAATTTTTGTTCTGCTTAAGCAGAGGTCTCAATATATTTCAATCTCTTTCTAAAGTAGGAATTCCAATGTCTAAATTTCACAAGTTTGTGAATTGCAAATAAAGAACATTTCACTCACAGTGCCCAAGGTTTGCTCAGTACTGTAGCCCAAAAGTTTTCATAAACTTTTTTTTGCTATTGCTGATTTCTTCCATGACAGAAAGATCCAAGGAGTAGAGCATGACATGTCAGCACTAATTGGGAGCTAAAACACTATGTCGTCCAACCTCCTCGTTTTATTTAATTGCTTTATGGGTACCGTTTTCTGATTGTGCTGATTTTTCACAAACCACATTCCTACTGTGCACTGTTCCAAACAGTGGTTGCTCCTATAAGCCCAGTTTCTAAACAAATGCAGTGCTCTACTAGGAAGGAAGACAGGGTTGGTTACTCTCGGGTAAGTAATCAATAGCTTCTGCCACAGGGGTCTCCCCAAATAGTTCATTTTGCCCTATACACCTTAACATTAGTATGAGTTTGTCCATTTATATCTGTTTAACCCCCTTAACATTTTCACCTTGACATTTGCTTATGCTTCCAGATTTCCAAGAAGTCTTCCAAAATTTTCAATATACTTTCATTTTCTATCCTGAGCCATTTTTCTCCTAGGGATTCTGAAGAGTAACTAAATACAAAATCATGTATTATTTGTAGGGCTGCCTAGGGATTGCACCTCCGCCATCATACAATTCTGGGGAAAAAATGTACCTGATTTTGACACTTCAGCAAGGAAACACATATAGGCACTGTTACAAAACAAAATTCACCTGAGTAAATTTTAAAGCTCTTTATTGACTTCATTCAATGATCCATGAATGGGGCAGCATCCAATCTAGCAGAGAGAAATGAACTCTGAGGAGCTGTATGAAGTGAAAGACTTCTTGCAGGCAGACGGGAACACGGAAAAGGAAGCGATACTAGGCAAAAGAGCAGACTGGTTACTGCAAAGTCACTTTCTTTAGGGAACAGCAGGAGCCTATCGGGCAGATTCCCTAACTGTGCTGATCAGGTGATTCCCGACTGACAGGTTGAAGATTCCATTTCTGGCACAGCCAAAACTATAGCTAAATCTCAGCTTGCTGATGTGGGGCTTGGCATAAGTGACTCCATTTAGAGCCTTCTGTCTTTGTTTTAACAGCACCCACATCCACCCATCCAGGAATGATGGAGCAGCCACCCAGCTCAACCTTTCCAGCCACAACTTTTTTAAAGAATGTTCACACTTACAAAGTTAGGAAGATGAACCTTCTTGCTCCTCACACTATTTCTGTGCTCACATACTCCTACCACAGAGAACCAGAAGAGAAAACCTCATCTACCAGAATTTGGGTCTAACCAGATGGGTGTCACTGATTAAGGTGTGTCTCATTCGAAACTTCTTCCTTCCTCTCCTACACCTGATTTGCGTCACTGGGGCACCTGGGCCAACAATTCTTCTCCTGGTTAAGATATAAGTCTGTTCTAGGATTTTCAGCTATTTGTTTTTCTTTAGCCTTAACCACAGGTAGAAGTGCAGGATTTGGCTGGTGAGACCACTATTGATAGCCGGGTGGTCATCAAAGGAAAAAACCAGATAGCAGGGAGTGTTGTCATAATCTATCATCTATAAACCCTGTCACTGTGTCAATTGCCCTTGGAAATCCATTATTGTCACCACCAGCAGCATTCACTGATGAAACAGAGGTCAGAGCTCTCTCCACCTGCTGGGAGAGTGGAACACGCTACGGCCACAGGGTCAAGAGGCACCCCCAGGTGCAAGGGCTTGAACTTCATCAGCTCTTTCCCCATGGCTGTTTACACATATGTGTGTGCCAAGATTGTATAAGCCTCAGGAAATTTCCACCTAAACCTAAACTGAAAGCCCTACAAAAAGAACAATGGAGGGCAGCATAACAAGATGACATGGAAAGCCTCATTCTGCAAGGATCGTTCCAAACCACCTCCTAGCACCCAGTTGCTTTCATGTGGTCCCCATACGTGAGAGCCCCAAAAACACAGAATGCCCTGATGTCTCTGCTTGCAGGCATTTGCCTCTTCAAAGCATCTTTTCTATTTTCATATTAATCTCAGCCACAGCTACACTTGAACACCACATTCATTGCAGACCCAGTCATTAGATGTGACCTCTCCCGTTGCGGAGCACAGGCTCCGGACGCGCAGGCCCAGCGGCCATGGCCCACGGGCCCAGCCGCTTCGCCGCACGCGGGATCCTCCCGGACCGGGGCACGAACCCGCATCCCCTGCATCGGCAGGCAGACCCTCAACCACTGCGCCACCAGGGAAGCCCAACCCATCGGTTTTTGAGGAAGCTTCCGAGTCAGACTTTGGGGACCAAAACCTTAATTATACAATATAATTGTTAATGGAACGTGTACGTTTCCACCCAGCAAGACTAGTGGTGTTTAATGCCAGCTCTTTATCTGTATAAATAGGAAAGAGGAAAAAAATGCATCGGCTCACTGCATAATGAAGAGGGAGGGAGTACGCAGCCTGTACTATGGTGGCCAGATGCTCTTTTATCTCTTTTCAAATCAACATGCAGAGCTAGTGGTTCTCAAATAGAAAGCCTCTTTCCTAAGGGATGGCAGCACTGTTCGTTTGGAATGATAACGTTCTATAAATAAATAAAAAAAGATTATTAAGAACACTGTGTAAATCTCCTAGTCAAACACCCCTTCAAGCAACCATCATCAGTAATTCAGTTTGGTCCCTTAATCCCACTGTATACAAATACCCAGCATAAATACAGTATTTAACAAGCACCAGAGAAAAAGCAGCACTCTTGCAATAAAGACTCATTTAGGAAGAACGAACATTCCTTGTCCCCGGTCTTGCTGGCCACCCCGAGATTGCTGCACTTCATTTGATTCTCCCGACTAAATAAGACAGCCACTCCACATGAATGAATCTCAGGCATAACTGCCCATTTAAATAAAATCTAAAACCATTAACTTGGTTCCTACATTCTTCTTGTTCCACTTCAGTGAATTCACAGGGTACCCATTAGAAACCACATCACAAGTGCAAACATCCTTGGGCTTCTTCAAGACATGAGACTCCAGTGGGGATCAGAGGCAGACAAGAGAGCAGATCAAATCAGGGATGCATGAAAATCTCATGGGATCTAAGGTCTAGCAAGGTGGCTTGCTTTCCCTGTGACTGTCTAGCTCTCTGTCTCCCCCTTTGTCTTCGTGTGTTTCTCTGTGTTTCCATGTCTCTTCTCCATCTCCACTTCTCCTTCCCTCCCTCCCTCCTTCCCTCTCTGCCTCTCTCTCTCCCCCATCCCCTAAATTTTATTTTTCTTTGTTGTTCACTGTCTGTATCAAGGACCTTGGTCAACATGAGTACTGAGGTAACAGGGACATAACAGCATCTCTGGTGGTGAGTGCAGCCTAAACCTGAAGTCTTGGCTTCCTTTGCTGGCTTCTAATGGGTTGTGACAACACACAACCATGAGACTTGGGGCTGCAAACAGGCCAGTGCTCGGTTCCTTCCTCCGCCCAGCAGCTGCCCAAATACAAGCACGTCTAGTTAGATGACTGCAATGCTTTTTTCTTTTCTCCCTCAGCCTAAATTATAGAAGGTCACCCAGGTGTCACCAGGAGGCTCTGCCAATTAAAAGATCTCGGTGAGAGGCCACCTCTCAAGCCGTCTGTTGCAGCATCCCACCACCCCAGGTTTGCTTCTCTTCCTGACGATTGGTGTGAGAGGGAGGAGAATGGACCCCTAAGTCAGTTTCCCATCAGGGACCCCCATCACCAGGAAATACCCTCCATCTACTTTTTTCATCCCATTTTAATCAAGCCCACATGCCGCAGGCTTCCTGTTCTCCTCTGCCAGGTCCAGAGACGCAGCTTGATCCACTTGAGAGCCAGCCCTAAGGGGAACCCCAGGGAATGTCTGAGGCTCCAAGTTTCCACTCTGGAAACCAAACCCCAGCCCAGCGCAACAGCTTAGATCCTCAGCTCACAGGTAATGGGGCCAAAGTGGTTCCATGTGTGGTACATTTCTCCACTGTGATCTAATACCTGACTTCTCAGTTGATTGTTAGAAGCGTCTAATTCTTAGTATTACTATGCTCTTCTTGTTGTATCCAGATTTGAAACCAAATATGGTAGAAGACAGGTGTAGGAACTGCATTAGTTTGCTAGAGCTGCCATAACAAAATAACGTGAGGGGCTTAAGCAACAGAAATTTATTTTCTCACAGTCCAGGAAGCCAGCAGTCCAAGGTCAGGGTGTCAGCAGCTTTGGTTTCTCCTGAAACATCTCTCGTTGGCTTGCAGATGGCTGCTTTCTCGCTGTGTCCTCACATGGCTTTTTCCCGTGCGCCTGCATCCCTGGTGTCTCCTCTCCTTGTAAGGACTCCAGTATGATTGGATTTGGGCCCACCCATGTGACCTTATTTTACCTCAGCCACCTCTTTCTAGACCCCATTTCTAAATACAGTCACATTCTGTGGTACTGGAGCTTAGGGCTTCAACATATGAAGTTGGAGGGAAACACTATTCAGCCTATATCAAGAACCTTCCTATCTCAGGTGGCATCCAGATGTGTACCAAGCTTTGCCTAAAAAGAAACAGAAGTGCATCTAAGCCTTGTTTTTAATTCTCTGTTGATGCCATTGTATTTTTCATAACATAACAATGACATTTAATGAATATTGCAGAGATAAAAAAAAGAAACTGCAGTCACAAATCAATTCCTATTAAATCTCTTAAGGATCTTTGAAATTCAGCCACTCAGAGCAAAGTTTTCTCACCCTGGTTAAGAAAAAAGTGGGTTTTATTAGTGAGTTTTTTGGGGGAGAAGGTAGAGTTTTATAATGGTTGTTTTGTTCCTACAATATTTTCTGTACGGCCCTTTCTTGATTGCTAAATCTTGATTGTTTTGAGTTGTTACTTATAGTTAGTGCTTTCTTATAATAAGCACTGATCCTGTTCAGGTCTCTGTAGGACACCTGAGCAGTCTGGTATACAGAAATAAGTAACATCATCTGTTTCACTGGTAACAGTCTGCTCTCACGTTGAATCAAACAGATAAGAGGAAAAAGCGTATGTAAAGCCGTTCCTGTTTGACAAGGTTTCCATGAAGTGTAACCCAAGGTTTGTTTCTTTGCTTACTTCTCCCTTTAATAAACGTGATGGGGCAGTTTAGAGTATGAGTGTTATGGATATATAGGAAAATACTGCTCCAGACCTCAATTAATTACACGAGAGCCAACCCAGAAGTCCATCTCTCATGCTCCTATGCTCGATATTTCAGAAGCTGCTCAAAAGGGACAATTTCCTGAGATGTCTCTGCCTGGACTTGTGCAAGCCAGGCACAGTGGAGGATTCTGGAGGTCAGCAGACCCACCTGCCAGGGAGGGTGCCACCTGGCAGGCTGCACCCTGCTGGGGGCCCTCTGAGACATAAAGAAAACTTTTGTTTACTATAAACTAGACATGAACTATAACCTACTGTGCTCCCTGTGCCTAAAATCCCCTATGTGTGCTTTCTGACGTTTAAGTTAAAAGAAGGAAATGTTGGTCAAATATGGTAAGTAGAGTACACATATTTATCTCTTCTTCCATCCAAAACCTGAACAAAACGACAGTGAAAATTGTACAAAGGTGTAAAAGCGAGAATCGGGAAGGTAAATGCAGTGCATGAGAACTGTCAACGCATTTTGAGGGGAATAAAAAGTAATGGAGAAATGGCCATTCCCTCGGAGGAGTGGGAAAAGGTAGAACCCAACAATGTGCGGAGAACCCTGGAAAGCTGGGCATGTGGACACTGCAGGTCCCTCGGCAATGGGGGCTGAGGCCTGGAGCAGAGGCGCTGACTGAAAAAAGTCTGCATGTGCAGGATGTATATGTCTCTTCCCCCACCAAATGCCAGGCCTGCTCACTGCCCCCCACCCCCCATCCCTGCCCCACCCCTGCCAGGAGGGCAAGAATGTATTCTTTGGAGAACTTGAACCAGAGGATCTCCAGACTCAGGTCACAACAGGCATAGCAGATGGGGAGCCAGGTGCTAGGCTGAAAAGAAGGCACTTAAATGAAAGTCTGCTTTCCAAGCAACCCTTCCTGTCTCTGTTCCCAGAACGTGAGTGTCTGGATATACACCAGACGTATAGATTACTTTAACAAATATAAAAAATAATACTAGATAGGTGAATATACAGGAAGAGGTAGATGAGAGAGAGACAGAGAGAGGAAAAAGGGAGAGACAGAGAGAAGAATGGGTAGGAAGGTAAGAAGCTTTGAATAATCAGGGAGACTTCTGTTGAAGCTGAAACCATGAGGGGAGACCCACGCTGAGCATATATACAGGTGCTCTTTTGACAGAAATGGAAGATGAGCTTTGGGGAATCAGGCAGAAAGAAATTGCTTTTTGGTTTATGTAGGAAACATTCTGGCTTGGACTGAGATAAAAATAACACTGGAACTAAGGGAAATGTACTGACTTCTGGAGAGTCTGACAAAAAGTACCTGAGATGGCTGTGAGCCAACTACACACGGTCCAACTGCAGGGACCCCTATCCACGTCAGACCCCAGGTGTTGGTGCTCCCTGGACTTGTGCAGGTATGTACACCAGCCCTGTGGGCAGACACAGAGATCCAGGATCTAAGTCTCACTTCTTCAACTGGACCTCAGTCCTTTTCAATTATATTTGGTCCTTGTAACTACCTACCAGCCCACAGCTGGGTCAGACAACGCTTCACACCATCAGCAGTGAAGATATGTTGCCCTGAAGAATGATATCGGTGCCTTAATCTTGAGAACATTCACCTCTAGGAGAGATCATAGACTACAAGCCCCCAAGAAGAAGTTCTCAAGAGATCGAATGAGAATGATCTCCAGCAGATCACATAACGTGACTGGGCGTGAAGACATTTCTTGAGATGATTAGCGAAAAGGAGTTAAACTAAATAAACTACATGGCCCACCCCAGCTCTGAACTCAGCTGTGTTTAAATTAGACTCCGCTGGAGGAGCTGCAGCTGCCGTGTGGACAGCAGTCTTCCAATATGATCACTCAGCTGGCTTCCCCCACAGATCACGTGCTGGGTTCCCCCATAGATCAGATGCCATCTTTCAACATTTCAGGTTCTACTCACAAGGCTGCCTCTTCATGCCACAGAGGTCACTCTATTGAATTTTCAGCATGTACCTTGAATCAGGCCCAATCAAATTTCCTCTTTTCATATCTTTTCTTCTGATTTTAATAAATCCATAGTGAAGACTTGGTCATAAACTTCTCCTGGTCACTTCTGGAACAGGTATTTCTTTTTTGGCGGGGGGAGTATAGTTGATTTGCAATATTGTGTTAGTTTCAGGTGTACAGCTAAGTGATTCAGTTATACATATTCATATATTCATTCTTTTTCAGATTCTTTTCCCATATAGGTGATTACAGAATACTGAGTAGAGTTCCCTGTGCTATACAGTAGGTCCTTGTTGGTTATTTATACTACATACAGAAGTGTGTATATGTTAATCCCAAACTCCTAATTTATCCCTCCCCCCCCCCCCCCGCCCACGTTTCCCCTTTGGTAACCATAAGTTTGTTTTCAAAATCTGTGAGTCTTGGAACAGGTTTTTCTGTGGTTAAAGGTCATCACGTGGCATCCTTTGGAGCAACCTTCTTTGTTGTTCCCTTTGAGTAGGAAGGTAGCTATAGACACTTTTATCAACCCGTGATCAGTATATAAGACAATATTCCATATAGTTACTAAAAGTTCTGGGTTGTGAAAAACAAAACACATGGGGTTTCTACGTTGCCCTCAAACTCAGGCTCCAAACCTTTGGGTCCACACAGTCTTGGCTGAGTGTGTGGAAGCCCGCTTATTAAAAGCAGTGCCCCAGGGGCTTCCCTAGTGGTCCAGCGGTTAAGAATCCACTTTCCAATGTAGGGGACGCACGTTCGATCCCTGGTCAGGGAACTAAGATCCCACATGCCACAACTAAGACCCGACGCAGCCTGAAATAAATATTTAAATAAACAAACAAATGAAAGCAGTGCCCCAGGTGACCAGCAGGGTCACCATTTGCACTTTCCTGGACTAGGGTAACCAAGATTTCCTGCAGTCTGATTCCAGGGTTTTTTTTTTTCAGCCTCATCTGCCTTACACTCTACACCAAACGGCTGCTCCCCAAGCAAAACATCCTTTCTCATTTTCACCCTTTTTCTCAAAATTCCAAACCCGTGAAACGGGTCTCTCTTCCTCTATATTTGGAGTCCTTTGCACCTTTCCAAACACAGTTCAGATCCCCCTCCTACCCAGCTCCATACACTTTCCCCAAACCCCACTGGCTGAAAGGTTGACTCTGCCCATGAGGTGCCAAGACACTTATGCCTTTAGCATCCCTACACGGTATAC
>NW_020174563.1:1452114-1520847 GCF_003031525.2 Neophocaena asiaeorientalis asiaeorientalis
ACCTTCACAGCTCTGCTCACATCATCCGGGACATTATTTAATCTTCCCTCTATCTCTGCTCATATTCTCACCAGATTATAAGTGCCTTAAAGGCAAGATATACATTCCCTTCTTCTCTGTCCCTCCTATAGCAGTTGGTACACCTCAGTAAATACTCCTGTATCTTATTATTATTACTGAATAAGAAGTGTTCCAGTAGGAGATAACACCCACCATAGGTCACAATGGATATGGACAACACCTTAACTTTTCTTCAACTCCAAGATTATTTTTGCTCGACATAACCAGTCAGTCACGTTTGATGACCTTCACTACCAGAAGCCTAGAGTTCTGGGGTTAGCCTCATCCTGCGTGACCCTGGCCCAGTACTGCACAGTCAGAAAGGCGGCACAACAAGAGACCCGCAGAGCACAGTGTTAACTTCATCGGGCCTGGAGCGGGACTCCACTGTGAAACTCTGGGCAAGTTGTTTCACCTCTGTGAGCTTCCATTTCCTCCTGTGTGGACTGGATAACAATAAGAGTACCCACCTCATAAGATTTTTATGAGGATTCAATGGCTTCACAACTGTAAACATTATAAACTGTGAACATTGCCCAGTTCATAGTAACCACTCAATAAATACCTGTCAATATTATTATTACTTTTCTTTTTTACACCAGGATCCAACTCTGAATTTATTTGACCATTCCCTGCCTTATTTCTCTCCCCCAAAAAACGCTTTGGTGGCTCTTACCCACTCTTATGGCTGTTATATTTTACAGCTCCCCCTGGATGGTAGTGTACTACAGAGGGTGCTGAATGATAACCAGAGATGGACCCAAGTCTCAGGTGGGCTGACGAGGCAAGCTCCTTGGCCTCCCCCATGTGAAAGGTTTTGCCTCTTTGGCATAATAAAAATAGTTCTAGTAACAAATGCAAGGTTTCTACAAGAAGATAACTGTAAGGGTGTGGCAGCTAACTGAGATGAAGCATTTTCATGGATGTGAGTGACTTCAAAGAAGGGAAGATACTTTGCATTGTTTTCTTAGAAATTCCACGTCTTACACCATTACTTGTTTCTTAGGGTGCTTGTTAACCTTAAATTTAACACACGAGTCTCCACGTTTCACCAAATGTGTCTCGTCGGTTTCCCCTCTCTCAGCTACTCCTGAGAGAACCCTGTCCCTTGACCATTATAAGGGTTGAATTTATACACTGAATAACCTGTCTCTCCGGGGGCTGCGGTTTGTATGTTGAACGTTTCTCCCACTGGGGTGTGGGAGCTGCCCTACATGCTTTGTACGCAATCAGGGAAGGAGGGAGGCTGCTGAGGGCCATGATCAGTCTGTCTGCAGGCTGGAAGCCCTGTCACCAGAAGCCACTTTCACTCAACTTTCATAGTAACTGTCAGTGTAAGACAAGAGAAATGACACCAGAAAATAGCTGGGTCCTCAAAAATCACAGTATTCATCCAAGTCTTAAGAATCATTTGCTACCATATTGATCATCCACTTATAGGTTCAACTGCCTGGGAATATTTGGGAGATTGGGAAAGGAGGGGAGAGAGAGAGAGGGCAGGGGGGAAGGATTTGAAGAACTACAGGGGAAATGAAACAAAATAAGCTCTCGGAAGCTTCATATACCGTGACAAGCCACGCAGCAGCCGTTGTGTGGCAGGTTTTGATGGCTTTATTCTTGAGCCACACAGCAGACTAGAGCTGTGGGTATGGGCACACAGCAGCTGCGCTCTGCCCCCACCTGCTATGACCAAGAAGATCTGTCGCGAAGGTGCCTGTGAGGCCACGTATTCATGAGCTGCCTGGGCAATTGATAAGTCGACGGTCGGGAAGTAGAAACACTCACAGGTTCAGACCTGAAGCTTGGTCCTTAAAATGAATTGGAAGCATCTGGCTGTTTTGCTGTCGGTAGGTAATGATGCAGGCGCGTCACATGCCCAGATGTGATTCTACACTTCTGCAGCTGTTCTGGTGGGAGTTTCAATACCCAAAACATCTGCTGCTGGGACTCTGGTACAATTCTCACTCCATCTCTCTGGGTTCTTCTTCTTTTCCCAGAAAATGTACTTTCTTCCCACTCGGTATTTTCCTATTTTCCAAAGATATTATTCCCAGCAAGGGGATACCCACCAAACACTATGTAACATTGAAAAGAAGTCCACATCATCTTCAAAATTCATAGGCAAACTGAGGGGGTGTGACACTAATTCACTTTATGAGGCTTGATGAGATAGAACATTATAGTCAGGCAAGGAATTCATACTTTATGGCACACATAAATGAACAAACTCTAATGAAGTCACTTCTGTATGTCAAACCCCATGCGTGGAATAACACCTTTAAAGTCCAAAACGTTTACCTCCGAGATATTACTTCATCAAACTGCACACATAAAGCACTCTCAGTACACCCTATCTAGTGGACAAAAGACCCTTATAAGGCATGATTCTTCAAACATTTTGGGTGATTAATACAAATTCGCACAATAGTTTCAAAGAGCAACAGGAAATACCGAGTCATAAAATATTCATGCACCTTGATCCAGTAATTTCTGGGAATTTATCCTAAAGAAATTATTTTATATATGGAAAACTCTCATGTATAGAGAAGCTTATCATGGGATTCATTACAGTGAAAAATGGATTTGATCTATTGTCCTGAAACACAGAAACAGTTAAATAAATACCATGTCTCGACTTCCATAGGCTACGTGGAAAATCAATGTGAAGGGCTGAAATGTTCCAGCTGCTCAAGCAGCAATTAAAAAGATATTTACTGGAGCTAATAATAACGTGGGAAATGCTTCGACATATATTCAGTGGAAAAGCAAAACACAAAGTTGTTTGCACGTTATGCTTAGAATCATATCAAAAACTGACATTTGAAAATGACCCAAAGTATTTGCTCCAAAACAATAATAGCTATTGTGCTTGAGTGGGAGAATTGCGGGCAATTTTCTCTATTTTCCTAATTATTTACGAAAGGGTTATATTACTTGAGTCAATAAAAAGACCAAGAAAATGCATCTTTACAGTATGACAAAGATGTGAACTCTGCCAAGACCAGTGAGTTTAAAGAAAAGCACTACCAGCGGAGCCCAAGGCATCTCATAAAAAGAAATCTGGAGCTAGCAGACTTCGGATGGAGACTCGTTTCTTTGTCGCAAGCTCAGCTTTCTGTCTATTTTCTTCAGTTTTAAGGAATCCAAAGTGAAGTTAATCCAAAATCCTGACTTCACCTGCCTGAGTTGGAAATACAGTGAGAGATTGAAGAGGCCAACCCAGTATCATATGAAAGTTCCTAAATAAGCACATATGGGGAGAATTATTTTCCTTAATTTCAGTGATTGAAAAAACTTGGAATAAGGCTCTCTTTGGTTCCACCAGGTAACTTTTCCAAACCCGTGAAACTTGGGGAGAATGAATGTAGCACTTCTGCCTCTCCACCCAAATGTCTTTGCCAACCTCATCACAAGCCTGAAGGAGAAAACAGATTCATCTCATATTACTTGGAGCCTACTCTCTTCTCTCCCTTTTTTTTAAACACTCCTCTCAGAGTTTAAAATAGTACATTGATTTTTTTTTTAATATTCCCCAAATAAACTGCTATTTCTTAGCATTTTTGGAGGACAGCTTTAATTTAGGAGTGAAAAGGGATGACTGAATGATAAACTCATTAGTCTCAGGATTTCTCAAGGAAATGCTGATCCAGCATCATGGCCCTTCCGTACACCATTATAATTCTTTGATTTCCTGTCACAGCAGACAGTTCAAACACTGAAAGTAAATAGGAGACATGGAAAATCAATGCGAGGTGCTGAATTGTTCCAGCTGCCGAGGTCTGTTAATTACATCATATTTTTATGGAGACATTCAGCGCAGACTTGCTAAGTGCCCACACCTGGAGGCCGTCACCTGCCATCCTGTTGGGGGCAGCTCTTCTCCCCAGGCATATCGGTTAACTGTAAAAGGACAAGCTACCCCAGGAAAGCCTGCTTGTACCGACCAACTCTCTGAGGCAAAATCCGGATGATCGCGGTGTCTGCCGTTACCATAGAGATAAGAGGTGCTGGGAGCTGGAGAGGGGCCACTTGAGTGGCAGGAAGCGGGGTAGTCGGTATGCACAGTGAGAACCTGAGGAAAATGAAAGTCTGTTCTACTTGCGTAGCCAGGCCGTGGTGGGCTAAGTGGGAGAAAGCTGGGAAGAGACGCGAGACCGCAGGGAGCAGCAGAGGAAAGCGTGCGCGCCCGGGCGCGCACAAGAGAGCACAAGGCTCTGAGCCGTGTGAAGTGCCAGGCGGCCCGGAGCCACGATCGATTTCCAGGACAGAGTCCTCGGAGCACCCGTCTCTCTTGCCAGGAGATAAAAGGAGGCTCCCAGCGCTAGCAGAAACCTCGTGGCTTCTTTCCATAAAGGCCCTTCTACATGTCCTTATAACTTACACCCTTCCAGGGTCCTCTCTGGCTTCCCTTCCTCCTCTCCATCCCATATCCTTTCCTTTTTTCTTCTCTCACATCCTTCCAGAAGTTTCCAGGGCCCCCTTTTGATCCATCTTTATGCATGCTAAAACAAGCTTCTTCATCCAGGCGTCTCTAACTCACCACAATTCACCCTCTTCTCTTCGTTTTCCTCTCTATAGCACCTCCTTCCTTCATTTACTTCTTGTTATTTTTTTTTTCCCTAGTTATAGCTTCTTACACAAATAGCTGGACGGAAGGAAAATTCCAGTGCCTGTCAAAGATGCTTTGAGACATTTTCTAATGTCCAGTCCCTGCTGCCCATCTCCCCTTCAATGACAGGGTCTGTCTTAAGCAAAGTCTAGGCCCAGGACTATGACTTTCAAATCCTGTGTTCCTCAGAGAGGCTCCAAAGATTCTACACATATTTTATGTTAATCCCATTATTTAAATGTGAATTTCAAATGTGTGACGCCTATCTCATATTCTCTCCCTCCACCCCCCAAGTGTACATATTTTTAATGTAAATCAAATGCATATTACGTTAAATGTATATACACATAATATGTATGTACGTAAACATAATATATGTAAATGTGCACTACATTACATTTTTATGTAAATTCAGTGTAAATTGTACATTTTAAAACTTAGAAGCTTTAATGTTATTTAATGCCGTGAACTTGTGCCAACCAAGTAAAGTGTTCTGTGCAGATTTGGAAATAAAGATTCTCCTAGAATTTCTAGGAACTGTGTCATTGAGGAGGAGCATTTTAGGGCTGCACTGGTATTTTCATAAATTCAGCCTGTGCATGACTATTCATTTAAATTGTACAAAAAGTACACAAAGCACAAGCGTGAAGGGCCCAGTTACATCCAAGTGAGGGTCGCTGTGTCTGCTTGGGGTGTCCTTTTGCTGCAGGGCAAGTGCACTGGTGCAATAGTAAACCATCATGTCCTAGATGGTTCTAGCGCTTGTTTTAATGTCCTCATTGCTTTTTTGAGTGACTTTTCTATGAGAGGATTTGGGCACTTACTAAATAGCATCAGTGATCCAACTTTAAAATATAAATTTTCTACTACTCCTCATGCAAGAATCCAGATCAATGTGATTAATTCTCCCAAAATTGCAAAGCCAGCTGTCAACAAACTTATAATTTGCAACTATTTATCTGAGCAAATCTATTGATTCCAGAAGCTGATCTAAGGCTGGAACTGTTAATCTGTAACCTCCAACTGCTAATGTTTGAATTCATTCAAACATCTTCATTTTTGTAATTGACTGATTTTAGAAAAATAATTATTATAAATCCTAAACAAAGCAGATGTGTGTTATCATTTAATCAGCTTTCTGTATGTGGTTTCCATTTAGATTTCATTTGAAAAGAAATGCTTTGCCACCAAAAAAAAAACAAAAACAAAAAGCAAATGTTGAGCACCACTGGCTCCCCCCACCACCTCCCCTTCCCCTGCTCTTGGCTCCCCTGACAGTCCTTGCTTTTCCAGGCTGTTCTTTGCTGCCCTGTCTCCTCCTTTCGAACTTGATGCCACCACTCTGACCATCCTGCTCTAACTTGAAAAATAGGCTCACACTAAGGTGGTCATATGTAGAAATGATTTAAGGGTGTGTGGGGAGGTTTGCGTCTTACCCTGAACTCCTCAAGTCTTAGGGAACCAATATAAAGGATCGAATCATTCACAGTGACATTTTAGGCACTTTGACATCCAGAAGAGCCTGTCAGAGGCAACCTTTGGTAAATCTTGTATCCTCTCATAGTGTTTATCAAACTATCGTCTGAGGACCACCAGCATAGAACCACTTGTGAAGTGCTCATTAAAAAGGCAGACTCGGGCTTCCCTGGTAGCACAGTGGTTGAGAGTCCGCCTGCCGATGCAGGGGACGCGGGTTCGTGCCCCGATCTGGGAAGATCCCACATGCCGCGGAGCGGCTGGGCCCTTGAGCCATGGCCGCTGAGCCTGCGCGTCCGGAGCCTGTGCTCCGCAACGGGAGAGGCCACAACAGTGAGAGGCCCACGTACCGAAAAAAGAAAAAAAAAAAAAAAAGGCACACTCCTGGGACCTAATCCGAACTCTCTGGAGACTAGGACCTGAAGCTGCCTTTAGAGCAAGCTCCTCAAATCACTCTGCATTTCGGAGCTCGAGGGTCACCACCATCCATCTTCTGCACACCCGTGTAGAAGGCAAGGGCTGAGTGGCAAGGGCTGCCTGCCCTCCCTTTGCCTCCACTGAAAGATACAGACTGAGAGGCATCCCAGCGAGGCATCTGAGGGAAGAGAGCAAGTTCAGAGAAAGGACGAATATGAAACCTAGAGAGCAATTTTGAAAAGGAAAAGAAAACAAGTCTGATTTCCTTTTCTCCAGCTCCAAACTCATTGGTCAGCAGTAGGAGTAGGTGGGGGCAGTCTGACGGATGGAGGAAGCCCAGCTCCTGGCACAGCCTGGAGGAAACGGTAGCACGAAAGGAGCAGGCCGTGCGGGCAGTAAGCGAAGACCGGGCGACAGACCACAGGGACAGCGTAGCGGCACCGACGCCTGCTCCCCCTGCCTGTGCAGAAATGGTTCCTGGGATGGGCTTCCCTTTCAGTGCTTCTCCCAGGCAGGCCCAGAATTCCTGAAATCCCTGGGCTGGAGGCACTCCAACAGAAGAAGCCCTGGCACCTCCTCTGGCTGTCATTTGTACCTCTCTGTTCTCCCTTCATAAAAATCCACCGTGCACTCCAAAAGAGGAACTAGGACACTCGTTTTTATTCCACATGCATCTCATTTGTCTTCAGTAGGTTATTCCATAATCTCATCATTATGGCTATGGCCCTCAGAGGACAGCTGACTTGCATTAATCAGCCCAGCCCCTCATCGCTCACCAGATTCTTTACACTTTTACCATGCCCTGGGGCCTGCTAACTTACTTGAAAAATTAATAAACCTCCCCCCTCTTATGTTACCTTATTAATGTCTGTCTTTGTAACCCATTATCCCCACATACCATCAGAGATCACTGGAGGGTGCAGTGGTCACCGGATCGCTCCTCTCATTCTCTCCTGAAACTGGAACTGCCCCCACTCCCCAACAGCCAGAAAGAAAGTGGCCTTCGTGGGCCAGCAGGGCGTTTGTCTAGCAGCTCGATGGTGCAGAGGACAGAAGGCAGGAGAATTCTTGGGCTTCAGCTCAAAGCCATTAAGGCCCATTAAGCTGTTCCCTCCTCCCCCACCCCCTCTCCCCCTCTTTTGTGCACCCTAGTAAATCTGACTCATTAGCTTTAGATGTTTTGAAATGCTGGTACATTAATCACTTGTGTTTGCACACTGTTTATGTGGGTTGTTGGTCATGGTCTGTAGTTATACTGGCTGTCTCCCTTGCTTACTTAAAGGTACAATCCAATTGAAAATAAAGATTTTTGCAGGTTTGCTCATTACACACAGTGTCGGCAGCTGGTGAGTGTCTTTTGCAATTCATCAGAGGCCTCTTGGACCACCTGCTCTTGGCATCCTGCAAACAGCTGGCTCCGGGTAAGTACCATAAGCTATTACCTTATCCAACAAATAAATAAATAAGTGGATGGATGGGTAGACAAATAAATAAATGCATTGACTTGTCAGCCTTGGAGCATTGCTTCTTGAAGAGAAAAGTCCATTTTGAATAGGGAAAAATACCTCCAGCCCAAACCTTTGTGGTGCCATTCAAATGAAAAAAGAAGGGAGGGAGGTGAAACTCCCAAAATTTCAAGTGGAAATATTTTGTCATGTGAGTACCAAGGCAGTCAAGGAAAGGACTCCACAAGAAGCTGGCTGTGCGGTTTAGTACACAGAGCTGGGGGGTAGGGGGACTGAATTGAATTGCCTTTGGCTTTTTCTTTTGTCTTCTTTTCTGAAAAAAGCCAGAGGAAGGTTTTGTGGAGTTTGAACTACGGCCACCAAATGTCGCAGGATTAAGACGCCAATTCCTGTTTCCAAGATCACCACCCACCACCTTAGATTTTTGTGGCCTTTACTGTGGACAGTTTTTGACCCTGAGACTGACCTCTCATGGCTTGCTCCCATCCCCACCCCCTGTCCTGCCCCTGCAGCCTGAGGAAAGCCTAGGGACAGTGGGGGCAGGAGCCTAAACGCTGGCCACACGGCCCCGGCACCTGCAAGGAGGAAGGACGGGACTAGAGGGTAGACAAGCTCCTGGCTGCACCATGGCAGAGCTTAGCTCCACAACTAGAAAATGGTTGGGGGTCTAGGGGGACAGGCATTCAGCAGAGTGTCATTTTGAGAGATTTCTAAAGTTTATCACAGACAGCCGGAAAGTTCCCTGAGGTTACCCAAGTAGACCACTTTCAATAATTTGGGGCTTGTAAACATCACCCCATATAGCTATGATCCCCCCAAGATCATTTACTCCAGTCTCCATGGATCGGTCAAACTCGAGCTGTGTCTTTTGACCTGTCCTTGCAAAACTGGAAGGGAGATCTGGTGTAGGACAGGCATCTATCTAACTTACTATTATGAGCTTCACCAATCAAATTCCTAAATAATGCTGTTAGAAATTATTATTTTTATCTTATGGCTGGTTAAATTCTAATAATTTTTGCAGGCTTATTTTTGTTACTTTTTTAAAGCAAGAGTGTTTATGGGTTGAATTGACATGAGAAATGTTTTCCACTTTACCAGATTGAAAAGTTGAAAATGAAGATACATGTGTATTCCTACATTTTTCTTACTTTAATCCCTCAAGAACTAATAAGAACCTATTTGCTCTGTCAGTAGAGAACCAGGAACATCAGCTTGTCAGAAATACAGACTCCCTGAATCAGAATGTGCATTTTAACATTTAAGATCCCCAAGGGACTTGTTGGCACGTTAGAGGTTGACAAGCACCACTCTCATATACCATTGATTCTTTCAGGTCGAAAGTATCTGTAGAGATTGCCACAAGCCATTATCAATAGTAAAGTGATCATAATTATTTGAATAAGAAAATGCAAACCAAGCAAATTCCTCACCTACTACATGAGCTAAAATGTCCAGTTCTTGGGAGAAGCAGCACAATGTGGTAAAAAAAAAGAAAGAGAGGATTTGGAGTCAGAAAAATCTGGGTTTATTCTCTGACCCTGCCACTCTGTAGAATCTGACTTAGGCTAGTCACACCTCAGTCTTCATTTCCTCATCTGAGAACAGAGATAACAGCAACTCTGTCACCAACCTCCAGGGTGGTTTCAGAAATAAAGGAGCTCCTCGGGACTTCCCTGGTGGCGCAGTGGTTAAGAATCCACCTGCCAATGCAGGGGCCCCGCGTTTAATCCCTGGTCCGGAAAGATCCCACATGCCGCAGAGAAACTAAGCCTGTGCGCCACAACTACTGAGCCTGCGCTCTAGAGCCTGCGAGCCACAACTACTGAGCCCGCATGCCACAACTACTGAAGCCCATGCGCCCTAGAGCCCGCACACTGCAACAGGGTAGCCCCTGCTTGCCGCAACTAGAGAAAGCCCGTGAGCGCAGCAACAAAGACCCAACGCAGCCAAATAAAAATAAATCGATCAATAAAGGAGCTCCTCTCTGTGCAGTCACATAATAAGCTCCAAAAAGTGTTATACATGTATAATTAAACCATAGTCATCATACTAGTAAGCAAGAAAGATGCTGGAGATAGTACGACTGGATCAACCAAGGGGATGAGAATGAGGACCCCCACCCCAGTGGTGGGGGGAGAATAGATAGGCCCTGGCATCCTGCAGTGGTACAATTAACATTTCACTAGTGGTAGTGGATGCTGTCAGACCATAATCAGTATCAAGGCTGCAAAGAACAAAGAGCTTTATTTGGGGTCTTAAGAATTGCAATTCAGGAGACACAGATTCGGGTAAAACCCAAAGAAGAGTGTTCTGGGGGGAAAAAAAGAGTCGGGGGCTTATAAACGCAAGAGCCACAGGTTGTTCAAGAATTATGACTGACACTGACAGCAGAAAGGACCCATCTATCCTTAAGGGATAGACTGTCACAAGCTATTTTAGGGTAAGGGTTCTTTAAGTATCTTGAGTTTCTGGAACATTGGGCGGGTGTTCTGGATGCCCACGTTAAGACAAGATGTGGTCAAAGTTCAGATTCCATCTGGGCTGAGATGTGCATAAGTCACACTTCCTCAATGGCCTCCCAGCTCCACTGTAAGGAGCTCTCTTAGCCATACTGACTCCGTTTTGATTGTCCTTTCACAATGCACTGGCTGGTGCAACACCTCTGGCCCTCGAGAAGTGTGAGAGATATGTCAAATACAAAGAATGGATTAGCCTTTGATTTACTGAGGAAAGATTATGACAAGCTCAGGATGACTATTCAACAATTCAAGCAAACCTGTGGGAACCCGATGGCCTTCTAGGCAACATTTAAGGAAATGCTGATCTCTTGTAGCCAGTGGACAGGAAGAGAGAATGATCAGGCTCAAAACCTAATCACAAGAGTAGCAGAGCTTCAGAGAAAGTTGAATTCTCCTTCTGGAAAGCTTCCTCTGCTGAAATCAGGGCCCTAATAGATAAAGCGCTGGACTCTGAGACTTGGAATGGGCATACCTGAGTGATGCAGTTGAGAATGTTTAGCTCCCAGAGTCCCCTGAATCCTCTGTGCCTACAGAAGAGCCCCACTCGTATTTGTTAGAGATAATGCCCCCCAACTTGCCTGAAGAGCTCCCCAAGGCCACCCCCAAGTTTGATGATTCACTAGGAGGACTCATAGGACTCAGCACATTGTCATACTCATAGTTATGGTTTACTACAGCACAAGGATACAAAGCAAAATCAGCAAAGGGAAAAGGCAGATGAAATGAAGTCCAGGGGAAACCAGGTACAAGCTTCTAAGGGTCCTCTCCAGAGGAGTCACACAGAATGTACCTAATTCTCCCAGCAGGAAGTGTGACGACACATGAAATGTTACCAACCTGGGAAGCTCATCAGAGCCTCAGGGCCCAGAGTTTTTACTGGGGGCTGATCATGTAGGCAGCCTCTGCCTGACACATAACAAAATTTCAGATTCCCAGAAGGAAGGCAAGTGTTCAGCATGAACCACATTGTTTGTACAGTGTAGGCACAGTAAGCCACTCTTCTTAGTTCTGGGAATTATGGGAACCTTCCCCCCACCCCCAACCAAATCCAAGTTCCCAGATGCCAGCCAAGGGCCAACCTTTAAGCTGGCCTTTCAAAGAACAGCAATCATGCTTTGTGGCTTGACCTTGTAACCATTTCTTCCTTCTCAAACGATGCAGTATCTTTGTCAATAGAGGGCCCTGAAGTGCCACTGCAAGGCCATAGCCACAGGAAGGGGCTTCTCATACTAGTTCCATCGTGCCATTTTCCTCTGGCCTGACTGCCAACAGATCAGAATGCAGGAAACCCGGTGGTACCTCACCAGCCCTGGTGGACCAGCTCCAACCTCCTCCCTGCACCCTCCAGCGATCTTCTCCCCCACCCTGTGGGCTGCTTCCTGCAGACCAGTACCAGCTGTGCCTTCTGCTAAGTTTCTTCACCACCAGCAAGCTGTGTGTTCCTGTGGCAGCCATGCCCTCTCCAAGGAGGTCTGGATCTCAGCCTTATGGGATGGAGGAGATGTCTCTTCTCCTTAAGTTCTTATTCCCTTCCTTATTCATGCTCCCTCGGCCCTAACAGTAGTAGCTGCTTTCCACATGTGCTATTTCTATGTTCTTGGAGTCCTCTTTTATACCTTTTACTAGTTAGTAATTCTTCAGATTAAATTTTTTCTGTTCAAATTTCTTGTGTGGTCGCTGCCTCCTGACTGGACCATGTCTTAAAAGATAATGCTTGCTCCCACTGCCCCTCCTGAGAACCAGACAGATTAACACGGTTAAATCTTAGCACCCCCTAACTTGGATGTGCCGGGTCAACGAGTGGAGAATATAAGCTCTCCGCCAAAGGAGCTGCAGGATCTGGCCAATATGTGCTGGCAGGAGTGGGGAAGGTGTGTGTGGGAATGGATACTAGCAAGTGGGGGCTTGGAACATAAGCTTGCATGAAGGGAAGTTTATCAGCATTGGAATACGTTCCCATTATATGCAAATGTAGGCAAATACCCAACTGCTAGGATGGCTCTTAAAAGCTTGGAAAATGTGATATGACCCATGTGAATGGCCCAATGAATTAGAAATATCAAAACTGATATGGCAAATAGTCTAGAAAGGGATCTCAAGGCTCAGAGAAGTGGGTATGCCAGAGGGGATTTACTAGGTAAGTCTGAAAATCCTACTACCACCAGGAGGGCCCAGAGGACACACCTTTGTTTTCCAAAGAGGGAAGAAATGTGCTCATGAGAGGGCACCAGCATTGTTTTTTGTTTGTTTTAATTTATTTATTTATTCATTCATTTATTTATTTATTTTGGCTGTGTTGGGTCTTTGTTGCTGCGCACGGGCTCTTCTCTAGTTGCGGCGAGCAGGTGCTACTTTCGTTGCGGTGCGTGGGCTTCTCATTGCGGTGGCTTCTCTTGTTGTGGAGCCCAGGGTCTAGGCATGTGGGCTTCAGTAGTTGTGGCACGCAGGCTCCGTAGTTGTGGTTCGCAGGCTCTAGAGAGCAGGCTCCGTAGTTGGGGCGCACGGGCTTAGCTGCTCCGCGGTATGTGGGATCTTCCCAGACCAGGGCTCGAACCCGTGTCCCCTGCACTGGCAGGCGGATTCTTAACCACTGCGCCACCAGGGAAGTCCATCAGCATTGTTGAGCTTACTGGTGACTCTCCTGTGGCCAAGGCTAAGAGGAGGAAACACCACTACAGAACTGAGCCCACTGAAAGCAACAGGAATCTTGAAATAATAGAGGACTAGTGGCAGCACCTCTTCATCTGAAGCAAGGTGAGCACAATTATCACAATAAAATCAAGGTCAGAATAGAAGCCAGGGACACTCGGAGAGCTACGGGGATGGTACACAGAGCACGATGCTCCTGGGGCAAGACTGATGAGCAGCCAGCAAGGTATGGCACAAACTATCCAACTAAAAGAAATCAAGAATGGATGATCAAGAGTGCAGGCAGCTGCCCAAACAAAAAGTCATGATCGCTTGCCAGGCTTCTGGACCTGAGCCAGTTCTCGTTTCCAGAAGAGCTGAAAGAGAAGTCAGGTCCCCACAAAAATGACATTGGGATACCACAGCAAGTGTATTCAATAATAATTCTCCTAGTGCTTCCCCAAAGTGACCTACAGCCATTAACTCACGTAAACATCCAGTGAGAGAATGGGAACTTACAAAGATTGCTGGTCCCAGAGTCTGAGTTGACTTTGATTCCCAGGGACCCAAAGCACCATTCCGCCCTCCATTATAATTGAGGAATGGAATCCTGTCATGACCCAGGTCCAGCCCAATATGGGTCCATTGGGTCCACAGACCCATCCAGTGATCATCTGCCTTACCCAAATATATAATTGGAATGGGCACACATGATAAATGACAGAACCCTAACATCAGGTTCTTCATCTTTGGGAAAAGAGCTATTGTAGTGGGGGAAAGCCAAGCGGTAGCCTCTGAAATGTCCCCTCTGCTCCCCACACCCGAGGATAGAAAATATAAAACAAAATCATATCTCAACGGGAATGGCAAAAATTAGCACCATCATCAAAATTTTAAAGAATGCAGGAAAGGTGACTGCCATGATGTTCCCATTTGATTTACCTACCTACCACTCTGACCCCTACGAAAACCGTATTGATCATGGTGGATGACAGTGGACTACCATCAGTGGTGTGCTGGTAAATGTTTCACATCCAGCTCTCCAGGGGTCAGGGGAGGCTTGCTTTGTAGCCTTTGCCATTTTCCGCGGTATAATGCTCCCACCATAGGCTTAACAACCAGGTCACAAGGCTTCTGAAAATGTAGCAGTCGGCTCTCACAGGCCAGCATGGGGCTGCTTCAGCACGCAGATTACCACAGACTTGACTAAGCGGAAGTCTCAATTGTAGCCACTGTGGCTAATGTGGTATCTTTGACACAACCTTCAGCAACCTTCACAACCATAGCTAGTAAGCTGGATAACTTTTCTTTTCCGTCCCAATCAGAAAGAAGGATCAGAAGCAATTCATATTTGCCTGGGCTGGATGGCAGTATACAGCTGTCTTCCCCCAGGGCCTTGTTAACTGTTAATTCCCCAGGCCCTCTGTTGTAGTATAGTCCAGAGGGACTTGGACATCCTGGAGATTTCCCAGGACATCACATTGGTCCACAATATCACTAACATCATGTTAATCAAGGACTTGCAGAAAGTGGCAAGTACTTTGGAATATCTTGGTAAGAGATACGAGCTTCAAAGGTGGAAGTTAAGCCCTAAGGAGATTCAGGAACCCACTATATCAGTGAAGAGTTTTTAGAGGTCACGCAGACTTGGGCTTATTGGAACATTCCTCCCAAAGTAAAAGACAAATTATTGTACCTTACGCCTTTGAAAGTTATTATTATGCAGGTGCACTCAGCAATGCCACATGGGCCAGATGGTCCAGTAGAGTGTCTGAGGCAGGGGAAAAAAACACCATACCAAGTTTGTGGCACAATATCCCACTGGGAACCACCCTGTCCAAGGTTCCACTCCCCCTGCTGCAAACAGCCCACAGTCAATGACTAGCTGCTGCAGGAATAGAAAGCCTTAGCCCTTGCTTCCATTTGGGACAATTCTGAAGAGCTCTACCTCATCTGAGTTTCTCTCCAGATCTCCCTGGAGAATCAGCTGAGGGCTCAGTTGCAAATGCCTTGGAGGTTCAGCCTCCCCCACTGCCTGTTCCTGCCATCCTCAATTCTTTGCAGATGCATCCCTCAGGAATACTCCCCAAGAAACCTTCTCCATGCAACTCTCCACCTCAGAGTCTGTTTCCAGTGAACACGATCTATGACAGCCTCCAATGGAACTCTAAATCCCACTCTTTCTTTATCTAGACAAGCTCTGCTTTTTCCTCTTTATTTCTTATCAGCGTTATTGTTACTGTCCAATGCTCCCTGGTAAGATTTCCACTGAAGGAAAGAAATGGCAAATGTAGAATCAGTCAATGTCTCACTCTTGAAGGGACACCTTGGGCTTATTGCCTTGTAACAGACCATTGCCTACGGAAGCTTGATGTGGAGTTTGGACTTTGCCACAAAGTCCAGATGGAAAATACATTGTCTTGTCACGTGCCACTGGGCAGAGCCTTCCAGTAGAGTTTCAAGAAGTGTTCTGAGGTCATATTCATCCAAAAATGAACATAATAAATTAAGTTTAATTGACTGATCAACTTAATTAATTAATCAACTTGGTTTATTAAAAAAATTAGCTAAAGATGTCAACCCTGAGTGGGAGGTAAGGAGTAGTGGCAGCATATGTGACACATATTTGCAGAGCTATTCTAGAAATCGTACAAGGCTAAGGAACTGGGAATGAACATGAGCAGAGGGAAACACACCAGGGTAAAACCCAGAACTACTACAGAATTCCATGTTCCAGAAGTGTGGGCTGCTTTACTAGAACAGAACTCCTGGGTTAGAAGCAAGGCAGAACATTTCTTCCCATAAAGGAGATGGTGCTGCAAGTATTAAACCCATGCAGCCATCAGATTGGAGGCACTTGGCCTGAAGGGCACTGGACAGGTCGCCTTAGAATCCAGACACAGTGGGACACCAAGTGCAGAATTCCTTCTGAGACTGTGGTGACCTAAGACTTCCCAGGACCAGAAAGACTCAAGATTGGCCACAAGAATCATGAAGAGAGAAAAATCAGTCCTACTTGCAACCCAAAGGAATTAACTATAAAACTGAAAGATTTTAGGACTACTTGAGAATCCAAAAAGGTGACTATTACAAACTAAATAAGTGTATCAAAGTCAGTAGCATTCCCAAGTAAGGTATAAAATATAATACAGAAAAGCAGACCTCATTCACACTGTATGTGTGTATATGGGCATGTGCTCTGTGTGTGTGTGTGTGTGTGTGTGTGTGTATGTATCACAGCTATTTAGTTTGAGAGGTAACTTAGCAAAAAAAATTTCTTAATGAAAAATAATTTAAATATATACACACAGACATAGATACAGATATAGATATAGATATAGATATAGATATAGATATAGATATAGATATAGATATAGATATAGATATGGAGAAAGAGAGAGAACCTCTATGGGAGGAACAAAAACCCTGAGCCTGTCCTGAGCTGTTACCCCTGCTCTTGTCTTTGCCACAAAGTGGCTGACAACGCTAGGCTGCACTTTCCGGCCCCTGTGTCAGCTTGTTCTGGCAGGATTTGGTGAGTGGGAGGCACTGCTGGGAGACTAACAGGCAGGAGAAGAAAGAAACTGGGGTATGGTGCCCCCTCCCTCTGTGGCTCAGGAGCCAGCCCAATAGCGATGGCATTTTCTCCACAGCTCCAGCTCCCACTCTAGCTTCTGCCGGCTGACTGGCAGCTCCAGGAACACCGCCTCCTCCCTCGGACCCTCCAGCCTAGGTGTGGGGACTTGCTGTTGCTGCTGATCTCTGGGTTACCTCACTGTCCCGTTTGCCTTCTCAGCTTTCTTACCAACCATGTAACCAATCCCCAGCATTCAATACACTCTGTTGAAAGTACTCAGATGGTCTCTGTGTCCTGCTTAGACACCGACTGTTCTGAAAACTAAAAAGTTTACTGAGGAATAAAATAAAGATTTAATTATTGAAAAGGCCAATTTCCTGGCTACAGCTTCTCACACCCCTACTTCATTTGCACTCTCCTCAAACAGCTCAATGGCTAAACAGAAAATGTGAACACTAACCATCTAGGCTCCAGATCAGGATGAAAAGGGAAGATCCAAACAACTGCTCGATAAAGAAGAGAGTGAAACTCCACAGAAACTATTTAGAACAAAGAACCATTCAGAAAGAAATGTCCCCATTCCAAAATGACCAACATGGTACCTAAACAATAATTCTAGAACAACGACAAAAAAGAGGATATGGAAGCAAGCATGCAATGAATAAAGAAGTTTAGATGATTATTTAATCTAAGAAAACAAGTTTTTAGACAACAGCTATTTTGCATTCCCAAGATAATCAAAGAAATGGAGTGAAAGATGATAAAAGAAGATATACTGGGATGAAAAGGCAATCAGAAGAGTTGAGTAAATATGTTGGAAACAAATGATAGAGTAGAATTTTAAGATGGTACTGGAAACAATTAAATCTATAGAATTATGATGATGGCACAAAGCATAGGTGTGCGAAAATCATCCAGAATGAATAGGGAAAGAGTTTAAAAGATAAAAGCAAATGGATGGAATATGGTTGATGTGGCCAACCAATAATGGAAATCTAATACATAAATAACTGCTATGCCTGAAGGAAATAACCAAAGAAAGCAACAAACAATATTAAAAATCACAATAGAAGAAAATCTTTGTGTAAACGAACGAAAGAACTCAGAAGGCTCTCTCTATACCCGACAAAATAATAATAAAAAACTCAGCAAATCAAATCTGGCAAGTTGTTGAATTTCAAGTATGAAGAAAGTGCCCAATAAGCATTCAGGTAGATGTAATAAGTTACTGACATGAGAAAGAAGGTAGATAACGCTCAGACTTTCCTTGAGAACCATGAGGTGGCAAAAAGTAGTGAAGTAATGCCTACAGTATACAAGGAAAAGACGTGACCCAAACATGAACACGTATACATACACATACGTGAAGGCACTGTAATATATGCAAAGATCAGGAAGTCTTATCACCAGCCACCCACACTAAAAACCACTGAAAAGTAAGTCTGCCAATTGAGAGAAATTGAAATAATACTGAAACCAATTAAATACATTGCTAAATCTAAGAAACTGTAGTTATTGTGGTTGCAAATCAATACAGCAATGTTGTCATTCTTGAAACACCTACACATCGCAGGACAAAAATCTCAGAGCATTTTAAAAAGAGTGGAAGGGGAGAAGGGGAAGGAAGGGGAAGTGTGCTAATTTCCTCATTTTATCTTCCAAAGTCCATCAATACCACTTTGATTCTGAAGTGATAAATTGAGAAATATGAGTTTAAATAATTTATTTTTGAGAAGCAACAACTTAGAATACATATACCTTTGAAATTATCAGGGAGAACAAAAATCAAGGAAGCTTAAAAAACGTTTAAAAACCTGAAATAAAATAGATATTTAATTAGTCAGCTTTTTCCAAAAGCTTACTTTTCCTGAATTTCTCATTGTGATCTAAATTTGCATTTCCTAAAAGACTAACAGGTAGGGCACCATTGGCTGTTTAGATATCCTCTTTTGTGATGTGCTTGTTTAAGTCTTTTATCTTTTTTCTGTGGGCTTATCTGTCTGTTCTTATTTATTCATAGAAGTTTTTATATGTTCTGAGTGTCAGTCTTTTGTCAGGTATATGTCTTGTGAATTTCATCTCTGACTCTGTGGATTGCCTTTTTACTTAAGGATTTTGTTTGATGAACAGAGATTTCTAAACTTAATATATTCCAATTCATTATTTTTCCTTCATGGTTAGCACTTTATGAATCCTGTTTAAGAAATTTTTGCTATATTCAAAATTATAAAGATGTTTTTATAGATTTTCTTCTATAAAAAAATGAGTTTCTAATTTACAAAAAAAGTTGAAAGAATAATATCAGGAATTCCCATATTCAGAATTGTTTCAATAATGTTCTTTAGAGCAAAGAGTCAAATCCAGGACCACATGTTCCACCCAATTGGGCTGAAACTCTAGCTTCTTTTGATCTGGAACAATTCCCATGTTTTGTTAACTTTCATGATCTCGACATTTTTTTAAGATTATTGGCCAGTAGAATGTCTCTCAATTTTTGTCCAGTATTTCCTCATGATTAGATCCATGTTTTTCACTTTGCCTGGAATATCACAGACAATGTGTTCTTTTTATTGCACCCAACTGGACAGCACATAACATCCATTCCTGTTCTTACCAATGGTGTTAGCTATGACAACTTCGTTAAGGCGATATCTGCCAGGTGGCTCCTGCAAAGATACGTTTTCCCTTTTGTGATTAATAAATTTTTTTCAGGGAGATACTTTGAAATTATGTAAAATCTTCTTCCTCAATGCACTATCACACACTCAGTTTAGCAGCCATTGATATTTGCATGCGTTACAATGAAAACTGCCAAGTAATGATTTTTCTCTTACCATCCATCTTTCTGCTATAAGGAAGAACTTTCTCTTCTCCCAATTTGTTTATTTACATCATTGTGGACTTAAAAATTTCTCTTTTCTTCAATAGATTATAATCCATTACTATTTATTTTGATGCTCAAACTGTCCCAGAGTTGGCCAGTGGGAGTTACTTCCAGCCAGCGTCTGTGCTGTCCATCATTCACTGAGCATTTCCTTATATTCTGGCACAACAAGGCGTTCCAGGATCATCTTGCCCTTCCCTTGCCCCAGCCCTGGAGTAAGCCGTTTCTCCCAGGAGCCTGGGTAAAGGAGTATTTGGAAACCAAGATCTGGATACTAAGTGTGCTCTGGATACTAAGGGTGTCATTGTCCCAAAGCCCTGTGAATGAACAGAGCTTAGAAAATATATGTGCGTACACATCATACATACACACACACACACACACACACACACACACATATCACATTTACATCTATATTTACTTCTATATTTATCTCTATATATTAAAAGCCATATGAGTTCATGCTGGTCCCTCCAATTCCAATCCAATACTCCAGGTTTTATTCTAGTTAGAGCTAACAGACAAAACACAGGATGCCCAGTTAAATTTGAATTTCAGATGAACAACAAAAAAAAGGTTTTAGTATAAATACGTCCCAAGTGGTACCCTGAATTTTTATTTGCTAAATCTTGCAGCCCTAATTCTAGCTGTCTCTGCTTCCATATATGTTCTCTCTTTTTCCAGCAGTAAGATATCTGACTCCCATTATTGTCAACATATTTCTCTTAACCCCATGAAGCCCCTGTCCCCACCTTGAACACAAGCCCTGATCCCCACTTGGGATGCCTACTTCATTCTGGCCTATTAATGGCCAGATGGAAGGGAAGGAAGGAAGAAAATAAATTTAAAGAATGGATGGGAAAAGGGAAGGGAAATGCAGCTAACGCACAACCCAAAACCTGGCTTACAGCAAATGTGTATTTCTTGCTCACCAGTCTCCAGGTCAGCTGCAGCTCTGCTGGGCTCAGCTGGGCTCTGTTGGTCTCCTGGTGTCTTCTCGTTCTACATCCCAAGATAAAGAGACAGCCACTGCCTGGGGCTTCTCATACAAGGGGACAGAAGCTCAAGGGACAAGCCACACTCAAGGTGCTTCTTAAAGTCTCTGCTCAATACTGGCCACTATCCCTTCCATCTATATTGCACAGGTCAAAGTAAGCCCACAGAGCCCAAAGTTAAGGAAACAGGAAGGAGAATATACTCTGCCCACTAGGAAGTACAGCCAAGTCGGGGGCTGCATGAATCACAGAACAGGTAACAGAACCATCCGCCACCAATGCCAAGTAAGTATGAACAAACACAACCAAGATAACAACCATACATAAAGGATAAAGCCATCAATGGGAAAAAAATTCTCACCCTGAATCAAAACACTAAACTCAACTGTACCTAAGAGATAGATCTAAAATAAAATGACTCAGCATGGTTGAAAGGAAAAGAATATTTTTAAAATGCAACATAGCATGTTATTATTATCTGAAAATTTGAGCCCAAAAACTTGTGTAGAACTCTCTAGCAAAATAATCATGATAGCTATAGCTAACACTGCTGTGTGGTATATTTGCAAGTTGCTAAGAGAGTAGACCCTAAAGGTACTCATCACAAGGAAAAAAAAAATTGTGTAACTATGAGGTGATGGTTGTTTTGGTAATCATTTTGTAATATTTATGTATGTCAAGTCATTATGCTGGACACCTTACACTTATGCAGTGTTGTATGTCAGTTACATCTCGATAAAACTGGGGGGAAAGAACTCTCTAGCAAATTAGGCAATTAATTAATCTAAAGGTCAAAAGGGCCTCCTTCACAACAAACCAAGTTTCAAACCTCTTTTGAAAAAGCACAAACACACACTTAACGGTGATAGAAATTACACACATGAGAGAGAGAGAGGAGAGACAGAGGTGCATACTATATAGAGACCGTGTCCTCTTGTCAACATTTACAAAGTGGGATATTTACAAAAGTTAAACGTCAGAGAAAAACCCTTAATAAATTCCAAATAGTTCAGACCATTCACTGGCCACAGCAGAAGACCATATATAAATAGACTAATAGCATAGAAACAACAAATGGAACCCACTCCAGAGGGGTGAGATTACTCCAAATTTCACTGGTGAAAGGAAAAAAATGAAAACTGCAACTGCAGAATATTTTGGAGAATAACAACAATGAGAACAGTACATGTAACTGCTTGAGCTGGCATTTCTTATTAAAGGGAAAAAGATGTTGGAACAATTAGCTAGCCTTCTGGGGGAAAAAAGTAAACTTGGATCCTTACTGCATAATTCCTTATGCCAGATGAATTCCAGATGGATTAAAAATTAAAATATAAAAAGGGAATTTATACTGAACCACAGATTTTTTTTTTATAGTTTGGAGGTGGCCAAGGCCTTTCTTACATTAAGCCAAAGACAGAAACTAAAAAGATAATATTGGTATATTAGACTCCATTACAATTTAAAGTTCCAAAGAGCAAAAAGAAAAAACAAAAAAATGGCTAAAAGAAATTAAAATCTGAGGGAGATATTGCTAAAATTGTAAAACAAAATGTTTAACAGCCCTAATATGCTAAAATAATCATATAAATCCATATGAAGAATTGAAACCCAACCAGAAAAAAATGCAAATTGCATGAAGAAACACTTTAGAAGTGAACAATTCAAATGGCCAGTAAGCACATAAAAGAGATGTTCGGCCTTGCTAGTAGTGTGTTTGCATGTACATAAGTGTGTATATCTGTGCACAGGAAAATGTCTGAAAAGATGGACACCAAAATGTTAACAATGATTACCTCTGGGGAGTGGGATTTCTTCTCTCCCTTTTGGAATAGGTTTGATTTTTTTTAATCAGCATATATTAATTTTATACGTTTTATGATTAAAGTATTCAGTATACTAAAAACATACAAATAAAAACTGACGACACCTCTTCTGTTTTTTGTTTGTTTGTTTGTTTTGTGGTACGCGGGCCTCTCACTGTTGGGGCCTCTCCCGTTGCAGACCACAGGCTCCGGACGCGCAGGCTCAGCGGCCATGGCTCACGGGCCCAGCCGCTCCGCAGCATGTGGGATCCTCCCGCACCAGGGCACGAACCCGTGTCCCCTGCATTGGCAGGCAAGCTCTCAACCACTGCACCACCAGGGAAGCCCACCTCTTCTGTTTTTTACAAAGAATTTTAAATCTGTTTTTAATTATGTGGTAGAAGAGTGCTATTGACAAGGAGCTATAGACTGGATGTTCCTAATCCCCATTATGATGGTATTTGGAGGCAAGGCCTTTGGGAGGTGATTAGGTCATGAAGGTAGAGCCCCATGATGGGATTAGTGTCCTTATAAATGAGACTCCAGAGAGCTCCCTTGCCCCTTCTGCCATGTGAGGACACAGAGAGAAGACAGACATCTATGGACCAGGAAGCGGGTCCTCACTGGACACCAAATCTGTGGGCACCTTGATCTTGGCCTTCCCAGCCTCCAGCACTATGAGAAATACTTTTTTGTTGTTTAAGCCACCCAGTCTATGGTATTTTTGTTACAGCAGCCTGACGGGACTATGACATGAGACAAAATGTTCACCTTATATTAGAAAATAATAAAATAGGCTAAAAAATTATGATTTAATTTTTGTTTTGTAAAGGAGATACATTAAATAACAGCAGTTTTCTCCAGTAATGGACTTGTGGGTCACTGCATGTTCTTCTTTGTGTTTTCCAGTAGTCTACAATAAATATTTAGAAAACAACCCTCATTTTTATTTTATTTAAATAATAAAAGTTTACCTGCTACAGGTGGTGACTCGAGACTATGAGGCCTCCACAATCATTCTGAAGTTTGGGTTTCCCAGCTTTCCTTTTAAGGAATAAAGCAGTGACCCATCAGAGATGTGGAATATTGAGAGATACACAGCACAAATTCTTAGGTAGAAATGTACGCCTCGTCAGTTCCCAAGACTGAAACTGGGAGCAGAGCTATTCATCCAGCATCTAAGCCTTGAGCAGTGATTCACACTCAGTAAATACTTACGGGGCACCTACCAGTACCAGGCGTGAGGACAGATAAAGTGGAACTAGACAGAGCCCCTCTCTCCATGGAGCCCACAGTCTAACAGAGAAGACACAGTGAATACATAGTGTCATGTGTGCAGCAACAGACAGGCAGGCTCAGGAGGGAGACTGGAGTGAGAGAGGGGGACCAACCATCCCAGTTTGCCTGGGACTGAGGGGCTTTCTGGGAGGTAAGACTGTCAGTGCTAAAAAAGGGGGAAATCCTGGCCATACAAGTTGGTCACCCTAAAGAGAGGTCAGGAACAGCTTCAAAGCAAAGGTTTGGCCTAAGAAGGGCTCTGAAAAAATAATTAGGCATATCTTAGGAGGGTCAAGCCTTTCCCCTGATTTCCTCCCTGCCCAGGATTGGGCTGGAGAGCAGAACTGGTTGTGCAGCAGGTGATTTTCTGCTCTTTGGATTAGCAAATCCCTCCCAGAGCTGAGGAGAAAAGAGATTACAGCATGACAAAGGCCACTGATTGTGCAGTGCCCTTCCCACAGGGTGAATATGAGCAAAGCCTCATCCCTGACCGATGGGGCTGTTGGCCCCATGGAGGGTGCCAGCTGCAGGGCTGCCATGCTGCACCACACCAGGGAGCACCACTCACACAGACCACAGCGTCCCTGTTAGCAGTGAGGCAGGACGCCCATCAGGTCCTGGAGGACATTGAGGGCTGTTTGCCTGGTCAGCCTGGGAGAGTTTTCCAGAAGAGCCCCATATGACACTACAACACCATTCCCAGTAACCCATTCATCTTTGCCCAAAGCGGAGTCCTCTATCTGCAGGAGGAATCAAAACAAAGCAAGTTCGTCTGCTCTATGACTCCAGAGGAGAGAGAAACAGAATGACATGGCACCAGGAGCGGTGCAAGGCTGAGCGAAAACCAGGGAGGGTGTGAGCATCGCAAGGGCTCACTGGGTCAGTACGTAGTCTGACTGGACACTGAGTCACAGAAACGGGGCTTCACGGGGAAGCCGAGAGAATAAGAAGGTAGCCAGCTCGGTAGAAAGTGAGGAGAGACCCAGCCGGCCACTGATCGCAGGGGTCCCAGCTGAGTACACAGGGCTCCACCGCGTCCTCCCACTCACCCTGAGCGGCTACGGGCCCGCCCTATGTACCGGCTTCATCCCTGACATCTTGAAGGGACCACCTGGCCTCTGACCATTACACCCGGACCTTGGGGTTCCAGAAGGAGTCAACTGAGTTCCTGTCTTTTCTATTTCTGAACGGCAAACTAATTCAGTGATGACAAAATCCCTTTGCCAAGTCATTTCTCTTCCCAGCATGCCTCCCAAACCCAACACGTACCAAAATTATGCTGAGCTTGCTATTTGGGGAAAGGAGGCCCTGACATTTCCATACCTATCTCTGTGACCCAGCAACGTCCCCTTGACTCTGAGTGGGAAGCGTCATCCCCTGAGAAGACAGGAAAGCAGCAGGTCAGAGTCACCGGCCTGATCGCTCCTCACTGGTTCCTCTGAGCGGGCATCTCCACCTCCAGGGAGAAGGGAAGAACCCTGCCTACCCTTTCACTCTCACTGTCCTCTTCCTTGGCTGGCACATGTTTCAAAAGCTATGGTATATCCTCCCTCCATCAAGCCAAGATTGGCTTAGACATTGTTGAAGAAAATAAGAGGTCAAGAGCAGTGTGTACTGAGGCATACATAGGGGTTTCTCTAAAATACACAGGTGGCTCCGCCATGGCCCCATCAGGCTCCTATATACCAGCGGTCAGCAAAACACTGACTGTGCCCCACCCTCACCCCCATGAAATGCACTCTGGCCTAGGGCTTTGCAAAATGGGTTCTGTAAAACAGTAGTCCCCTGAGATGCCTCCACCACACAGGGTTCTGTGGTCACAGAGGTCGGCAAGCACAGCATGACGGAGCCCACGGTTCTGGAGGGCCCTGGAAGACCTCCTGTGGGCCTGAGACCCTGCCACATTTCCTGTCTCCCTGGGAAGCAGGTAGCAATGGGAAACTGACTGCTCTCTGAGGCTTTTACATGAGGGACAGCAAGGACCTCTGTACCTTCCCCCAAAATGTACTGTACCATTCAGGGTCCAGCAAGAAATAGGACCAAACTTAGATGGTTCAAGAGGCTTTAACAACTATGTGTGGAGCTGTGGAAAGAGGGAAGAGAAAGCATAGGAGAGATAGAGGCACCCAGAGAGTAGTAGCAGTGGGAAGGGGAAAGTGTACCCCTGCAGGCCAGTGGGGCTGGAACCCTGGAAGGAGCTGCCCAGGCGATGTGGGGTCATGGAGGGACCAGCCTCTTCCAGAAGCATACCGCCAAAGAGGAGGAAATAGGAGAAAAGTGTCCCCCTCTCTCTCCTCCACATGGGAAGGGAGTGCAAGTATAGGTATCTGTAGGGTGAGGCTCCTGGGCTCAGAGCTAGATGGAGGATGTTGGGGTGAGGGAGCTGTGACATGGAACTTACAGATCAACAGCAAGGGAAGAAAACATAAGAAGCTTGCGACTGCCCTGTGCAAATCCCTCACCATTTAGAAGTTAGGTCTGCTTTTTCAAACGTTCTACTAAGAATAAGAGAGAAGAGACCTGCCTCTAAGTGTCCTAAACGAGGCAAGAATGTTGAGTTTTGCTGTCACCATTGGCCTGCAATTTCTGTCCTGGGGAAAACAGTAGAAGGATTAAGACCCCATTTCCCTTTCTAGAAGGGTTACCCTTATTTGCTGGCAGGAACATGGCTTCAGGGAGGAGGCGCTTCCTCTGTCACCATCCCCCAAAAACACAGTGACTTGTGTGTCCTGGGCCCTGAGCACTTCTGAGACCTGAGTCTTTCACTGGTGGGCAGAGGGTAAGAAATACCCAGGTGGTATTTAGCACTGCTGGTGTAGGAAATAAAAAGACAGTCACACCTCTTTTGATCAGTCTCTATCTCTTGATGTCCTGAAATTTACATTTCACTGCAATAAGAAAGAATCAAAGGAGGACCTAACCCAAAGAGGGGAGTTATTCCTCATTCTGAAGGATCATTAAACATCCCCTCTTGGAGAGCCATAATGTGTATTATTAAAATATCTAAGTAGTCCTCCAGAACGAAATCTATTAAACTCTACTTAACCCAGAATTTCCCATATTTATGTGAAAACAGAAACTTTTTTTTTTTAAGCCATGTTTCTACAATCTATGTTTAGCAGGAGGCTAAGCTTAACTGTGTAGTAATTCTTTCACATAGCAAAAGAGCAGAGCTGAAAATGCAAGAGGGAAGAGCAAGCAGGGAGGTGTGTGAGAGAGTACCCCTCTCAACCAATCATAATAAAAGGGGTAAGGATGGTTCAAGCCTGCTAAAGAGGAAGTATATGGTAACCTCCATTCAATACACTTGCATTAAAGGTGATGAAGATACATGCCACCCAGGCTAAGAAACAGCTTGCCTTACACCCTGAGAAAACCATAATTCAAAAAGACACATGTACCCAAAAAAAAAAAAAAAAAAGATACAAGTACCTGTCACAAAGCAACGAAGCCCGTGCACCACAACTACTGAGCCTGAGCTCTAGAGCCAGAGAGCCACAACTACTGAGCCCACATGCCACAACTACTGAAGCCCGCACGCCTAGAGCCCATGCTCCGCAACAAGAGAAGCCACCACAATGAGAAGCCCGCACACCACAACAAAGAGTAGCCCTGGCCCACCACAACTAGAGAAAGCCTGCGCACAGCCACAAAGACTCAACGTGGCCAAAAATAAATAAATTAAATAAATTTTTTTTAAATTAAAAAAAAAAAAAGATACATGTACCACAATGTTCATTGCAGCACTATTTACAATAGCCAGGACATGGAAGCAACCTAAGTGTCCATCAACAGATGAATGGGTAAAGAAGATGTGGCACATATATACAATGGAATATTAGCCATAAAAAGGAATGAAATTGAGTTATTTGTAGTGAGGTGGATGGACCTAAAGTCTGTCATACAGAGTGAAGTAAGTCAGAAAAAGAAAACCAAATACTGTATGCTAACACACATATATGGAATCTAAAAAAACGATACTGAAGAACCTAGTGGCAGGACAGGAATAAAGACACAGACGTAGAGAATGGACTTGAGGACACGGGGAGTGGGGAGGGGAAGCTGGGACGAAGTGAGAGATTAGCACTGACATACATACACTACCAAATGTAAAATGGATGCTAATGGGAAGCAGCCACATAGCACAGGGAGATCAGCTCGGTGCTTTGTGACCACCTAGAGGGGTGGGATAGGGAGGGTGGGAGAGAGGTTCAAGAGGGAGGGGATATGGGGATATATGTATACATACAGCTGATTTACTTTGTTATAAAGCAGAAACTAACACAACATTGTAAAGCAATTATACTCCAATGAAGGTATTAAAAAAAAAAACAGAAAGAAACAGCTTGCCTGGTCCTAAAAAGAAAGACCTCTGAAGGAAAAGATATCTGAGGCATATGAGAGAGAGAGGAAGAGAAATGGCATTTTAGGAGGAACGAGTGGTCCTTGCGACCTTTCTGATGTGGCCTTAAGTAAGTCATGTATGAAGTGCCGTAAAGCTGTTCACCAACAAGAGTGAAAGTGAGTGGGGTTGCGGCAGGTGACAAGGACGCCAGAGGACAATGACCAGGGGAGGCCTTGAAGTCCAGGATTAGGATGTTAACTCTGATTTCAGGAGCAACTGGGAGTCACACAGACTTTAGAAATTTTTCAAAATGAAAATAACGTACAGTCATCCTTAGGCATCCACAGGCGATTGGTTCCAGGACCCCCACAGATACCAGAATCCACGATGCTCAAGTCCCTTACATAAAATGGTGTCGTACTTGCATGTAACCTACGCACATCCTCCCGTGTATTTTCAATCATCACTGGATTACTTTTAATACTTAAAACAATGTAAATGCTACGAAAATAGTTGCCAGTTCACAGCAAATTCACATTTCGCTTTTTGGAACTTTCTGGAATTGTTTTTCTGAATATTTTCCATCTATGGTTGGTTGAATTTGTGATGCAGCCCCACAAATACTGAGGGCTAACTGTACAGTGCAGTGCACAGGACAGCTTGGAAGAGAAGACAGAGTTCAGAAGGCCAGGTGGAAGGTTGTACTAGTCCTTGTTAAAGAAAGCAGGGACCCAAACTAGGACTGTGACTCAGAACTACAGGGGTCAGAAGAGACCTGAGAAGTAACAGAGTCAGAAACTTTATGTTTTACTGGTAAAATTGTTACAAGGGGCTAAGGAGGCAGAGGAGCTGAAAATGAACTAAGTTTATGAGCCTAGTATTGAATTTGAGCCTTCAGACTATAACCCACCCCAGCTCAAATTTCTTGGCAATTCTTCATTTCCACGTTAGTGGTTCTGCTTCACCACACTCTGGGAAAATTAACTGGCTTCCACACTTCAACACTTTCTGGCCCATCAGCTCTGATGCCAGAAGTAAAGGCAGCTGGAGAAGGAAAATATAGCCGGAAATAATGGAAATGCAATGAAAAAGGAAGGCTGGAATGCCTTCTTTGGTGCTAAAGGAAAATAAAAAGGAGAACTGAAGATAACCTTATAAAATCTGAGCTACAAAACAGTTGTATCCCATGATTGTGAGCCCAGAATCCTTCCAGGGCCTCAGGACTGAGCTTAAGCCAACTGTCTCCACCTTGGAGACAGAAAAGCTCAGCTGTCATTCTAAGTGATCCTGAAATACATTGATGCCTAAATGGGTGATGTCTGAATCATCTTCTACACCTGCCCGAGGAACATCTTATTCCATGTCAATGTGTCTCATCTCACAAGCATATTCAAGTATAGCGCATAAACCCTGTATTATCACAGGATGTAAGAGGCGTTAACTCAAGTTCAGCCTCATACTAGGTGTGAACCTCAGCTGGATGATGGAGAAGCCCCTCTCCAGGTACATCGTCTTTGTACCAACACACCATCATTATTTTCCCAACGCTCTGTCATGCACCAGGTGGTTGGCATTCATCCGGGCATCCCCTTAGTAAACCAGACTCAAAAGTCTGTGGTCATCTTTGACCTCTCCCTTTCCTTCAATCAGGTTTTATTAGTTCTGTCTCCACAATGTTACTGACAACAGTTCTCTCCTTTCTGTTTTCACAAAACACATCCCATAAGTTTAGCCCCTCCCCCTTTATTTACTTTAACAACACTCTTCACCCCAGATATTCTTCCATAGTTTCCTACTTGCCTAAGTGACATTACATACCATTTAGTTTTTTTCAAAATTTAAGAACTTACAAGTAGAAAATTATCATTATCGTTACCAACATCACAAGCAAAGCCCTTCTCAAGTGCTATATATTCTCCAGGGCCTTTATTAAATCCCTTTTGCCAAAAGTAATTTCTCTCTTTTGACCTCTCAATGGGAGGTTTCGAGACAATCTGCTTTGTAGTGGAGTTCGTTGCATTCATATCTTAACTCCCATATTTGATCAGAAGCCCCCTGAGAGCAAAAGCAGTGCCTTATGCATCATCATGCCCTCATATCTCCTAGCATAGTGCCCTGCTCAATATGTTTGCTGAGTGACTGGATAAACAGACAGTCTTAGTTAGAACTCACACCCCCTCAGCAAACTGGAAATGAATGGAGAATATGGAATATCAATGGGAGGCATTGCTCCAGCTGCTACAGCATGTTAATTACACAATACTTTTATTGAGCAATTCGGTGGTAATTCTTGCAGCTATTCCTCCTTAATAAGATCCATTGTGCACCATAAAATAGTAACTGGGACGCAGTTTGTATTCCACATACATCATATTTCTCTTTAGCAGGTTCTTCCATATCCATAATCTCATCATTATTACTATTACCCTCAGAAGACGGTTGACTTGCATTAATCAGGCCTGCTGCCATTCCCTTGCCAGGTTTTCTGCAGTTTTATTGTGCTTTTGGACATTTTAATTAACTTGAAAAATTAATTTTAAAATGTTACCTTATTCATGCTCTGCCCCCTTGGAAATCCTTTCTTCTTGTTTATTATCACTGACCATTTGAAGATGAGGTCATTTGTGACTAAAGCTCCAGAGAACTTCCACACCATCTTGCCACAGTCTATGCTGTTTTTAAATGGGATGAGACTAATAGTCCAAAAATTGAAGGGAGGGGGGACTGGATTTCTGTTGCTTTGGGAGTTCAAAGACTTAAAATTTCAATTGTGCCGTAACATTTACTCCTCCACTTTACCTGCCCTCTACAGAAGCTCAACAATGTTAGTTTACATATACAGAGTTGAGTTTTGTTTTACCCACTTGACAAGCTGAAACGAAAAAGGCCCCAGATTTGCTAAATCAAGAGCATTGACACATAGCCAAATAAGCAAGACACGTCAGGTCTTGACCCTCAGTGCTCTTTCTGGACCCTAGGAAATATAAAGGGATGGTCACTGAACGTGAGTTCTTCCTTTTCTAAACAAAAAAAGGCAGTATCTCACAGGCTAACCCCAAAAGGTTGGTAGTGGCTTCTTGGTCACCCTAATGAGGGTGTGAGGCTCTATTGGGATTATCCACAAAGAGTGTTCTTAGCAGTAAGAGCTGCTGCCTTGTGTATAGGACATGTGAGTGACAGCTGCTCATCTGCCTTCCCGTTATAAACACTCGGTTACTCTTCTGGCATAATTTACAATAGTGATTCTCAACCTTTGATTATGAGGATCTACTTACTTAAATTTCATAAAAAGGGAAGACATATAATCCCAGAGTGTCTGTAGATATAGACAACATACGACAAAAAGCTAGTATGAATTCTGTGACTACTTTACATGAATCTTTCTTTTGTTGATATTAACTACCTCTACATATATTTAGAACACATGGTCCACGTGTGCACAGAGGGTAGGATTTATTGAATTTGCAGACAGTACTCAGTGTGCATGTGTATGTGTGCACTCTTTGTATTAACTCTGTACCAGCCCCACCCAACTCCTGCCTCTCTGGCCAGAGCTCAGATGCTCACAAAGGGCAGATACCTCATTTTGTTCATACAACTCAAGAAATGAATATTCAAACCAAAACGCTTACGTGGACGTTGAACTCTGAACATTTTCAAGAGATGGCTTATTTTGCTATGATTCTATTTAAAATGCCTGCAGTTTTATATAATAATAGAAAGATAGAGAACTACCTCACCCTGCTGCCTCCAGTCAGAGCTCCATTAGCCAGCCACCTAAGGTATCTGCTGGCTGTAAGGAACAGGTACCAGACAAAGCCAGTTTATCACAAGGATATTTTAAGGATGTGGAGTAATATGATGGGGCCCATTTGCAAAGAGTTCAGCCTACCTCAAGTTCTTATGTCATTTACTAACTGGTGTCCTGAGGGCCCATTTGCAAAGAGTTCAGCCTACCTCAAGTTCTTATGTCATTTACTAACTGGTGTCCTGAAGTAACTCACCTGCCACCTCAGAGCTTCAGTTTCTTCACATATAAAATGGAGATAATAAGAGTGCCCCGGTCATACAGCTATGGAGACTATCAAACGCACGTCAAGAGATTAGCCTAGTGCTTGGAACACAGTAATTACTTAATAAAGGCTAACTGGTACTAACAGCAACAAGAGTAATAGAGGTAGTGGTAAAGGTGTAGCTGGGCCCCGTGGAAACTAAATAAGCTGAGATTTCTAAGTCTCTCTCTTCAGATCCGCCTTGCCGATCTGCTCAGTTCTCTTCGCCGCAGACTGTTGGCACCTTGATCTTGGACTTTCCAGCCTCTAGAACTGTGAGAAATAAATTTCTGTTGGCTTTATAAGCCACCTATTCATTCGTATTTTATCATAGCAGTCTGAACAGAACAAGCCATCCTAAATGTTTAATTCTTTCTATTCCAAATTTAAATTTAGGCTTTTCTCTGTCTTTCTAAATAAATGTACACAATCCATCAACAGTCACTTGGTATCTCATTCATGATTTACTAGATATAGATTCAGTCCTCTCAAAGACACTCCCTCACCAAATTAACGTACCTTCCCCAACTAGGTCTAGTCTTACACATTCTTTGGGGATAACACTCTCTCATGACTCATTATATTTTTTCTAAGTATAAAAGATTTTTAAGGAAGAAATGAAAGGGCAGAAATGCTTTATTAACTTTGAGGAGGAGAGAATAGTGAAATCTGGCTCAGAATATGGAGAATCGGCCACAGGTTCAGTATTTGATGATAACCCTTCACCTTGATACACTGACTTCATCTTTGTCTCCAGACTCAATGAACTAAAGAAAGTGAGAATTTTAATAGAAACTGGAAATGATCTCCACAGTGAGCTGCCCTATGCTTTTTCAGGGTCCTGATAGTTTCCAAGTTCAGATGTTAAGTGTGCAAGAGCTGATATCATTTCATGGGATAAGAAAAAAGGCGGAGCTCAGAAAATGAATGAACCTTGTCTGGAAATTTTCACAAAGACAGTCAAATCAGCAAATGCTTTTGAGTACAGCATCAGCACTGGAATAGAGGGGTCTAATGGCCCCATAACCCAGAGCAGGCAGCAAGTCAGAAGAAACTAAGACCTGAGTGTACACCTTTGCCCTAGACCTTCACAGGTGCTGGAGAAAGTGACCTGCTGCTGAGGCTAATGGCCGAGACCCAGTCAAGTCAGTGTTAAAGGGACTCGGGCTTATTTCAGGCCCTGAGCTGGTCCTATTCAGATGAGTATATGCTGGTGGAAGGTAAGAGTTCTGGAGTCAGGCACCAGCTCTCCCACGTCCTAACCGTGTGACTTTGAGTCACGTTACTTAATCTCTATCAGGTAATGGTGCCTTCCCATCTGTGATGTGGGGTTGTTTGGATGAATTGCTATAATGCATCTAAAATCATTAGTGTATGTGTGGCACATAATAAGAGCTCAACAAACATCGTCTCTTATTATATTGCTATTGTTGCTATTGTTGTTGTTGGTATTACACCCCCGGTGGGTCCAGGGATCCCTGTAATGCCCAGATGGCGATGGGTAGAGATATTCAATGAATGAATGAATGAACAGGTGATGAACAAAGAAATAAACAATAGGAGAATTGTCACAAGGCAGTACATAATTAACTATGGATTCAGTGAATTCTGGAGTAAATCATTTTCTTTCAGCCTCATCTCCCTTCAAAAAAATATGTTAATTTTCAAATCTATCTCAGTATTATACTACTCAGGTATTTCTAATATACTTCTGGAACAAAAAAATTTTTAGTGGCCAAAATACTACACACATTAATGTTTACAAATAAATGATTACTTAGAAAAGGAAGCACAGTTATTAATCCCCAATGTAGGGAGGGCTGTTTAAAATGCTGTCTAAAATTTGTTGAGGGCTGAGAACTCAGCTTGTCACATTCACCCAGAGTGTAGCTCTTAAGTAGTAAATTAGAAACTGTATGCACAGCTTTGAAAGGACTGTGTGTCCTTTTTAAATGTCTGTGGAGATCTACTCAAATAAAAGAGGAAATTAAAGAGCTACAGAGCTTGGCAATTTCACAGCAGGTCAGGAATGGGAGGATCTACTGGAAAGAGGCTATTTAGAACCATCCAGTAAGCTCAGAGTGAGTAGCACCAGCGTCCCAAGAAGAAATGAATGTCAAGCTGGTGTAGAGGGTCAGACAGCTGACAAAAATGACCTGGGAGAACGGACAGACAAGAGAATGATAGATACCTCAATCCTGGCCCATCAAAGCAAAAATTAAGTTAGCAGCAAGGAACTGATTGTTCTTATGGATTTTTCAAAATATATCACTCATGTGTTATGCAGATTACATGGGGAAAATGAGGTGTATGTGCTGTTATCTAAATAGAAGTATCTTAAGGTTCAAGAGGACACCCATGTGGTTTTAGCCTAAAATCATTCCTTGGAACCCGGATCTGCTTATTAGGCTAATCACTTCTGTCTCCCAACTGAGCCCACAGTAGGGGTCAGCTTTTAGCTTTTGACTTGGACCAACTCTGAGTTTATTTTCTCATTACCCACGTTACCATTTCTGCCAAGACTCATCTTCCAAGACCCAGGACAAAATATACAGCATGTTCAAGAAATGGCAAGTATTCCAGTGTGAGCAGAGTACAGAATGCCCACAAAGGGGGAATGAGTGGTGAGGCTGGAAGGGAAAATTTGGTCCCAGCGACAGAAGCCCATGAGGCCATATTAAGGAGTTTAACCGTAAGTGGTGGGCATGGGTGAGGTTTGGCCTTGCAGTGCTGGATGATCTCTGTACTAAATACTCCGTTCTAGAATTAACTTTATGAATCTACTGACTGCATACAAGACATTGTTTAAAGTTTTTTTTAATGCAGTACCTAATCTCAAAAATAGCCAAATGTCATTTTTACCCTTTATTATTAGATATTTTATAATAATAACATCTTTATACACACGCTTGCCTCCTAAGAAGGGCATGTTTTTAATTTATACCATATTTGCTCACATAATTGATTCCTAATTTTATTGCCTCCCTCATTCTGAGAAGAAAATACCTTTTCCTATAAAATTCCACACTGCTCCGATTCACCCACACAGATTCTCTTCTCTCATGAGTGCAGTATCATGGCTGTCCAGGACCCTGAACCTCTAAGACCTTCCATCCCAGCAATCACCACTGCCTGAGCTGTTTCAGAGTTTTATAGTTAGTATTTTGAGAGAAAGAATCTGATTCTCTCAGCATGGGTCAGGTGCCTACCCCTCATCCAATCAGGCTGGGGAAACTAGGCCATCTGGTCTACACATGGCCACAAGGCCCACTCTTCCAGCCAGGACCAAAGGGTGCTTTTAAAGAACTGAGCACAGGCTGGTCATGAACTGCAAACATGCCTACCATGTTCTTCCAAACATGAATGCTTCAAGGCAGTGTATACTTGTGGGGACACTAAAGAACTAATAAAGAAAAAGAAACCCATTAATGCCATTTGATTCTAACCACACTGTCGCTGATGACAGTTGAATTCTGGATGGGTTTTTATTCTTTAGTTAACCAGAGAGAAGAGACATAATAATTTTGAGGGTACATGATAAGATGGATGGACCGTAATTCAGATTATTGTCTGATTAAAGTCTCTAAGCCTGAATTAAAATGATGATATCAGGGAAAAAGAATGTATTTTGGAAAGAAATTTAGTTTATCCTAGGTAATCAGATACTATTGGGGTTTCCATACCTCTTAAGCTCTAGAGGAGATGTCTTCAACTCCCATTTCATACTTGTAAGAAGTTCATTGTCTACCCCAGGGCTCCTATGGATTACTAGTCACCTTTGCCCTAAGCCCCTGCTTCCATTGGTTAGTTCAGTTTATGGATCAACCTACCACCTACCTCTTCTGCCCACACCCATCCCCTTCACATCTCATTAATATCAGATATGGGCTCTGCCCTCTTCTCTCTTTGCAGAAAATCGAAAACAACTCATGCAAGGAATAGTGGATTTTAATGAAGATGTAGGGAGACAGAGGATGGCATCCCTACACTGGGCCCCCTCTACAGCTGCCCCAGTAGATGGCCAGTCCAGAGAGAGTGGGTTTTGCCCTCAGATCACCAGCACCACCCAGAGGAGAACAGGAAGCTGGAAATGAAGATGAGAAAGACTGGGAAATGGCCAGAGGCCTCTCAGGAGAGGCCAGGCAGGCAGGAAGTCTGATGGTGGGGTCCCCAGAGTTATCACCATCATAAATCTAGAAATCACGAGAACTGCACAGCGATGGGAAGTCCAGGCTAGGGTCAGATACAGCTGAAGCTCTTTTAACCATCCTCCCCCGGCTGACTTTTCTCTGTAAAGCATTCTCACTGATGCCATTATTTATTTATAAATAAGCACAGATTTAAAATAAAAATTCTTCACCATGGCATGCTGAAGCCCAGAGGCCAAGAGACTATACACTCCAGTAGCAGAATGCCAGGAACAGTCTGTGTGTTTGTTATTAATATGTTTATATCGTGCACATGTACACCATATGACTTGTAAACGGGAAAAGAGGTAGAATTGTTGTTTCTGTGAAAACTAAGTTGAAATCTTTGAAAAGATTTGTTAAAGCAAAAAAACCCACTCATTTCTCTGAATCTGAGGATCCATTTGGATTAATAATGATGTATGGAGAAGTAGAAACATTTAGGGAGAGAGAGACAAGTTATCTTTAGCACATGGAGGTAGACAGAGAGAACCCTGGATGGGTCTGGGTATGGATAGCTGTTATAAATTATTTTCTCTATTGTGTTTCCATTTAATATTAGTCAGGACTACAGGTTATCATGATAGAAATTCAAATCAAACAGCTTAAGCAAAAATACGATTTATGACTCATAGGATTTCAGGAAGGGCTGAACACCCAAATTGGAAAGGCAGGGAGATGGGGGGGGGTTGGGCGCCAGGGGTATCAGGAACATCTGAACGCAGAAACTAAAACACCTCCAAGACTCTTGTCCCCCATCACCACTTTTATCTGCATGATGTCTTTATTCTCTCTCACCACTTATTTCTTCATGTAACAGTAAACACAGCCACCACCAGTGCTTGAATTTTGCATCTTGCAAATGCTGCTCTCAGACAGACTACCTCGACCTCTCTCTTGGCCCAAGGAAAGATTCTTATTGGCCCAGTTTCGATCATGTGTCTTTCCCTGAACCAATCAATTGAGGCCAAAGGTGGTGGGCACATCTACTGTTCCCACTCTCACCCCATACTGTCTCTCTTACTGGTTTGTGGTCCACATAGCACCCATCATGAGCTGAAACTTACTTATCTCTATTGTCTGTCTTCCTGACTGCCACAGAAGGTCTATTCTGACTTGTTCACCACCAAAACAATACTTCAGCCGTAAGAGCTGCTCAATAAACACTTGTGAATTAAAACATCATAAGCCCAGTCAAAAATCAAGCCATATGTGAAATTCATGAGCCATTAAAAATCACACTTTGGAAAAAATTACTGTGCGAAATGAAAAGGATGTCGATATAAAACTCTTTCCAATATAACCCTAATTTATCAATAAGCTTAGATTTAAAACAAAAATTCTCAAATGGGAAGGGCAAAGTCAGCGGGAACTCATCAGACTACAGAGCCTGCCTGCAGACCTTCATTCCATGCAAAGGAAATGAGAAAGGAAACCGGAGGAGAGGTTGAACCCCTCTGTCCCCTTGGGTCCCTAGTAGGGTTGCCAGATAAAATACAGGATTCCCAGTTACATTTTATTTTCATATTAACAACAAATAATTTTGAGTGTAAGTATGTCCCAAATATTACATACTTAATAATACTAAAAAGTATTCATTGTTTATCTGAAATTCTAATTTAGCTGGGCATCCAGTATTTGTATTTGCTAAATCTGGCCACGCTAGTCCCTGGGCATCCCCGTGCCCACCCAGGAGCCACAGAAGGACCCAAATTGCAGTGTGACATATAGAGCAAGATCAGGAAGTAGGGCCTTGGGTCTCCCTGGGCTTCAGGTTGACACAGGAGCCATGCTCCAGATGCTCCTGCATGCTCCCAGGGGAGGATGCAGATCATGGCCAGCATCCCGGCCAGGAGGAGTTGCAAGGTGACCCCGGAATGGAGCTGAGGACTGAAAAGGCTAGGCCGGCTCCTGAATGGCTGGTGGCCAAGCCTCAGAGGATCTGCAGCACGGCAGAGCTGAGGTGGGGCTGAGCCAGCAAACGGAGGACCCCCAACCCTGCCAACACCAAAAGGAGTACCGCTGAGTCACACCAGCTGGTACCTCATGGTTCACTCTAATGACACAACAGCAGAGACAACACACATCTTTGAAAAAGCCAGAAGAATTCCCAAAGACAGCACGAGGACCAGCCCATGGATCCTCCCCAACCACTATGAAACAACCCTGGTAGTCAATTTAAAGCTTGATGTGCACATATCCCAAAAACAATGATTCAGGCCAAGTTTACCAACTTTCTGCCATGAGCAAATAGGCAAACATGAGAGGAAAATGAAAACCAATTTAAAAACTGAAGAACACTGCCTTTTTTTCACTTTGAGTATCTATACACGCACACAGAGGAGGGTAGAGAATTTGTCTTAGAGGAAATCAATCTCTTTTTGTTTGTTTTATTTTTGGTTGCGTTGGGTCTTCGTTGGTGCGTGCGGGCTTCCCCTAGCTGCGGCGAGTGGGTGCTACTCTTTGTTGTGGTGCACGGGCTTCTCATTGTGGTGGCTTCTCTTGTTGTGGAGCACAGGCTCTAGGCACACAGCTCAGTAGTTGTGGCCCGCGGGCTCTAGAGCGCAGGCTCAGTAGTTGTGGCGCATGGGCTTAGCTGCTCTGTGGCATGTGGGATCTTCCTGGACCAGAGCTCAAACCCATGTCCCCTGCATTGGCAGGTGGATTCCTAACCCCTGCGCCACCAAGGAAGTCCCCCCAATCTTTTAAGATAACACTTTTCTGGGCCTTTCTTTGGTTGTGAAAAGTAAGGTACCCTGGACATGGTCTGAAAAGATAGGATTAGAAGAAGAATTAAAATGTTCCCTATAACAAAGTAACTGGAATTTTAGAACTTTCTCCTAAGGAGCTAGAGCTTTGAGGTCCTAGCTGAAGAGAAGTGGACAGGAACTGGTCCCAGGAATATGATGAGAAGTTTAGGCATAAGTAACAAGCAGCCTGAGAGAAACAGTCCCTTGTTCAGAATGTTTAAACACAGTGGCATCTAATCTTCAGTTTTAACTGAGTCTCTGTTCTGGGCAGGGATATAATCTAAGTCCCCTGCATTAATTGAAAGCCTTCAGGAAAATCCATTAAACACAAAGCCTGTGGTGGGATTATTAGAAAATTAAAGGATCAACAGTGAAAAGATGAGTTGCCTTCCAGACTCTGCAGTGTGCAACCTGCACACCCATACCTGGTGACCCTAACTGATCCCAGACTGGAAATGAAGAAATACTCCTCCCGGCAACTACACTAGAACAAGATGAGCCTCCAGAGGGAGGGCTAGGAAAGCTAAATTGTATTATTACCTGGATTAGAGAAGGAATAAAATACATCAAAATGTGGATAGGGATTATCTTTAGGGCCTACAATGGGTGACTTTTTTTCTTCTGTTTCGTGCTATCGTGCAATGAATATGGGTTCATTTTGCTGCCAGGGAAAATGATTAAGAATCAAAGAAATAATCACACAATAGGCAAACAGCAGTGGTGATGGAATGGCAGGCTGTGACCAGCCTGGACACCAGCTGGGGTCTGATCAACTGATGCTCCTCTTGCCTTGGTCCTCTTGCCTGGCTCAGGAACTGGGAGGTCTGAGCCTGTACCTGGAGGGTACCAATGCTCATAGAGAGCAACAGAATTCCCACAGGGTGGTGATGGGTGGGAGGGTAGGACTGCGACCAAAGAGACAGCCTTGGCAGCAGAACTCAGCCAGAATGTCTCATGTTCGGGCAACTATACTGAGATCTGTGTATTTTAGCATCACAGAGACTTACCAAACGGCCTCTAAATCTTAAACAAAATGTCAGTGAATGAGGAGGTGTCTTCATATTTTTATCTAATGTCCCTCTGGAATTTGCTTTCATTACTCTTTATAAAAATCTTACATTTCAAAATTAGCAGGTTTTTAAAAGTTTTCTCTCTAGAAGACCTCAGAGGTTATACAGTGCTATTTCCTCTCTTTACAGATTGCACACTTGACCCTCAGAGAGGAGAAAGGAGGAGACCAGAATTACACAGTGTATTAGTCAAGACTCTCCAAAAAGCAGAACCAATAGGATGTGCACAGAGAGAGAAAGAGATTGATTTTAAAGAACTGGCTCATGTGATTACAGAGATTGGCAAGTCCAAAATCTGCTAGGTGGGCTGGCAGACTGGAAACCCAGAGAAGACTCAATACTGCAGTTCAAGGCCAAAGGCCACCTACTGACAGAATTCCCTCTTGCTTGGGGAAGTTGGTCTTTTGTGCTATTCAGGCCTTCACCTGATTGGATGAGGCCCACCCACATTATGGTGGGAAATCTGCTTTACTCAAAGTCCACTGATGTAAACATTAATCTCATCCAAAAACACCCAATATATAGATATCCAGAATAATGTTTGACCACATAGCTGGGCACTGTGGCCCATCCAAGTTGATGCATAAAATTAAGCGTCGCACGTAGGTAGTCAGAAGTAGGAATGGAATTAAAACCCCAACCTCCTGATTTTCAGAAAGCTCACTCCACTCCAACATGTGGCCCCAATCGGACTGATACTTTTGAAACAACCAAAGTCTGGGTCTTACATTTTTTTAATTCAAGAAGCGGAGGGTAGCGAAATGTTATGCTTAACAAAAATGTTCATGTATGTGCTTGAAGTGATTTTCCCTGGCAGTATGGCTACCTGGACACATTTCAAACCAAGAAAGAAACAAAACATTATTTAGAGAGAATGAATCTAAGGGCCCCCCAGCTGTATAAATCCCCCACTGCATCTTAACCCCACCATAAAACAACACTAGTGAAATATTTGTTCAGCCCTCTGACAGCCATGGATATTAGATGCCGAATATTGTGAAATACACAACATTAACAGGTGTACGTGCACCAAACGTAAGCTGACAAAAGTTCCTCAGACGGCCGCTTCTCATCATTAATCCTGAATGCTGGATGGGATTCCTCATTAGAGGAAGAGCACGTTCGGGTCCACATTTTCCACTTCTCTTAAATTTCAACTTTAGCAACTTTGAATTTTACCTCCTACAGTCTTTTTTCTTCATTAAAGGAAAAAGAGAATGTGAGCTCTGAACGTAGCACCTCACTGAGAAGGCTATATTGTAGGAGGAGACTTCCCACCTGTATGGCTCTAATTTACTGGAAGAATGTTTTATTAGCTAAAGAAGTCAAGCAACAACTATTTAAGATTCCCATCATACTTCTGCTACAATAACATCATTACCATAGCAAACTATGGATTTCAATTTCAATATCACTTTTTTTCAGGACCTAGGTAGTTCAGTCCACTCGAAAATCTGAGTGCACTGGGAAATATTTGGAGACAGCAGCTAATTAGAATCTAAACAGTTATAAGAATAAGTAAGTCATTTTACTCCATTCAGCTCACAAATGTTATCAAGCAGGAAGCAATTTCTGAGACGGACAGAACAATAGCTGCACAATGAATTATAACACTGCAGTTATACCATTATCACAGGCAAAATAATGAGACCTCAGGTGAAAACATCGACGCATTCTGTCTTCAGGACAGAATTAACGAATGTTAATTTCACTTAACGAATGTCTCAGCTCGCGACCGACCGCCATAACAAAATACCACGCGACCGCCATAACAAAATACCACGCGACCGCCATAACAAAATACCAGAGAGTGGATGGCTTAAACAACAGAAATGTATTTACTCACGGTTCTGGAGGCTGGAAGTCCAAGATCAAGGTGCCAGCAAGGTTGGTTTCTGGTGATACCTCTCCTCCTGGCTTGCAGATGGCTGCTGAGAACTTCTCAGTGTTTCATCACATGGCCTTTCCTCTGTGCAGATGGAGAGAGAGAGAAAAGGAGAGGGGGAGAGAGATATTAACTGAGCTGTGGTCTCTCCCTCTTCTTATAAGGACACCAGTCCTATCAGATTAGGGCCTCACTCTTATGACTTGATTTAAACTTAATTACGTCCTTAAGGGTTCTATCTCTAAATACAGTCACATTGGGGGTTAGGGCTTCAACATGGGACTTTTGAGGGGACATTAATCAGTTCCTATCAGGCAACATTAATCTACCTAAAATGTCTTTTTCTCTGTTACAACTTTATGCAGGGATTTTTTTCCTTTTCCTCCTCCTTCTCTTTCTTCTTGTTTTGTTTCCTTATTATATAGAGATTCTCTCCCATTACAAATAAACTTCATGGTTAATTTAGAAAATGTTTTTCTCTTAGTTTTTAGTGCACTGAGTATTTGGGTTCCTTTTTTTTAATGCAAAGGGAATGGTTCACAATTAACTCGGAAGAATCCAAAACATATTTTTCTAAATAGTCCTAAGAGTTCATGTTTGCTCTGACCAGATCCAACTCAACATGGCAATAAAAACAAGTGGTAACATCTCTCAGACCTGACTTCAGGGGAGTTACTTCTTACACACATTTAGCTTATGGAAGTTCAACTATATACACTTGGAGGTGGGGGAGACATACTCTCTATACAATGTGATGTCTAAACACAAGCCGTTCAATATACCTGGTATTTAACCAATGAAACAGCAAAGTGTCTGACTTGGGAGGAAACTGTGACCATGTGTAGATGTGTTAACAGACAGAATAAGATACCCTAAGACATCTGTGCTACATTTGATGAGCAACTTAAAATGTTTTCAAGGATACTTTTGACTCTATGTGATTTTTGTCTTATGATCTGTTTTCAAAAACTAACTCCAAAAAAAGACTTAATTTAAAGATGTATCATAACCTGGTATAAGGAAGAAAGTGAAAGCTCAACTGACTAGCCCCCCAAAAATGAATAGAGATTGACCTAAGTGGAGGGAGGAAGGGATGGTATTTCAGACAGAGGGAACAGTGTATGCAAAGGCATGGAGGCAAGAAGGTGGCCAGAAGCTACAGGAGCCTGGCTTCTCAAAGGAATGTTCTCTGGAACATTCTCAGGAACTCATTAAAGTGCAGAGTCTCCTCAGCTGGGCTGGGTGGCGCCTAAGATTCTGCATGTTAACGAGCTCCCAGGGTCACAGATGCTGCATTCTGGGAACCTCACATTGATGACAAGAAGATGAAGGAGATAAACTGAAAAGGTAGCAAGAAAAAAAGGCAGGGTCATTTGCTGAGGTCAAGTTAAGGAGGGCCTTGAAATGCAGAGCGTGTTGTTGGCCTTGTGATAAGTTATTACTCTTAAAACGATCAGGCAGAGGGGTAATGTGAAGTATTAGCACGGAAGTGTTTGTTAGGAATACGGTCTGACAGAGTTGTTCAGGGACTGAGCTGGAAAAAAACATTTTGAGTTAATTAATATAGAAGGTTGAAAACTGCACTCAAGGAGAAAAATTCCACTAAAGAGGGCAAAAAATTCACCACTTAATGAGATTTCATTGTAACTTTATGTTCAAAGGCCCTAAAATAGGTGGTAACCTATTTCTTAATCAATGTCCCTGAACAAACAGAATAATCTCTCTCCAAAGTTTGAAAAAACATTGCTTTTATATATTAGAAATACTGAATCGCTTTTTCAGAAAGCACTTCCAAGAAACACCACGATGGGCAAATATTTATACACCAGCTGACTTAAAACCTAAAATTTTATCCTTAGGAAAAGACAGCATTTACAAAACTAACCATAATGGCAGAGAAATTTCATGTTAAATATAGATTACTTTTTAATCCTATCTTCTATGCCAAGAAAAACGCAGGTAGGAAGAAAAAAGTACAAGACCAAAATCAAATTTTTGTCATGATCTTGCTACCAACTGCCTGGCAGAACTGCTTTTTTAGAAGCTGATCAGTGCTTCCAGGTGCATTGTTTGGGCCCAGCTCTAGATAAAGATAAACATTCAGGCTTCCGGGGAATGGAATCACAAGAGTGACTAGCAAAGTTCATAGGAACTGAAAGACCCTGGTGCCAATTAAAAACCATACATCCCATCACAGCAAGGAGGGAAGCTATTGAATAATTGAATAATCTCAAGCCATTCCAAAGGAGAATAAACAGATGATGGCCTGATCCCGTGGAGACCAGAGGGAGCTGTGTGCATTACCGTGCTCTATATTCTCCTCATACTTTGATTAATTATCCAGCTGTGCAACTGTCATTATCAAGGATATCTCTGAATCATGTGGCTCCGACAGTAACCAAATCTGGCTGTTCCTTTCATTTTTTTTTTTTTTTTTTCACATGGGTAAGCACCCTGCTGTTTGGAAGAGAGTTACCTAGTATGCCACTTGAAACAAGCAAATGCTCCATTCACCGCAGACAACAATGGGTCAGTCGTTAGACTATTTTTCACAGCACTGTTGATAGGTTTGTACAGAGGTACCCCTGGTAGAGGAGAGAAATATGCCCTCCTACAAATTGATCTTCCCCTGGAAAAGGTTGAGAAATACCAAGCTTGAGAGGCGAATGAGTGTCATTTTAAAATCTTATTTGCGTGCTTGTTTCTTTATTTGTACTAGAAACCTGCCCCCCCACCCCCATCCCATCATTCCAAAAGAGACTTGAACCTGTGGTTCAGGATTAAGAGGATATTTCTCTAAAGACTATTTTAATTTTCAAAGGATCCAGGGCTTAAGCCAAAGAAACCCATTTGAAATTACAGAATTCCTATCTCTTTCAGTCAGTCATGGGAGGAAAGACAGACATGGAAAAGGAGAGAGGAGGCTCTTAAAATAAAGTCACATCAATAGCTGCCTATCCCACCCTCTCTTGGTAGCTGTGACCAAGGTGACCATGGAATCTTGAGTGAGTCAGTTCATTGTTCTGTGTCCAAGTCTATCCACTGGTTAAATCTGGATAACAATGCATGTCTTCCCTACTTCCAGGGAGGCAGCACAATAGTAGAGACTATTCCATCTCCAACGTTCCATCTCTTCCCTATATTTCCCAGTCCTCTCGTGGTTAAGCAAGACCATGTGACTAGTTCTGACCAATGAAATGCGAGCAGAGTGATGTGAATCACATGCAGGCAAACGTCATAACCTTCTCTCTTCTCCTGCTCATGCAGCTACAGACAGAGGCCCTCCAGCCAGGGTCCCTATGTCAACATGTGGAACCAGGACCCCCTGCCGGTTTATCCTGTAGAGATATCATGAGCAAGAACTAAACCTTTGTTTGGTTGACCCTCCCTTCTCGTCTCTCAAGGGAAACTTTATTCCTCTTTCAAAGCCAATCTCAAATGCCACTTCTTCCATGGAACCTCTCCAGACAGGAATTCCCACAGCACTCTGAATGTCTATTTTTTTTAATATTTACCTCATTTTGCCTAATATTACTGAAAATCTGCAAAGTTCAGGCTCTGTGGCCAAACGTACCAGAATGTAAATCTCAGCTCCAGCATACATAGCTGTTTAGACTTAGGTAAATTATTGAACCTCCCTAAACCTCAGTTTTCCCACCTGTAAAATGGGGTTAACAAGAGGTGTCACGAGAGGTAAATGAGATACAGGTAAAGAGCTTGGCACAAGGTTTGAGGTGTAGGAAGACACGCATGAACCATTCAGCTTATTATTCCTATGAGCTGGTCCTACAACCTTACAAGAGCCTTAAATATGGAGATGATACGCTCATCGACTTTCTGTCTTCTGCAGTACCTGGAAGAGGGTCTCACACACACACACACACACACACACACACACACACCAGGTACACCCAGGAAATGTGAGGAATGAATGAACTTTTTTAAAAGAACAAAATAAATCACTGAAATGATAAAAATTCTTTAAGAAACAAAAAGGAAGAATAATGAGAAAGCAAAAAAAAACAGACAATGGACAAATTTTAAATAAACTACGTTGATTGGGGAAATGTAGAGAGATGGAATCTACATTGACAGGTGGCCGTTTTCAGAGATGACCTCAGGTACAGAAAACTGAGGTCATCATACGCCTCCATGTAGAGCACGTCATCTTTATTCGTCTGGGTTTTATAATGTTTCAATGAAATGTTTACATTTTAAAACCCTTTGAGGGCATATAAGATATTAGACATACGAGTGCTCTGACTTCAGAAGAAATCCCTCAGTATATTGCTGAGTAAAGTGAAAAATAATAGTAAACAAAAATAAAACAGTTCATTAAAAATAAAGGCACAAAACAGTGGCCTTGGGAAATAGGCCAGGTGTTGTTACGCTTATAAATGTCTTTTAAGTGCGTAGATGTGTTCCTCTTATTGGAACAACTAGTTTCCACCTTCCTGAAACTTCCTTCATAAACTGGTCCTCACAAAAGAAAGGTTTTCGCTCCTCTACATTTTTAAGCAACAGCGACATCATGTGGCCACTCTGGGAGCTAACCAGTCTTCGCTCCCAGCTATGAATTTCCCCAGGGAGACATCAATTCGGTTCTGCCTTCCCTTCCGAATAAACTCATTCAAAAATCATTCAGCGAATGGCATGTAGATTCCCATGCTTAGGACAGGACAATGGTCTGCATCTCTACATAGTCTTATCTAGGGGATCATCCCGTCCCTAAACTCTTAGCCAGGCACAGCCTATTCAGAGACTAACCTAGTCCCACAGCAACCAAATCAAGTTGGTTTGACAAAAAAAAACACTGAAACGTTACTAGGGATGAATACATTCTATATGCTCACTCTTGTTTCTGCAGCCTCTGCCTGTCACTAGTAGATGCTCATCCATTCATTCAACAGATATTTACTGAGCAACTACTGTGTACCAGGCGCTGTTGTAGGTGCTTCAGAGTTTACAGTGAACAAAACAAAGTTCTTTCTGTCATGAAGCTTACATTCTAGTTGGAGCTTCCATTCTTGCTGGAGCAGTCAGGCAATAAAGTAAAGAGGGGAGTAAGTGTCATGGAGAAGTGGAGGTGCTACTCTGTGCTGGGTGCTCAGGGACCGCCTGACTCATATGGCGACAGCTGAGCAGAGACCTGAAGAAAGTGAGGGAGCCAGGTGTGTGGTTCGGAGGAGAAGACTGCTAGAAAACTGAACTTGAACTTGGGAGAGAGGGAAGGAGGGATCCAGGGAGGAGGACAGGAAGGGAGGAAGGATGAACGTGTGCATCACTGGACAAGGAATGAGAAGACCTACGTTCTTACTCTGACTCTTTCATAAGCAGCTGAGAAAACTCAGGCTTTCCTTCCCCTCTCTGAACCTCAGTTTCTCTACTCTAAAGTGAAGAACTTAGATTAGATAGTCCCTAAAGTTCCAGTCAATTTTAAGACTCTCTATCATGAAAAGTCAGAGATTGTAACCTTTAATGGCATTTTGCGTGTGTGCACGTGCTCGCCTGTGTGTGATTAATTTCCCAAAGCAATTCCAGGCATCTGTGTTTCTCTCAAGAGTGATTACACACAAAAACCCCCACTATTTGCTTACTAGTTAAAAGAAATTGCTCTGGAGTCTATGGGTTTAAAGATTGGTTGGTCTCACAGTACGATGTACGCTTCCGGAGATTCGTCATTATGTGCCCAAACACAGTAACTGCTAAAGGATCATGCACTGTAATTTGGCCCTAATAACTATTCAGGTGGGGGTAAAGTGAGCAGTTAGCTACAAGATACCAGCACCTGTTAAGTACATGACATTTTACCGAGAAATGAATTCCTATTTCGGCAATCCTCTAGTTTGATGGTTTTAGCTGTATTAATGCCTGAAGTTCTCTAGTAATATAATGGCAGATACCTACAATACAATACATACACACCATACAATAAACACAGCAACAGAGAAAGTATAAAAGCAGGGTAAATGGGCTCCAGATTTAAAATGGTTCCTTGGTTATATTTTCTCCAACTTCCATCAACACTGTCACACGTGGCACCAAGTACAGAGGACAGGATGGATCCCGTGTTGGACGAGCATCAAAGGGCTTGTCATCAAGATTTCAGGAATCAGCAAAGGTCCATCTGCCCACAAATATCTTCTTCATTAAACCATCATTTTACCATAGTGTCACCATTAGAGGTTCATTCTTTGGTCTGTTATTATTTCTAGAGTATTCCTTTTAAAATGAAATGGTGTTCCTAGAGGGAGCTGCCCATTCCACTTCAAACTGTCCCAAATGCTTCAGGAAGAATAAGCAAGATCAGGGGAGAGACACGGAGATGCAGCCCTGGACAGAAGTGCTAATGTGGGAAGGGAGGACAGGATCCACAAGCAATGCAGGAGGGGATAAATGTAAGAAAAAGTGAGTCCCACGAGGTGAGTTTCTGCTCTGTATGCCAGGATCTGTGGCTAGAACGTCCACTTCTCATGCACGGGAGACCCCGCTGATGTTATCTTTACAGATGAGGAAACTGAGGCTTGCCTAAAATCTCACAGTTAGCTGTGGAGCTGGGGTTCCATCTCAAGTTCACAGACTCCCCACTGTGCCAGGGCACTGGACCCCTCAAAGAGGCGGAAATACTGAGAAGGAAGAGGGTGAGGGGGGGGCTAAGAAAATGGAGAGCTTGACCAATCTGCCATTCTGTCCTGAATCAGCCCTGCCTCCCGCCCCATGCCTGAGCAGCAGAGAGCTGTGGGCAGGCACCTCTGAGGCAGCCATGCATAGTGCTGAACAGGGTGACTTGTCATGGCACTTTCCGGGACAGTGCTGTCAAGGGCTGTCAACCCTAAACAAGAGGCTGAGCAGTATTGTGAATGAAGAGTGGGTTCAAGTAACAGGTGCAGCACTTCTGGGCTGTGAAGCCTTGGACATAACATTTAACTTCTCAGAGCCTCCGTTTCCTCTTCTGTAAAATGGGAAGAATAGCTACCTAGGGGGACTTGGTCAAGATGAAATCGTATCAAGCCTAGCACTGGGCCCAATACACAACACATACATCAAAGAATGTGGTCCCATCCTTTGTTCCCTCAAAGAGAACCATTAAACTAGGGAAACCTGAGCTCATAATATTCAACCCACTTCCACTCTCCTTGCCCCATAAGCTGTATCTGATCCCATCCCCAGCTTCCATGGGGCAGACGATCTGCTGGTTACCTCATTCCCCAGAATCATCACTGCATAGAGTCACTGTGTTCATACACTTCCCTGTCCAGGCCCAGCTGAAAGTGGAGCTCCTCCTCTGCTAGGGCTGAGACAGCAACAGAATACACACGGGCACAGTGTGGGTTAGGGTCCTTTTCGAGGTTGTACTCCATTCAAGAATATGGGGCAGGGGAGGTGGAAGAGCTGAGAATCTAACAAGACAAACCTTTCTAATTAGTTAGAGCCAAGAAGCGACATAGCTGACTTTGTAATATGAGACTTATAATTTGCCTACTGGGACCAAGTCAAAATTTCTCATGTCCGTGAGAAAAGGGTCAAAAATCTTTGACTCAGGGGAAGGATGAAGGCTTCTCTTCTAGAGAGCTCTGCTCCTGCCCCTTTTTCCCATCCTCTTCCCACCCCTGTTGGGTCTGTTTATTGAGTGGCTAGTACACAGTAGGCATGCAATAGGCATTTGATTAATGAATTACAAATAAATTAAATATTGGATGGATGGATGAATCAATCTACAGTTACATCCTTACTGACGCTGAAACAGAGTTTTGTTTGTTTCTTTGTTTTTTTAAGTGGGCTACATGCATTCATGCAACAAACAAAGAGACTGGCTGCAGTGATTCCTTTGTTTGCTGTTATTTGGTACACCGGTGGGAGGACATATCCCAACACCCAAGTTAATTATTCTCATACCCTATTATCCTCCGAGCCTCATAGCTTGACTAGATAACACAGCCATGTCAAAAGATTGTATCCCAAAGAGAAATAAGATTCCACTAATGTTACTATAATATCCCTGAAAGAAGAAAGCATCTATTCTTGAAGTTAAAGATGGGTGCATGGCTGATTCACTTTGTTATAAAGCAGAAACTAACACACCATTGTAAAGCAATTATACTCCAATAAAGATGTTAAAAAAAAAAAAAAAGATGGGTGCATGGGTGTTGTTTGCTTTATTGCCCTTTAAATCAACCATTATGATTTATATACCTTTTTGTATGTAGATTTCCAAAAAAAATTAATAAAAATTTTTAAATGAAAGAAAGGTAAGGAGAGGGTTAACAACTGACTCGAGGCTCCACAGAAAAGAATAAATCTTTAACCTAAGGTCTCATGCCTTCACCGTGGTGGGCAGCTCCACTGATGGCAGAAGCACAGTGAGGTGCCAGGACGAACAAGTAGACAATGAAAGAAAGAGATCCTGTGATCTTTACATCCTTGGATAGTCTTGAATTCCACACAGCTGTTTCTGGACAAAGGGACATTCTGGAACTGGAGTCTTCTCCCTCCGGACCGATGTCCGTGTCCTTTATTACCTAAGAGTGCCGGGTCTTCGGCGCCAATGATGAAAGCCAGTTCACAGGCTGCCGTGGACAGAGGGCTTTTTGTGCTTTCCCGGTGTGCGCGGGGGCAGGCAGGGCAGGCGCCCTGGCACTCCCGCAACCCCACTCAGCTCTGGGGGCGCCGTGGACTCCAGCGCCTCCACACTGACCTGAGAAGCCCCGACAAGCCACTTCAAGGAGATTAGCCTCCATTCTATTTTGCAGCTTTTTCTGGGCTTCCACAAGGTAGTTGTCTGGACATAACACCTACTGGCAGTTCATCTTAACAGGAAGCAGAAAAAAAATAGCCCGACCAAATCCCCACCCAAAGGAATTCACGGCGGCTGCTTTGAGCGGGCCTAGGGTTCCCTTCAGTCAGCCAGCCCTGTCCCTGTGAAGGTATCGGGCTGGGGGCTTCCACCAGGTGGCAGGAGGGCCAAATACATGGAAATTCTCACCAAGAAGAAACACTTTTCCCTTTGGCATCTCCACCATGCTTTTGTAGACTGCAATATTCCAAATGAAAACGAAATTTTTTTAAACAATGAAAATTACCTCATTGTAGAATTATTTTTAAGTTTGAGCTGATCGTTGATATTCTTATATATTTGAAATAAACCGAACCCTCAGTGCGATGACCCATGCAGGACACATCATCAAGTATCCTTGCTCCACAAGCAAGGTCAGCCACAATCATATCCACACAGATTGTGAGATAATCAAACTCTCCCAAACTAATCCCTTTCTACTTTTCTCCCTTTCCCTCTCTTATCTGGTGCATGTATGTATTTCTGAATGGGGTGTACTCATTTGCCCAGGCTGCTGTAACCAAGGACCGTAAACTAGGAGGTTTAAACAACACAAATGTATTGTCTCACAGTCTGGAGCCTAGAAGTCTGATGGAGGTGTTGACAGGGCTGGTCGCCCGGTGGGCTGTGAGAGGACCACCTGTTCCAGAACTCTTTCCTTGACTCGTGGGTGGCCGTCTTCCCCCTGTGTCTCTTCACATCATCTTCCCTCTGTGTGTGTGTCTGTGTCCTACTCTCCTCTTCTTACAAGGACACCAGTGGTATTGGATTAAGGCCCAACCTAATGACCTCATTACAGCCTCACAGCCCTTAAAGACCCTACCTCCAATAGGGTCACATTCTGATGTACCGGAAGTTAGGACTTCAACGTCTGAATTGGAGACAGGGGCACAAATTTGACCTGTGACATAGAGCTTTGCCAAAATCCCCTTTCGAAGTGTTGACTGCTGCATTTAGGACAAACACAACTTCTTCAAAACTGGATGCTCCAAGCAGTCACGTGCTCAAGAGGATGGAAAGTTGTGGATCTAGTTGAAACACCAAGAGAAACGGGAAAGGCTCTTCCCAAAACAAGATAATATATTGTTATATAGTGTAAATCAAGCCACAGAGATTTTGTGTTTGTCAGAGAGAGCAAATTCATTTCCTCACTGAATTTCCTTGAAGCATGCAATTTTTCTTCTTTTCAATTGTCTTTGTGTTCTCTATCTTGCATGTTTATTCATAAATCCACATCTCATAGGACCTACATTTAATCCACACCATGACTACTTAGCAGTGCAAACATATTCTTGAGATGTTCCAGGACTAACTGGTTACCATCTCCCATCACATACTCATCAGGGGGTGAGGGAGTGAGGTGGGGAATTTGATCACTTCGGGTCCCCTCTCAGCTTACCCTCCCTTTTCGATGTCTCTTCCTTAAGTGGTGTGATAAATATCTGGCTAATAAATAGTCATAGAGAAGCAAGTGATGTCAGACTCGATTATTTCAATTCTGTTGAGCATCCAAACCAGGGCTGGAATCCAGCAGCTCATAGACACATGCAGCCCCTGCCCCCGGGGGGCTTCCGTGCAGCGTAATGGACTAGGGGCTGCCCACACCTCCTGGTCCTCGTAGAACCAAGTTGAAGCAAGTGGGCTTGCCTCTCTTTTTGAGGATTCTTCTGGCTTTTGGTTCCTTTCTACCTGAGAAAGGCTAGAGTTCGCCTACAAAAAAGATAACCAGGGTAACTAAAAGTGAATACTGTGTCATCTGAGGAGTTGAAGGAACCAGCCTGGAAAAGATTAAGGAGGCGCTAAGAGCTGCCAGAAGCAAGAGATTGATGATTAGTCCTGTTAGAAGTTCTGACGAGCCCAAAGGTCAGTACAAGGTCATCGCTACAAACGTGAGCTGTCTATACAACCTGCTCTGTAAACAGAGAGCTTCCAGTCACTGAAGTGTGGAAAGAAGCACCGTTAAGTAGGCTTTTGGAATTTGAATCCTGGCTTACCTCTTTCTAACCGTGAGACCTCAGGTAAATTACATTACCTCTCTGAGCCAATGTCTCTAACCTGTGGTAGATCCTCAAATATTAACACACCTACCCCCTTCCTCAATCCTTTCCTTAGAGTCACAGGTACTAGAAACTCTAACTTCCGTTCCTCTCGTTGAACAAACTGAGATAATACAACATCTCAGCACGGGTGTTTGGCTTTGGGTGTAGGGACAAAATCCACCTAAAATTCCCCTGGGTGGCTGAGTAACAACCACAGGGCATAGGTTTTACCACCACTGTTCCTCCTTTCCTACCCAAAGGGAACCAAGATTCGAGCATCAGTTATCACATAAAACATTCAACTCCCTCTTGCTGGTAGTTTTAACCATGTTTAAATATTTCATAGAGAACATTTTTATTTGAAACACTGTCTTGTCTCACTTTTTAACAGATAGTGACCTGAATTAACGTGGAGAGGCCAGCATAAAGAGCAGAAGTAGTTACTACAAGGCAAGCTTTAGTGCTGAAACAGCTGAACACTGTTCAGGATTCTGTTTGTTGGCCTGTCCACATATGTGGGATGTCCAAGCGCTGTCTTTCAGCACTTCAGAGACTTCCCTGACTGCGTGGGTGCCGATGTGTTTAGGAGGCAGGGATATATACACACACATATATTCAGCTTTCCTCCTGGGGTAACTTAGACTCTGCTGTTCAAAAATATCTACTCCCCGCCTTCCTCCTCCAAGGCAGGAGTATACTTCTGCATCCCTCTGCCTGGGGGTCAGTCACGTGACTTGATTCATCCAGTGAAATGTGTGCAGACACAACAGGGCACCAGTTCCGAGCCTGGCCTTAGAGCCAGCCTATGTTTCCACTGATGCTTTGCCCCTCTGCCTCTGCCCTGAGAAGAACATCCCCCGTCACATCACTGCTGCCCCTCTGCCTGGGCCGCAGAACAGTACTCGTGAAGCAAACGTGAGCCCAATTCGCAGCCCAGAGCCAAGTCCAGTCAGACCATAACTTGCAGTGCAGTCAACCAACAAAGCACAGCCCCATCCACCAACACTTGACCCTTGAGCAAAAAGAATTAAACCTCCTCCGTGCTTGAGCAAATCTCACAGTCTTCTAATTATTACTTGTACCATATGACGTGGATTTAACTACACAGTAAAGTGATGAGTATGTGGGTTTCATTTCTCCTGAACAGTATAATCTGTAGGCAATGGAAGTGTGTGTTTGTAAATATGTGTGTGTTTGTGTACAGCATGATCTATTTCTACTCGCACCGCTTCTGATATCAAATGTGTGGGTTCTCCACACCAAGCAGCTCTCCAGTTCTCTGCAGACACCCACTGGGTGTCCTACAATTTAATTCAATTCTGACACTCACCACCCAGGGTTAGCACAGACCCCACAGATTAAGGGTCCAGTCCCACAGGACTGCCCTCCACTTCAGATGCCAATCACAAGAAGTGGCTCCCCCAGGATATCCATACTTCTGTTCAACTTGTCTACAAATCATGGCACTGGTTTGATCATCTACAGCTCACAGAACCAGGGGAACACTTTACTTATTATTACTGGTTTATTATAGAAGATACAAATGAACGACTTCACATGAAGAGCTACATAGGGCAAGGTCCAGAAGGGTCCCAAGCACAGAAACTTCTGCCCCTGTGGAGTTTGGGCCATATCACCTTCCCAGCACGTGGACGCATTCATCAACCTGGAAGTTCTCTGAAGCCCATCATTTAGGATTTTATGGAATCCATTAATTAGGCACAATTGATTATATCATTGGCCACTGGTGACTAACTCAATCTCCAGCCCTTCTTCACTCCTTGGAGGTCAACGGGTGGAGCTGAATGTTCCTCTAATTACACAGTTAGTTCTTCTGGCAACCAGCCCCCATCCTGAAGCTTCTGCGGGCCCACCCAGAGTCACCTCACTAGTATACTCAGGTATGGTTAAAAGGGCCTAAATATGAATAACAGAAGATGCTCTTCTCACCCCTATCACTCAGGAAATTACAAGGGTTTTAGGAGTTCTGTGCTGGGAACCAGGGATGAGGCTAAATTACATTCTCATCATGTCACTATATACACATCTTTTTATAGATATAATGAAGAAACTATCAGGTAATGGGCAATAGCCTGGAATGAGAGCCACGGCAGAGAAAACAGCCAGCTCCCTGGGTTGTGGATGGTGGTGCTTGCCAACACAGTAGAGCAGTTAATCTGACCCATTCTTATTTCTCCTGAAAGAGTAAGGTATGAGTGTGAGAGCCCACGGCTGAGCCATGACCTAAAGTAGCTACTGAATCAACCAATTTCTAAAATTCCATTTTCTTCACTGACCTTAATGGCTTTTTTGATTGGACATCATGTGTATCAATCTTAATCCATTTTTACAGTTTATCCGCACTGGAATCCTCATTTTGGGGAAGTTAAATCCCAGCTCTGTCATCATCATTAATTAACATGGATTGAATGTCCACTTGGGGCCTGCTATAGAATTCGGGGGATGAGTCCCTGGCATGACCTTCAGCAGTTGCTTAACCCCTGGGCCTCAGGCGTTGGGGTACACAACCTGAGCAAAAGCACTGATTCAATAATGTCCCTATGCTGCCAGGCCCATGGTCTCTCTCCCTCAAATGTGAGTAAGGAGAAAATGAAACCTCAGCTGCTCTATCGCTGCTTTGGACAACATGCAGGTTCAAGAGGCTGGTGACAGGCCCCCAGGGGACAGATTGGCTGGAAAATGCCAGAATCCTATGTGGCTATAAATGGCATAGAAAGCACAACTCACACCTGTGTGGGGTGGGGACTGTGCTCCGACACAGAGCGGTGCAGTACTTATGGGTTGGGGTGCTTTCTCAGGGTAGCGACGGGTGGCTTCAAATCTAGGGCAAGGGAGCAGGAATGAGGAGCCATGTGATGTTTGGAAACAGAGCAAAACATTGAAAAGGGGGCAGTAAGAGGGGCTTCAAAATGTGCTCTTTAGCACCTACATTTGGCTTTTGTTGTAATAAGCAGGAGTCCTGGAATCCCTATGGCACACGGAACCAAATGGAAAAAGAAAAAACCTCACTCATATTTTATACCATGGTTTGTATATAGCTGCTATGAAGAAAGGGGACAAGAAAAAAAAGGCACCCTACAACCCTCAGTTTCCCCAGCCACAAAATATAAGGATTTTATATAAATGTTACTCACAGACTGCCCTGTCTGAAGAAGAGGAAAATAATAAAATAGCAATGTGTATATCCAAAAAATAATGACATTAGCAAAATATATTTTCTACTGCTGCATAACAAATTACCACAAACTCAGTGGATTAAAACAACACCCATTTATTAACTTGCAGCTCTGTAGGTCAGAAGTCCAGCATGGCATGGCTGAGTTCTCTGCTAAGGTTTCCTAGGGCTGCAATCAAGGTGTCAGGCAAGCTGTCCCTGTCTGGAGGCTCTAGGGGAAAATCCATGTTCAAGCTCATTCTTGGTGTTGGCAGAATTCAGGTCCTATGGCTGCAGGACTGAGGTTCCTGTTTTCTTGCCAGCTGTCAGTAGGGCATAGCCCTCAGCTCATAGAGGCTGTCCACATTCCTTGCCATGTGGTCTTCTCCAACACCAAGCCAGTTATGGCACATCAAACCTTCTCATGCTTCGAATCTCTGACTCCTCTACCTCTGACCTCTGGATACAGATGGAAAGGGCTCCTGTGGCCACATTCACATGAATGATCTCCCTCTAAAAGTCAATGGATCTAAAATCTTAATTACATCTGCAAAATCCCTTGTACCATACAATGTAACATAATCACGGGAGTGTTAGCTCATCTTGTTCAGATTCTGCCCACACTCAAGGGGAGAAGATAATAAAAGGGTGAATGAAGGTCACTGGGGTTCACCTTAGAATTCTGCCTACCAAACAGATTATTCTGTTTCCCCCAAAGTTCCAGGGTCCTCCATCTGCCCTTGGCCTTCTAGAGCTCTTGAGACTACGGTTACATTCAGGTGACTCAAACTTAACTCAATCCTTGTCCCATTCCAGTAGGCCTCCCCTAGGCTACTATTCAGCTGACCTGGTTAAAAAAAAAAAAACTAGCTCCCTTTGACCATCACCTCTGACTCTTTAATAAGGGAGTTGAAAGAATGAGGGGCAGAAGAGAGGCTAGACCCCAAACTGGCTCTAAGATACCTACTGGTGGAAACTTCACGCACTTTGGCAAACTGGCACAGAAGATACATTACAGAGTCCCCTCCCCATTCTGGGTAAGGCCCACCCTGCCTATGTCAGACTATCACCAGGAAGTAAAGTACATGAAGACTCAAGTTTCATTCCCATCATCCACTATCTACCCAGCCTGGACGATAGAGTGGACAAAGGCTTCCCATAGGCAATATTGTCCTACCCCCTGCTCCATCCACATCCACAAAGAGCAGGATGTTCTGGCCCCTCCTCAGGCTTGCAGTTTTACTGCTGAAAAGCTGGGGTAGGTGTTCCACTAGGAGATGGTTTAATGTGCAAGTCAGCCTAAGGAATCTGCTTTTGGGGATAGAAGCTTCAGCCAGCATTCTACAAACAGTCATGGAGCACCTGCTTCTTGCTAAATTCTGTGCAGCAGGTTTGAGAAAACAGCAATTGGCATCTGTAATGTGTCCATGGGCCAGGCCTATCTTCTATGTCCATAAATAAGCCAGCCCCCAAAATAAGGTGATCTCCTGGTTTCCCAAGGAAAAGATCCAAAAGAAAAGGTTGGGGCCCACTCAAATGTACAAAATTTTAAGGATGTAGTTGTTATAGAAAATGTGTACTTCTAATGTATAATTTACAAATTGACCTTTCCATACAGCTAAAAGATCTCATTATATAAAATATATCAATTTGGGGGCATGATTTGTTTCTACTCTCACATACTTTCTTAGCTCAGGCTATCCCAAATTACCATAAATGGGGTGGCTTAAACAACATTGATTTCTCACAGTTCTAGAGGCTGGGAGGTCCAAGATCAAGGTACCAGCAGATCAGGGGCCCTCTTCCCAATTTGCAGATGGTCATCTTCTCGCTGAGTCCTTACATGGAAGGGACAGAGATGGGGCCAAGCTCTTGTGTCTCTTGTTTTAAGGGCACTAATCCTATCATGAGGGCTCCACTCTCATGACCTAATCACCTCCCAAAGGTTGCTCCACCTCCTAACACCATCACATTGGGGGTTAGGATTTCAATATATAAATATGTGGAGGACACAAACATTCAATCCATAACACATGACATGAAACGATTTTATCAGACTCTTCACATCTGTCTTCTACATCAATGTAACCTCTACCATGAGAATGCCCTTTGGGGTCACCTAACTTGGATGAATATTTCTGAATCCACAGCTCATGCTGTCTCTGAAATTTCATTTTAAGTCACAAGTAACCTTGGTATAAAAACAGTTATTACATTTGTCATAACTTCTTGTTCGTATTGTAGTTGTATATTTGTGATCTCCAGGACATAACCATTGACTGCATGGCCTTTTAAGTGGCCATTTAAAGGCTTTTTACAACATCATCCAAAACTTGCACTTGTGAAGTCACTTCATTCAGGTCTCTGCTCAAATGTCCCTTCTCAGCAAGACTTTCCTTAACCAACATTTCTAAATTACACCCTCTGCCACCAGCTACCCCCTTTACCTACTTCATTTTTCTCCATAGAACTCATCTTCCAAGACCTTGTGTTCCCCATGGGCCAGAAATCTTGTCTCTTTTGTTACCATCTATCCCCACTGCTTAGAATAGTATTTGGTACTGTTCTAAGTACCAAATATGTAAGGGACTGATACTTACTTTTAAATAAAAGAGTATTTCCAGGAGTGATCACTAAATTATATTAAATTACATTAAGTTATTGGATATATATCAAATTTTATTATTTATGTATAAACTTTATATATTATAATATATATGAAATAATATAAATATGAATGTATAAAATTTTATATATTTCCTTAAGTAACACCTACAGGAATGTAAAACTATCATTAATGAAGGTCTTTTTAGGTTAATATGTTTTCTCTAAATAATATTTTTATGAAAAACATAAAAAATTAAGTAGTCATTGAGAGAGTACCCTGTAATACAAGATAAGAGCTAGGAGTCAACTTTTGGAAGGGTGGGGGTCTCTTCTTATTTGGGTCCATATGCAGGTACACAGCAGTCACTTCTACACTATGAAAAACCCATTTCCTAGTCATCTATTTCATCCAAGTGTTTTGCTCTCTCAGTTTCCATGGCAATGTCTTCCATCTCTGTAAACAGTCCTTTCATGATTCTTTTTTACATCTGTCCCTTAAACACAGAAGCCCTCTGTTGGCCTTTTTCCAATCAGTCTTGCGCTGTTTTGATTGATAACGCATACAGATTGCTCCTCCTTGGCCAGCCTTCCTAACCTCCTGACAGACTTCCATTTTCCTAAGGTCAGATTCCTGGCTTCCCGGCATCTTCCCGTCCTCCTGCCCACCTGAGAACACATTTCTTGCCTTGTTTTCAGTATTCTCATCACTGACCCCATCCTACTCCCTCCTCTGGGTAACATATCATTATTTAGATGCACTGTCTGAGCCCACCTACCAGCATGAATTCAGATCCCTTGATAAAGTAAACACAGCAATGCATGGACATGGTATGAAGATGGGAGAGACACATGCACATAGAGAAAATGGTAACTGTCACACAGACATGGATCATATCTTGAGAAGGAGGAATCCTAAAGATCTGGTGCGGAGGGCAGTAGCAGAGATCACTGCCAAGCACTAGAAGCCTGGACTTCCAAAAGTGCCCACATGACCTGCAAGGTTCCACCACTGACACCCAGGAAGAAACCCACTAGAATGTGTGAAGCACGGTGAATTTGAAAGTCAGGTAGCCATTGTTCAGTCTGTTGTATATTGACATAGACAATTGGGAGATGGGAAGCAGCAGCCCTTCGGGGGTACTAGCAAGAGAACAAGGGGTCCTGGACTTTACTGAGGTTGAACTAAGGGGCAAAGGGAGAATTAAGCAACACATTCTGCCAAAAACCCACAGCCCCTAATTATCCACTTCCCACTGGTCTGCGGTTTGTCATAGACACTTCATAAAGTTAATCCAACTGACTCTTGGACATAGAATAAAACTTTTTCCCTGGACCCTCAAAACATCGCTAGGAAACAGGAGAAACAGATGTCGCTCTGTCCTGCAGGATGAAAAGAGGCACATCTCTTGGCCATTGAGAAGAATCCAGCACTGTTGCGAGAGAGAGAAGAGAAGGGTCAAAGCAATCAGCCCCCGCTTCCTCTGAGAAGGTTTTATTTTGTTTCCTGATTTGTGATTTCATGAAAAAACATCCTGAAGCACTCTTTGTTTGGTTTTCCCTCTGTTTAGTTTTTGTCCGTAATGTAAGAAGACAGTTGTGGTTATAGGGAACGAAAATATTGTCATTTTTTCCTCCATCTCAAGTTTTTTATGATGAATTGCCTCTGAAATTTTTATGCCAGGATTTTTTTTTCTTGAAAAAATTGAGCAAATCTCCATTTGCAAACTTCTGTCACACCTAAAATGGCATATATGCTTCTTGAGACAGTAAAGCTATTTTAATAAAAATTGTGGTCTTTTTAGATATTTTCACAGTTACACAATCTCTTCATACTTGTGTTTCTTTTTTTTTCTTTTTAAAACATTTTCAAGGAAGAATCTGTTCAGAAAATAGTTTCCCTTACTCAGGCATAGTTATGAATTGGTAATGAAGTCAGTACCACAGATTACATCTGGAGTGAGAAATATGTCACAGGCAGTGATTTACAGTCTCATTGGAACATAATTTATACAAGGAGAGATGCTAATTTCCATGCATCCTGATTTATTTCATTAATAATTCTTACAGGCAGTATATTCTGTTATTGCTGAACTTATTTTAGATCAGTAAGTTTTCAAATTGGCTTACGATCAATTCATAAAAATACTGGAAGCGATCAGATCCATAATAAATTGTTCCATAGAGTGAGATATAACTACTATGTAATAGTATATGGAGATGATATTCGTGTTAATCGGCTACCCAAAAAAGGGAAAATTTATACCATTCTCTGTTTAATTTAGATTATAAAATTCACTAGGGAAATCAAGGACTCGGACAGCTGACAGTTCTTAATAGCAACTGCAGTAAAACACATTTCACTGCTGGAAATTTGTGAGCCTCAATTAATCATGGGCTCAGATAGTTTTTAAAAGTGCTTTATAATCCAAATATTACTATCTCAGTAAGACACTCCAGTGTGTTTATTAATCCATATCTACTCACATACCCTCCCCGACCTTCAGTCACATGCCTTATAGCTCAGCAGGCTTCAAGCAAGATTCCAAAACTCCTGCTCTAATTGTATGATTTTCAGTTACTCCACACTATTTCTTCCCAGAGAAGCGTTAAAAAAAAAATAATCCCCTGCCAGTTTAGCCTCCCTCCTTAATGACATTCTTGGTATTTTAGAGCCTTTCCCGTTAACCTTCCCCTTTAAAAATATTACCTTCCCAGTCCCTACTCCTTTCCTATTTTCTAAAATAAGACAACCTCATCATTAAACGCCCCAACATAGATGAGAGTCTGTCCTCCAGAGAAGAGGATGCTAAGTTCTCTCCTGTGAGCTAGTCTGCTGATTAATCCCCATCTTCCCTGCATCCTGATGATCTCCACCCTCAGAGCATAGGGCCCTATCCTCTCTGCCATGGTCCCCACCCAGTACCTAGAAGGTGCATAGTATTTAGTAGATGAGTAAATATGTCACCTGTTAAATATCAAAAATTCAACCAAAAAACTTTTAAAGATCTAATTGACTTTACTGAGCGATTAATGCATTACGCAGCATCCCATCTGTCAAGGAGAAAGGAGCTCCGAGGAGTTGTACAAAACAGAAGGCTTTTATGGCAGAAGGGGGAAGACAGTGGCGTAGGAACCTACCTATAGGAGATGGAAGGGGGCTGTGGGCAGATAACCTTACTGATGCTGACCAGACAACTCCAGACTGACCAGCTAAGACTGTACTCCTGGGGGAGATTAAAACTTCAATTAGGTTGAGTATCAAGTCTTGGTTTGCTGACATGGGCTTAGCACAAGGACTCCATTGGGGCCTATTGTTTCTGTTATAACAATTCCCCCCTACTGATCAGGCTCTCAGCTTAACTGAGAGAAGTGATCAAAATTGAACACATTAGCACCACTCTTGGCTACTGCTCTGTATTCTCGCGGCGTCTGCCGATCCTTGGTGTGGTATCCATACATCATGGTGCTTCTGCTTAATCTCCCTGTGATAGTCACAGGTCAAGGCCTCAGTTTATAATCTTTAAGCCTGTCATTCCCTTTGTTCCTTTTCTGGCATTCCAGTCTTAGGGAGCTCATTTGCTTGGTAGTGAGCAGCTCCAAACATGCATTTAAAGCTTTTGAGAGAATACAAAGCACCAGGGAGATTATTATGATTATAATAAGCAGGATAATTCCCAATGTCTGGAGTGCACTTTGGAGCCATGGTCCCCAAGACCCAAACCAATCAAAATCAAACAAGACAAAGAAAGACCCCGTTGAAGGAGTCATCTTTTTAAGCCAAGAGGCTTGCTCAGTCATCTTAATGTAACTGAGTTTCAACTTCTACAGAAGTGTTAATCCAGGTGTAGCAGGTGGTGCTGGCCACAGCGCAAACACATTATGGATCAGCTGAAAGGTAATAAAGGGCTATCCTATTAGCAAGAACAACTTTGGCCAGAGAGTCTAAGAATTTTTGTTAGGCGCCTATTGCTTTACCTGCGGATTCTGCAATATTTTTGAATTAAAGAGGTTTATGATCATATTCTCATTTATTCTTAACCAGTGAAGTAGTGATCTGTCACAGGGGGCTTATTTTGAACCATGAATGCCTCCTGGTAATTCCCATTTGAATCTGTGGCTCAGGACTAGAGAAGTGACAGCCATAGAGGCCAGTAAAAATTTAAGGGTCAGAAGACCACACAGGCAGTTTTATTCTGGTTACCCTTGTTTTGTGTCCCTTTCTTTGTATAGTGCCTGAAAGCAGAGCTCCCCATGTTTGGGGTTTTTAACCAGAGACAGGGAGATGGACCAGAGAGTCTCTAGCATCATGGACAGATCAGAGTTTTCTGATGACAAATCCAGCAGTCGGAAAGGTTACCCCACACCCCTCAACAATGGCCTAGGAGGTATGGATGATGGTATTATCTTTGCAGGCCAATGCCAGAGTAAAGAAAGGGAATGGAAAAAAGGTTTCATGGTTATTTAAAGTAAGAAGTCTTGATCCAGTGTCATAAAAAGAAGCAGTCTACCTCGATATCAGCTACTTCTTTTCCCAGTCAATTTTTTTTTTTTGCGGTACGCGGGCCTCTCACTGCTGCGGCCCCTCCCGTTGCAGAGCACAGGCTCCGGACGGACGCACAGGCTCAGCGGCCATGGCTCACGGGCCCAGCCGCTCCGCGGCATGTGGGATCCTCCCGGACCGGGGCACAAACCCGCGTCCGCTGCATCGGCAGGCGAACTCTCAACCACTGCGCCACCAGGGAAGCCCCCCAGTCAATTTTATTTGGAGGTCTCTAGCATCTGTACAGGACCAGATGTCAGGTGGAGCCACCTTCAGCTGTGAGACATCCAAGGCTCGAGTCCCTGATGTTTGGTTGCCATCTGGGTAGTGAGGAGGACCTGGTATAGGCCCTTCCAAGAGATTTCAGGGCAGTCTTTGTTCTTACTGATTGCAAATCAAAAGTGTGGGAGAGGGCTTCCCTGGTGGCGCAGTGGTTGGGAGTCCGCCTGCCGATGCAGGGGGCGCGGGTTCATGCCCCGGTCCGGGAGGATCCCACGTGCCGCGGAGCGGCTGGGCCTGTGGGCCATGGCCGCTGGGCCTGCACGTCCAGAGCCTGTGCTCCGCAGCGGGAGAGGCCACAGTGGTCAGAGGCCTGCGTACTACAAAATAAATTAAAAAAAAAAAAGAAGTGTGGGAGAAAACTGGAAACATTAGTTTGGAGAGTTATAGCCAAATATTTGAGGAACCTAGAAAATTTCAGGATTCAGTCCAATTTACAGGTATATAACAAAACCTCAAGACAATTAACAGGAATATAATTCAATAGAGACAAGGGTATAAACATAATTTTTCTCTCTACAATTATCCCCATTTCCTTATTTCCAAGGATCATCACAGTAAAACTAATTTATCTGTGTTAAATGTGGCTTAGTTATTTATATAAATGCAAGAAGAATAGTGATTGACCACACAAGGTCTTCTGAAGACGCTGTGCTGAGACTTTTTATCAGGAATCCCAGATTGAACTCTTAAAAGCCTCTCCAAGCCAGGAAGCCAAGCCAAAGTTCAAGCAGTTCCTTAAAGCTGTTTGGTCATATCTGAGTCTATGCATAGCTCACTCAAATATAATATTCCAGTCAAAGCCTTAGTAATATAGCCAATGTTCCTAACTGTATCCTCTTATAAGGAGAACAGATTTCTGTTGAATTTAGGTAAATAGCTAACTATATTACCATGAAAACAATACTCAAGAGCTTCTGAATTTTGGAGGGATCAAGTAGGGGGGAAAAGTAAATGTGTCATCTTTGTTTACAATGGTATATTTTACCAAATTACTCTTAAAGATAAAAGAGAAAATGTTTCCATAAATCTGGACAAACAAAACATTAAGGAATTCATTCAGTCCCATGTAATTAATACTTGTTCTGATTAAATCCAGTTTTTTCACTAGTTCTGGAAATTCTTACCGAGTTCAGTTTTATGATTTTAAAGTTATTGGAAACTGCACTTGTCAAAATTTTCTTTCATGAATTTTCTTGAAGATGAAGCACCTTTGCAGGAATGGTTTCGAAAAAGCATCAGAATAAAACAAAAACTATCTGTCATAAGTTTTAAACTGTGCACCGTTCTGAGTAACATGGTGAAATCTCACGCCCTCCCACCCAGGATGTGAATTATCCTTTTGCCCAGCACATCCTCACTGTATATGCTACCACCCATCAGTATAGGAAAAAACATAGTATATCTAAGGTTCTGTACTATCCATGGTTTCAGGCATCCACTGGGGGTCTTGGAATATATCCCCTGTAGAGAAGGGGGGTACTACTGTAATTTTGAGCATTTTTATAAATACTAAATTTATATAAGCATTTGTTTAAGTCAATTAAATAGAATTTTAGTAATACTATCAGAAGGTAGAAAATACTACACATCTACAACATACATATATAGATACATGTAAACATACAACAGACATGGAGACCTTATGGTTTCATTTTTAAATTTTAACCATGAGGGACTTCCCTGGTGGCACAGTGGTTAAGAATCCACCTGCCAATGCAGGGGACATAGGTTCAATCCCTCCAGGAAGATGCCACATACCGCCGAGCAACTAAGCCCATGTGCCACAACCACTGAGCCTGCACTCTAGAGCCTGTGAGCCACAATTACTGAGCCCACATGCCATAGCTACTGAAGCCTGAGTGCCCTAGAGCCCACCCGCCGCAACTATTGAGCCCATGTGCCACAACTACTGAAGCCCGCATGCTGCAACTACTGAAGCCCATGTGCCTAGAGCCCCTGCTCCACAAGAGGAGCCACTGCAATGAGAAGCCTGTGCACCACAACGAAGAGTAGCCCCTGCTCGCCACAACTAGAGAGAGCCGCATGCAGCAATGAAGACCCCACACAGCCAAAAAAAATTTTTTTAAATAAAAATAAATTTTAACCATGAAACAGGTACAATAATGTAAAATTCACTAGTTATAAATAACATTATTATTATAAATAACTTATTCCACAGTTGGAGTAAGTTAAATTTGTCTGATCAGATGGCTAAAGCTTTTTATATTAATATTTGTAGAAAAGATACTTAAGATTTATATCTGTCCTTGACAAGCAATCTTATGGAAACTGGAAAAGTTTGTATTTTTTAAAAAACCTCTTCCCCCTTTTTTTTCCTTTAGTCTGAGGAATTAGGGATGATCTAGATAAGAGTTTCCAGAGGTGACCAGGTAAAATATTTATATCTCAAAGGATATATACAAGGAAAGAACATAAGTTCCTCTAAGAAGGACTCTGAATTGTTTCTGTAATTACATTTCTCCATTCTCATCAACCCTCATGCCTACATTGCTACCTCTAAGCAGGTGACACCCACAGTTTACATTTACCCTAACTTCTCTCAGAAGTACCTGGCCCCTCATGGCCCCTCCACTTGGATGTCCCACGGGCACTTCCAACTCAACAAGTCCAGAACTGATCTGGCCGTGTCTCTTCCTGCTGCATCCTATCCCGCCTCCACATAGATAAGAGCTCTTCCTTAAAGCCCCACCTTAAAAGCCATCTTTTCAATGACACTTATCATTTGGAAATAATTTCTCTCCTTTGAAACACCATAGCTTTACATTTGTGTCTTTTCAGTACTTGTCACTCTCTACCTTATACTATACTGATGGAGGGTTTTTTCCTCCCCTTTTGGACTGTAAGATCCTTTTATTTTTTTTTTTAACATCTTTATTGGAGTATACATGCTTTACATTGTTGTATTAGTTTCTGCTGTGTATAACAAAGTGAATCAGCTATACGTATACATATATGTCCATATCCCCTCCCTTTTGCATTTCCCTCCCACCATCTCTATCCCACCCCTCTAGGTGGTCACAAAGCACCGAGCTGATCTCCCTGTGCTATGCGGCTGCTTCCCACTAGCTATCTATTTTACATTTGGTAGTGTATATATGTCCATGCCACTCTCTCACTTCGTCCCAGCTTACCCTTCCCCCTCCCCATGTCCTCAAGTCCATTCTCTACCTTTCCGTCTTTATTCCTGTCCTGCCCCTACGTTCTTCAGAACCTTTTTTTTTAATTAGATTCCATATATATATGTGTTAGCAAACAGTATTTGTTTTTCTCTGACTTACTTCACTCTGTATGACAGACTCTAGGTCCATCCAGCTCACTACAAATAACTCAGTTTCGTTTCTTTTTACGGCTGAGTAATATTCCATTGTATATATGTGCCACATCTTCTTTATCCATTCATCTGTTGGTGGACACTTACGTTGCTTCCATGTTGGACTGTAAGATCTTTTATAGATTCGTGAATTCTCTGACAAAGTTTATGCAGTGTTTTCCATATGGAAATGTTAGTTGCATTAATCAATGAATCAGTCAGTCTGAGGGAGGGAGAGAAAGAGTGGACAAGGAGAACGGCCTACTTCATAGTCATGGTTTAAGATTTATAAACAAAATGACTTAGACTCGCTTTTAAAACCTGATGTCTCTATAAGATCCCACAGAATTTTGCTGCACTCAGAGAATTATCAAATTAGTGACTTAAATGATATTTTTAGAAACCACCTAGTCCAGAGGTTTTGAAAAACCTTTAAAGTTGTAAGATATTTATGTATGAAAATTGATTGCACAAACTTGGTCAAAAGATAAAGCTTTAAATACAAACATATGCACACAATACACACATAACAAATAGTAAGAAACTGATATCAGCTTAAAGTGAATAATTAGTATTAAGGGATTTGAATTTTTATAGCCATTATCCATTCATTTAATAAACACTTCTATGGTATTTAATGCATACCAGGCATTGTTCTAAGTGCATTAGAAATATTAAATTATTTTCCTCACAACAATCTAAGAGGTAAGTATTATTGCACCCATTTTATAGATGAGAAAACTGAGGACTTCTTCCAGGTCACATGACTAGTGAGTTGTAGGATTAGGATTCAAACTCAGTCTATCTGGCTCCCAAGTCCACATTCAAAACCAACAAAAGCTACCTCATTTACTGTTATTACTGCTATTGTTATTATTAGAAAAATAATAAAATGACACTATGGTTAAAAAAAAAGCCTTGAGGATAGAATTGTGAACGTTCTTTCCTTTTTCCTCAAGCTAATAAAAAAAAGAGTTGAATTAAAAATTGATGACTATAAATGACAACATTTATACTGTTTGCTACTGTGATCTTCGATCACTGTTGATTGAAGTTTTTTGAGCAAGAAAAGTAGAAAAGAATTAGATTAAGAAATTATTTCTTTACCATCCTTATGATTTAGAAGAACATTCACAAGCTCATAAACATATTTAAAGTTTTAACTCCACTTATAAAGTAACCATGAATCCTTGTCAAATTTCTCTGGAAATCAAGAGCTCCATAAAACACTCTGAACACAGCTACTGCTCATTTCTGCTATCTCAGAGCAGAGGGCTCTAAACCATCATGGAGAGATTCATGAGCAACTTAGGGAATGGACCATGGCTTGTTTATCTCTGTATCTCAGTGTATACAGTGCAGTGCCCGGCTTAGTACGAGTTCACTGCATGTTTCTTGAGTTAAATTTAGTAACTTATTTGTGATTTTTCTAAAGTGCTACAAAAATCCTGATTTAGTACTATTCAATGTCTGTTTGAAAAAGAATCTCCAAGAACAGAAAAGAAAGCAGAACCCAAAGGCAATGAAAGCTTACAGCAAGGGAAGCTTCACTGCCAAATACAGGGGATTCTCTTTCCCTGTAGGGTGCCATGCAGCAAGCACACCTCAGCTGACCAGCTGCTGTGAGCTTCTCCTTGCTGACCAGCGAAAGGAAAATGGTCACACACCTCCCAAGAGCAGAGCAAAAATGGAGCCCAGCATTTCTGTGGGAGGATAGAGACCATGTCTTATCAGCAATTACAGGAACTGTCCTAGAGGGATATCTCTTAGGTAGCACATTGGAGGTGAAGAGTGGGCAGAGAGGAGTGAGCTGGGTATGTGTTCTAGCAGGCATCAATTCACAAAAGCAAAGCTCAGGTCACCTCCTGGGTGTGTGTGTGTGTGTGTGTGTGTGTGTGTGTGTGTGTGTGTGTGTGTGTG
>NW_020174563.1:1520922-1702719 GCF_003031525.2 Neophocaena asiaeorientalis asiaeorientalis
TGTGAGAGAGAGAGAGAGAGAGAGAGAGAGAGAGATTGGGTGAGGGAGAAGAAGAGGGGAGGGGAAGGGAGGGGAGGAAAGAAAAGAGAGAGAGCACAACCCATCTAGATGATAGATTTCTGGGGTGCTGAGCCACTCACGCCTCTACTCCATCCAAAAATGTCCTCTCCCTATAAGTTGGTGAGGAGGAAGCTCTACAGTGAGACAGTCACAGACATTAAACAATGAAAGGAGCTTCAACATTCATCCAATAACTTCCTTCTTGCAAATTATGCTACAAGAGCAAATTATGACCTAACCAAAGTCAAAATTATATTAGCCGTAGGACCAGAACACACAGCCCAGGGAAGACAGGAAAGTTAGGACCCATGTGGTTTGATTCAAATCCAGCCCTCTTTCTATACATTTCACTTCATCTTTTGTTTAAAAGCAAATACCCTTGACAAAAGGAAGACCTTAGCCTTATCCATCATTCATGTGCTATATTTCTAAGCCTCAGTCATTCCCTTACCTCCTCCCCAATTGTTGCTCCATCTGTGTACAATTTGTACTATTTGTTACCTATTAGTTTTCTCTAAATTCATGTCTAACATTTCATCTGCAGCAGAGATTGCCAATGTCCCCTGCTTTCCATTCTGCCCTTCTCCTTAAGGTGACAGAGTGCCCTGCACCACTGAGTTCTGGCTGGGTACCAGGCAGGCAGCCTATCTTGCAGAAGAGTACAGCCATGTGACAATAGAATGTGAGCAGAAGTAAGAGATGCAACTTCCACTTATTTAAAGGAAACTCCTTGCCATGAAGCTCCTCTTTTTCCCCTTCTGACAAGCGAGAACCAGCAAGGTCATGTAGCAGCTTCAGTCCCTCAGAGGAGCACGCTGCCAGAGAGGATGACAAAGCAACACAATGGGAAGAATCCAGGCCCCTAAATGAGTTCATGGACCCAAGTTTGAGACAGCTATATTGGGGATAAATAAACTTCTCTCTGATTTAAGATACTGTATTTTAGGGATCCCTTTGCAATTTCCTGAGCTATGAGCATGTGAGTGTCTTCTGTTATGTTAATGAGGTGACTTTTGGAAAGCCCCTGGGTCACCTAAGGGAGTGGGAAGCAAAGAAGGAGGGGCTGGTTGCCAGGAGAACCAACCACGTGATTAGAGGTTGGAACTTTCAGCCCCACTTACTGACAGCTAGGGAAGGAAGAAGGGCTGGCTGGAGATTGAGTTCAATCACCAACGGCCAATGATTTAGTCAATTGTGTCTTTGTAACGAAGCCTCCTTAAAAATCCAAAAGGACGTGGTTCAGGGAGCTTCCAAGTTGATAAACACATGCAGATTTGGGGAGAGGGGTGCATCCAAAGAGCATGGGAGCTCCAAGTCCTTTTTCCCATGCATTGCTCTATGCATCTCTTCCATCTGGCTGACCCTGAGTTATATCCTTTTATAATAAACTGGTAATCTAGTAAGTAAATGTTTTCCTGGGTTCTGTGAGCCATTCTAGCAAATTAATCAAACTGAAGAGGGGGTCACAGGAACCTCTGATCTACAGAGAGTTGGCCAGAAGCACCAGTGACATCCTGGACTTGCCACTGGTATCTGAAGTTGGCTGGGAGGTGCAGTGTTGTAGGAATGAGCCCCTAACCTGTAAGATCTGGCACCATCTCCAGGTAGAGAGTGTGAGAACTGAGTCAATTGCTCAATGGTGTTGAAAAAACACACAGTGGACTTTGTTAAAGCAGCTTAGCATTGACCCTACATAAAACAACATCTTGTGCAATAACAGCCATGAAAAATCAGGATTTTATTTAATCTTTTTGGTAAAAACATTAAATTATATAACTATTCAAATCAACAACTGTTCAAATACCAGCTAAAAAATCATGCCAATACAACAGAAGCATGAACACCTAACCTGAGGAAAGACTAATAGAAGGGAAGCAAAAACAAGTGATAAGAATAAGTGGTAAGGGCATGTGGGCACTGAGAGAAGGAACAGGAGAGAATAAAGGCTGGGTGCCCAGAAGTAACCTTTGCCTTTTTCACCACCCGGCCTTGGGCAAGCCTGCATTCCGCCACACCACCAGGGGAAGACAGGAGGACCAGGGACTATGGGGGCCACCTCAGATTCACCTCTATCTCCTAGAAGGATCCCACATGGGCAGGGACACAGACCTTCCTCCCCACCACGCCCCAGCAACCACCCAGGTGGGGCTTGACAGCAATGGGCACCATTTGGAGAGACGGTAGTTGTACAAGAGTCTGGCGAGCGTCAGCTCCTCCTCTTGCCCTGATTCCCCTTCCCTGTGCAAACCAAGGGAAAAAAGGCAGAGCATTCAAGGAAGAGAGTGAGAAAGGCAGCAATGTCTGTGTTTGCCAATAAAGGCAATTCTTTTGCGTGTTTTTCATGCTGGACTTTCCCCCCACGGCTCCTCCTCTCTGGGTCGCCTCTCTCCTGCAGCGGTGCAGGGGACCAGCTTGAGATGCAGACTGGAAACATGTGTGCCTGAAACCCACCTTCCCTTGACCTATAGTGTGTCCACCAGTGTCGCCCCACATGGCCTCCCCCTAACTTCAGTGTGTCTTGAAACATAAAAATGCCATTTTGCCTGGGGCCAACTTGGAAGCAAAAAAAAAATGAGTGTTTAAACTAATTTTCGGAAAACGATATTCATCGTTTTAGCTTCCCATCTGGAATTCTTTTTTTTAAACAACACACAACGGCAGGTTTTGCGTTCAACTCTATAGCTACATTTGACCCTTGCACTGAGGCGGAACAGAATCACGTCAAATAACTGTTTGCTTCTCCTTAGAAGGTGGTGGGACAAGGCTCTCTCTTCCCACCAAGGAGCCCTTCCTTGTAGCATCCTTCAAGTCACTGTCAGCACTGAGACCCTGGATTCCCCTCCTCAGACCACACTCACCCATCAAACACATCAAAGTGTAATTGCTGAGTAACTACTTTCCTATGTATGGAAAGGAAAATTTCATATTTTAGTGCCTGAGCTAAGCAAAGTAGAAAACAAATGTTTGAAAGCAAAGTTTGAAAACAAATCACCATGATTGGTAGAAAGGGCCCTAGACTTTAAAGTTGGGCAGACCTAGTTCCACACTGGCTACTTGGTTCAAACCAAGCAAGTTAATGCACATCTCTGAGGTCAAATTTCATGCTCTGGAAAATGGAGACGGTTAACACCTTTCACATAAGGTTGTTGGGAAAATTGAAGGGGATGACATATTTTAACCTGAATAACACAATGCCTGGCAGGTACTCCATAAAATCGAGTTACCTTTTTCTTTCTTTCTTCTTCCCCCTAAAACAAGCTTATATGTTAAGTGGTTTAAATTGAACTATCAGGGGCAATTTTAGCATTATAGATAACAGCTGGTAAGTGGAAACAACACAGATATCCATCAATTGATGAATGGGTAAGTAAATTATAATACAACACAACGGAATATTATTTAGGAATAAAAAGGAATGAATTGATGATACACGCTACAACATGGATGAACACGTGCTACATGAAAGAAGCCAGTCACAAAAGTTCATATATTGTATGATTCCATTTATGAAATGTCTAGAATAGCCAAATCTATAGAAACAGAAAATAGACGAGTAGTTGCCAGGAGCCAGGCGGGTACTGAGGTGGGGGGAAAGGAGTGTGACTGCTAATGGGGGTGTGGTTTCTTTTGGGGGGTGATGAAAATACTCTAAAATTAGATTCTGGTGATCATTGCACAATTCCATGAATATACTAAAAAACATTTAATTCTACACTTTGGGTAAATTTTATAGTATGTGACATATCAGGAAAAAAAGTGTTTCTTTAAAAAAGGAAAAAGGTGTCAAGGTTGGAAGTGATCTTAGAAGTCATCTGGTCCAATCCATCCTTTTGCACATCTGAAAGCTAAAGTCCAGAGAGCTTATCAGGTGACCTTCCTAAGGGAGCACAGATGTTCAGGGGCAGATCAGAAACTAGAAGCCAAGTCTCCTGAGTTCTGGAATGGGGGCCTGTCCCGGACAGAGAATGCAGCCCCAACATACTTGCTGACAATAGGGTCCTCTCAGTGCTCTCCCCTTGGAAAGGAAAGCTCATCCTGCAGGGATAATGGGGCAGTGATTGTAGCTGAGTCAAACATAGCCAAAGAGGGCCGCTCGTCAACCACTCAGCAAATGTTTATTGGAGCCTTGCATGAGCCAGGCAGTTGAAGGACTGGGAAGGCAACAGTGAGCAAAAGAAAAGCTTGGATCTCAATGATGATAATAGCTCATCTCTATAAAACACTAAGTGTTATGCACTTTACATGGGTCATCTCATGTCATACTCACAAACAGGTACTTCCTTATAGGTTCTTTTATTATGGGTACCCTCCAGGTACTCTTATGCCCATTTCACTGATGGACACACTGAGGCTCACAGAGATTAAATAGCTAGACTGAAGTAAATCAGTGTAATCAGACCTCAATCATGATACTCTGACCCCAGAACTGTGCTTCTAACCCTTATGCTGGTCTATTAGTGATCCAGAAAATAAGTAAACAACAACAGTCAATCAGCCATTACAATTAGTGAGCAGCAGACATGTTGGTCTGAGAGACATGTGGGAGGGGTGTTTAGGTATCATGGAGATGAAGTGGTCAGTCTCTATGAGGAGGTACCATTTAGGCTGAAACCTGAAGAATGAGGAGCCGCCAGGGGAGCAGGAAGAGAAGGCTGGCAGTGCCTGATGTGTTGCAGGTTGTGAGGCTGGAGCACAGAGGAAGCTGGGAGAGACAAAGGGGTAGGGGGCAGAGCAAGGTGGTTTGGTGGGCCATGGAAATGAGTCTGCATTTCATTCCAAATGTAGTGAGAAGCCACTGGATGGGTTTAAGCAAGGTGATATACAAGTGATAAGATCTGGTTTACAAAATCCCTCTGGCTGCTGGGTAGAGATTGATAACAGAGGGGTGAAAGGAGAAGCAGTTGGGAATGTATTGCTGCAGCCCAGATGAGGGATGCTGGTGACTTGGATCAGGTGGGAGCAATGGAGATGGAAAGTAGAGACCGACTCAAAATGTATATTTGGGAGTAGAATGGTCCTGGATGAGGGATTGGGCATGGGGAGAAAAGGAAAGGAAGAATGGATGACTCCTAAGACCCTGGCTGGGTGCTTTGTATCAGGCCACGTTGTCCCCATGCACGGACCATGTCTTTTATTTTCTGTATTCTGATGCTTTGAAATCTGGGACTTTGCTGACCCTGGAGGGACCACCCTCCCAGGATCAGCCAATTCCTAGAGATAGTAAACGACTTATCCATGAGGGTGCTTTTCAAATACAAGCCAACCAATCCACAGCCCACACCCCAAGCACCTCCTTTATCAGCTCTCACACTCCTGGCCACTATCCACCTGCCCTAATCACTCCGGGGCAAGATACCAAGCAGCTAGGGACAGACCCAGAGCTCACTGAAACAATTCACATGAGCCAGTCCTAAGCCTTCTCACTCTGCCCCACCCGTTCCTTCCTGTGGAAACCACAGCAACTCCTGCCCACACTTCCTCTCTCTCCCCCTGCCCCACTGACTGACCTTGGTGTTTCCCCATGTGGCCCACCATGGCATGGTGGCCCCTCTCCTTGGGAACTGTGAGTAACAAACCATCGCTTCAATGGCAGCTGTCTCTGATCCATTGGCCTAACTATACCTCAAATTTTCTATTAATGCACTGTATTTTAAAACACCCAACTTGGAATAAATTTGGTAAAGTAGCAGGATACAAAATTAATGCACAGAAATCTCTGGCATTCCTATATACTAATCATGAAAAATCTGAAAGTGAAATCAAGAAAGCACTCCCATTTACCACTGCAACAAAAAGAATAAAATATCTAGGAATAAACCTACCTAAGGAGACGAAAGACCTGTATGCAGAAAATTATAAGACACACCCAACTCGGGTCAGAATCTCACTTCTTGGGAGGCAGACCCAGAGGAGTAAGGGTGGCTGAGCTTGAGAGCAGAGAGCTTGTTGCACCCTTAGAAGGATCTCCCCTGGCTTGACATCAAGTGGGCAAGTGTCTTTCGTGACCCTAAAAGAATCACAAGAGCCTGGACAAGGCGAGCCCCCTCCCTTCCCCACCCCAGCCCCCAGCCCCAATATTTTCACTTGTATCCCCTGGACTGAGAAACAGAGCTGGGCTCTCACTCCACTGTCTCTGCACACAAGGTGGAAGGAAGCCCTTCTGCTCTAGGCTAGGAATGACGCTCCAAATTATGTGCTCAGAGCACTGCTCACTCCCCACAAGCTGCACTTGCACACCCAATGCTACTGATATCGCAGATATTATTTTAACAATAGCTTCCAAGATAACTCAGCCAGCAAACATCTCTGCCTGGGGAACCATAGGCAGGGGCTGTAAGAGGATGGGACAGGGGTGACTGAACATACCCATGCTATTAAAAGAGGTGAGAATTAGCAGAGGCACTTAGAGGGATTTCCAAGAGTTGTTAAAGGTGTTCAAAGCCTTTTCTTCCTCAATAAGACCTTAATTGTGCTGAGTGTTACCACAATTAAGCAGTGGGTAGCAAATAAAATGCCCTAGCTCTTTGCAAAGTGAGGCAAGGAAACTGTGAAACTGGGTTTCAACAAGCGAGATTTTAAAACTACTGCCAGAAAAGTTCCCAGAGTACTAGATTCTGAGGCAGTGTGAGTACGGAAGCACACAGCCCACTGCATCCACTCTGAATCCTGGAAGATGGAAAAGGTCCAGGCAGAGCACCTGACCCAAGGCCTTCAATGTACTGATGGGCACAATGGGGCCCAAGAGGTGACGTCAGGTGAACAAGGTCACACAGCTGGCGAGTGGCCCGTTTGCAGGTGGGTGGGCTTTTCTGAGTGGGGTGCATTTGACCTTGGAGCTCCTTCCTCTCCCCAGCCCAATCCATGTGCTCCCAGGAGATGGCCCAGACAGGTGTAATCAGGCAACCTTCTCCCAGGAAGACCAGGAGAGAGGGCAGGTTCCTCTGGTCTCTGCAGCACTCTGGGCTCTCAGTGTGGTCATTCTCTCCTCGCTAATCCCTGTGGTGCTTGACTGAGGCTGCTCAAAGGGCTGACTCCGACGCAGTTACCTGTGAATTTCCAGTGCTCAGCATCATGCCTGGTACATATCTCATACGTGTGGGATGAATGCATGACACCTATGAATGTGTGGGAGGGAGGAGAGGGCAGAAGAAGGAGGGAGTAAGGAAGAGAGAGAGGGAAGAAAAGGAGGGAGGGAGGGAGGGGAGGAAGGAAGAAAGGGAGGAAGAGCCCCCAGGAACACTGTCCCTGGCTTCCAATCTTTCCCTCTGTCTGCCCCCATCCTGTTCCCTCAAGCTCCACTCTCTGCTTTACAATGTACTACCCAAATTATCTGACAAATCAACTTTTGGTCATGAATTAGTGAACTGCGATAACAAATTTAATTCCTCAGCAAACTTTAAACAAAACAAATATATATATGTGTGTGTGTGTATATATATATATATATATATATACACACATATATGCCTAAACCAAAAGATGCCTACAGTGATGCCTGCAGCAAACCCTTGTGGGAGAAATACCAAGACCCTTCAAACAGGCCTTTACGCTCCAGAAACAGGGGAAGTCCCACTCGTTAATCCAGAGAAAATAATTATATGTAGAATCCAAAGTGGAACCTTGTCCAATGCTTCTCTGATCTAATAGAATGAACCTCTCATCATAGCTTAACATTAGCTTAACCTCTCAGCTTAACCTCTCATCAGGGCTTAACATTCTTTCTATTGCATAGTGCAAACTATTCATCCCTCCCAGATAACATCAGTACAGCTGAAACATCAGGGGAAAACACTATTAGATTTGACTGTGGACCCAGCATTGGCATATCACAAAATCGTTTCTTGGATCCTGGATCTGGGTGTCTTTTTCTAAAACGAAAAATCATTTTACAATAATCTATCACTCAAAGAGGTTATCATATTGATTCTGCCAAAAAATTAAACACTTAATCTATATCACACGTGTTTTGGAGAAACTACCTCTCTCACAACATCACAGTGATGCATCATTTAGGCTCTGAACGCATAGCTCTTCTATGTTTTATGTCTGGTGCTGTTCTATCAAAACAATTTAGTACAAAAACCACAAAGAAGTGAAAACTTTGAAGTAGCCTTAGCACTGTGGACCATACTTGTTTTCATTTCAAATCACCTTGTATATTTACTTGAAAGGAAAATGGTAACAATAACTCTTTGCAAAACAGGGAATATTAAGCAGTTCGCTTTTCCCATTTTTGTTTGATTTCTAGAAGACGTAAGCAGGGCCTATAGGCCTTAGGAGAGTACACCCAAAACTGGAAAATGACCCTTGTGTCCTGATTATTTCGAAGGAAATTTCTCCCTCTGCACTTTTCCATCCCAAGTGAGGGTTTTTGTGATCCCCACCTCTGCTGTTACCTTTGGAGATCAGAGAATACATAGATTCCAAATGCAGGTGGTACCTTATCTAAATGAAAACTCAACATATATTCTTCCTGAAAGACAAGGGCAACTCTCAAAGCATGTTGCCCCTCTCTCCTGAAGGGTGACAACTGACACTTTGCATAGATGCTGCAGAAACAAACCGTGTGGAGACAGGTGAGCACAAATAGGCATCCACCATGCAAGGACCACCTGCAGACCTACATTCCACTTGTCCTGTCAAGAGACTGATGATTGCACCATGGTGATGGGGTTTATTGTACTTATAGTCACTCAAAGGCAGGAAAGAGTTGCAAGCATGTTGAGAGATTAAAATTTCCCCCTCTCTCACCCCCAAATATATAGCAGAAGCTTCCATAGAAGGCAGCACGGGGATGTTTAAAAAGTCTGAATCTTGGGCTTCCCTGGTGGCGCAGCGGTTGAGAGTCCGCCTGCCGATGCAGAGGATGCGGGTTCGTGCTCCGGTCCGGGAAGATCCCACATGCCGCGGAGCGGCTGGGCCCGTGAGCCATGGCCGCTGAGCCTGTGCTCCGCAACGGGAGAGGCCACTGCAGTGAGAGGCCCGCGTAACGCAAAAAAAAAAAAAAAGTCTGAATCTCAGAGTTTGCAATGTCAGGTTTGATTCCCAGCTCTTCCACTTACTAGCTGTGTGACGTGGACAGGGTGCCTATCTTCCCAAGCCCGCATTTTGTCACCTGTAAAGTAAGTATACCTGTCCCACTTAGCTCACTGGGCTTTGAGACATTTAAATGAGAGAAGGGATGTAAAATGCCTTCACCTGGCAGCACTCCATAAATAATACCATTGCTATCTAGCCACCTAATGCTAGGTCCCTTCTGAATTATGTTCCCACTGCCGTCAAATGATTCTCACCACAGGAGTGGATAGAGCAACTGCATATGCAAGACTCAGAAAGTCTTGCCCTGAGGGAGGTGGTCAAGAAGAGGCTGATGTTCTGAAGGGTTCTAGTTCCCATCTCCCTACTTGGTGAGGAGTCTTAGGCATACAACACACCCTCTTACTTTCTTTGAAAACCTCCTGATTAGCCCAACAGAGAAATGAACCGTCTGGTCCACACTAATTTCAGCCCCCCCGGAGGACAAGGCCAAAGGCACCAAATCCAACCTGCATACGCGAATCTATCTTTACACACCAAGCTTCAACAAGCTGCAGACTGGAAGTGAATGTCCGCGGTCACTGCTTTGTGTCTCTTGTCTGAATTGCACCTGAACGTTGAATCTCTCTGATGAGTCTTAAAGAGGTCCTACAACCATGTGGAAAGCCCCAGGATAGGGGGTCTGGAGGAAACCTCAGACATCAACTCCACTCTGCAGCAGGATACCCTTCAATGGCTTCCCATTGCCCTTGGGATGAGGTCAGAATGCTGACCACAACATATGCAGCCTCCACCTGGCCTAAGTTTTCCTTCGTGTTCCGTAATCCAGTCCAACCTCTTTGTTGCTGCAGAGCTTGCACAAATGCAGTCTGTCTGTCTGAAGTGCTTCTCTATCTCATCCCACCCCCAACTTTTCCTCACCAACTCCTCCTCGTCCTTCAGTCTCAACTTAAACAACTTTCCTCAAGAAGCCTTCCTGACTCTTCAAACTTAGTCCTATCTTTCCATAGCACCGTATACTTCCCACTTTTTAAAATGCAGCACCTCAGAAGTACTTTTTTAATGTTAGTCTAACTTGCTATCCTATAAAATCCAAAAGGACGTGAACTGTACCTGATTTATTCGCAAATCTCCCCACTGCCTAGCACAGATCTTGGCACAAACTGAACACTAAATGAATGATCGTTAAATTAGGTTTAACCATCTGGTCTACCTCCCTTGTGTTACAGAGGAACCTGAGGGGGACCCAGAGAGGTGAAGAAACTCACCCAAGGCCACCGTGTATCTTTGATTGCAGCCAAGAATCAGAATCCAGCTTTCCCAAAGATCAGTCCTGGGGTTCTTCCCATGCAACCTTCCCTCCCTCTTTCTGACAGTATTTAACTCCTATTTCTCACAATGTCTGCACTTAAGATTGATTTGACATAGATCAAAATTTAGTTTAGATGGTGTGACATCCACCTTCTCCATTCTGTACGAGGATGAACAAGGAAGACTGCTATTTCTCAGTCTCTTATGGACATGCTGGGATTCTTATTTGGACATCACACAGCTAAGCGCATAGTTAGCATGTAGGAGCACACACTACCCCCACTGCTTTGTTCAGTGCCTTAGAAAAGTAAATGCCACATCACAATATCGCTTTGGTGTAACTGTTGAAATGGCCTTCTTTCCCCAATGAGGAAACATCCCAAATGAGTGCAAGCTCCCCTCCAGTGGTGTCATTTTCAGTGAAGCTTGCCCGTGTCATTTGCAGTTAGGGGTTCATTGGTCAGAAGTGTTTTCTAGGGATGTGCACAATGGAAACCATTAGAGAGATACTCAGAGCCGCCAGCTAGCCCAAAAGTTTAATCCACTATGTTAACTGTAATGATGGTAAGCAGCTGCTAAAAGAGAGGAAAGATGAGGAAGCAAAAGAGTGCCAGCCTAGTACCAACATACTCACATGAGGTTTTAACAAGAGCCCCAGTGCTGGATTTAATATAATTATAGCATTAATAACCTCTTCCAGATTACTAAAAACACCTTTAAAGTCTTTAGATAATGAAAGGATCTGAAGAGATTATTCAATAAACCTGTATATCTCCACTGTGAACTACCATAGTGGAATTCTATCATCACTTTTATTTTTGTTTGGGGTGGGCTGGCAGCACTCAAAACTCTTGGGGGTAAGTTTCAGGATCATTTCTCAGCCAGACAGTTTCATACATGAATCCCAGAGAATGGTGACATTCTTCTTTAGAAAGCATTGGGTAGTATAGGAATTCTCATCTCTGCAACCAAAGTCATCAAAAATAAATTAGGACTTAAAAAAAAGAGGGTTATTGTAAAGGGCCTCAGATTCACACTTGTTCATCCGATAAATTACAGTATGTCATCTGTGCCAGTAACTCTGTGTTAGAAAGCAGTCAATGCAGTATCTGCAGTACAAATTACGGACTTTGATCCCAACGTGCCTGTTAGAACAGAGGACTAGGTTTGCGCTTTTTATTTTATATCTCCAAATGTTTCAGAGTGAAGAGATGAGAAAGCGTATTGAATCCTTCAGTTCCCTCTTTATCCATCTCTAAATAGGATCTTAGGACTTTGTGTTCTTACCTTGCCTTTCATCCAGCCTGCAGTGTGACTCATCTGCAAGCACAAATTACCTCGCCAAAGTATTCTTAGGAGAAATAATTAGCCACACGCCCCTCCTCCGCATACCCTCCCACGTTCCTCAGGAGGCCCAGATGCCTGACATAAATCATTTAGTCCTGAGCCCTCGCTCACACCTTTCCCACTGGATTCCATAATTGGCAAAGTAGTTGCCAACTGGGTTTAAAGTGATTTGAAATTGTTTTCCATCCAGTCTTGCTGATAGCAAAAGGTTTCCCCTTTACCTCAAGCATGAGTTACAGTAACATGATTGAATGTAACCAGTTATTCAGTTCAAGCTGTGATTCTGATACAGTATAGACAATGTGAATTCCCCAGAGCTCAGTGAGGCCATCTCAATGGTCCGTTTAAGTCCAATTCAATTAGACTCACCATGGTTCTTAGACTTCCTTAGGTATGTTTGCAGCAGCCCTCAGGGTTGAATGTGAGACTGGTAGTCATCAAGGACTTTTAAATTAGGTCTCAGGTGTCATCATTCCAAATGAATTATTACAGTGGTGTGTTCACACTGCTGTAGTTGAAGTTGTGTTAGCATCTCCTCTCCACCATTTTAATCCACTGTGGAACAGAACTTGTCATGTAAGGTCTCCACCAGAGAGTGGCTTTTTCCTTGAAACCCAGTTTTTAAAATAATTGGCCTACCAAGTAAACACTGTGATATGCATTTTTTGGTAGAGGGGTAAAAAGACCACCTTAATTTATTTGGGGTTTTTTGTTTGTATGCTTGTTTTATTTGTAAGTGAGCACATAAAAGAATAGCTCTCAATATTGAATTTTCTCACATTTAACAGACTGAGGCGTGACTGCATCCCTATTGGGGGGGGCGGGGAGGAGGAAGCGCCAGACGTAAAAGGAAAGTTAATATATTGGTGGGCTTCTTTTCAAAATTTCCTGTCGTCTGACTCTATAATCTCTCCTTCTGGAGCCTCAACTAACATTTTCTTCTTTCTTTTAATTTCCCAGGCTTTATATGAGCCCCAGTCATGACATCAGCAAGCATGTGGGAACATCTGTCAGTGTGTAGCTATTTCAGACACATCAAAAAGTACATGCTTGCTCCCCCGTGCTAGAGTTGCCTAACAAACTATAGCTTCGAGCAGAGTGACAGTGACATTAATACCATAGTAGAGGGATCAGCCAGCCTAATGGAGAAAGCACCCTATGCATGTGTCATCAGTAACAAATCACACGCTGTGCAGAAAATAAAATAATTACAGAACCTACTTTTCTTTATCCAGCCAATTCAGACACTGTGGCAGTGTTCCAAGTTCCCCAAAACCAAGGGGTTGCAGTAATCAGCCTCACTCAGAAAACGTATGCAAGAGAGTTTAAAACAACAGAGCCATGAAATTCAGAACAAAGCAACAACAGGTGAGCAGATTAAATGGGGCACTAATTGGGGAGTATATAAATCAGAATCACAGAATGTGAACACACTTAGGGTTTATTATTTGTTCTCAATGAAAGAAAAGCTGAACTGGCAAATTGATTGATATTTCTATATGCTATCTCTATGATTATACCTGTGACTTTTGTCTATAAAGCATAAAAAGGAGGTAATACTTTGCAGTTACATGGTAGATTTGCATAATTAACCAAACTGGAAAGCTAAGGTCCTCCAACTATTCAAGACACCTAAATTATACAAAGAGAGTCTAACACTCTAACCGTACACAAAGCTAAGTTTATTTTTAGTCACTAATATAAAGTCTTAAGCAAAATCATTAGAGCCCTCATAGTTTACTTATTAAATGCATGCATGCTAGAGCAAGTAGTGAAAGCTTGCTTAGAGTGACTGAAATGGTGGAGGAAAATGCTAACTGATTTCAGTAACGAAAACTAGTTGCTGCTGATTTAAATGGATGGTCAATTTTTATTTCATAAATACATTCTTTAAGATGTCACATACATTAAGGATAATATGCACCAAACTAAACTTCCTCACTACCAAGACTTTAGGTTTCTCTGATGGGATTTAGATAATTAATCACACTAATCCTATCTCATTCATTGCTCTTGCTATTCCCCCATCACGAAAGCTCTTCCCCCAGATATACACACAGTTTCCTCACCATTAACACCGGGTCTCAGCTCAAATATCATCCCCAGAGACTCCTTTCCTGACCACCCTAGCTCCTGCAGTCCCCTTCTCACTGTCACAGTCTATCCCATTACGCTGGATTCATATTCTTTGTGAAATTACTACTTAGAACTACCTTGCTATTTATTTGCTGATATGGGTACTGTCACTTCCCCTGTTAGAATTTGGGCAGGAAATTTGTCTTTTTCACTTCTGTATCCCCAGTGCCTAGATAGTACCTAGTACACAACAGTAAGTGAATAAATGAATGAAGCACCTACACAAACACACATACACACACAAGGTGATAAGAAGTCAAGTCAAATTACTGACACAGATTTATCCATGCTTTGCTGATGTGCGATATGGATCTATTCCTCAGAGGAAGAACTGGAGAGTTGCTACTATCAAAGATCATCATGAAATGTGTAAATAATGTGATGTAAAATAATATCTAGAATAGTCAAAGAACAAAAGAAACAATATGGGGCTTCCCTGGTGGCGCAGTGGTTGAGAGTCCGCCTGCCGATGTAGGGGACGCGGGTTCGTGCTCCAGTCCGGGAAGATCCCATGTGCCGCGGAGCGTCTGGGCCCGTGCGCCATGGCCGCTGAGCCTGCGCGTCCGGAGCCTGTGCTCCGCAATGGGAGAGGCCACAACAGTGAGAGGCCCGCGTACCAAAAAAAAAAAAAAAGAAACAATATGGACCACTCAGTGAGGTAGGACGTCAAATTCCTAGGTTATCATCTTGGTTTCCAGAGTTTGGAATCTGGCTGGGTATCCATATGTAGCTAAAACTGAGTGCCTAGTAGACACCATGAACACAAAGGAAAAGTCAGTCCAATGGGGATTTCTAATTCCAGCGTTACGGAGAACTAGGTATCTTAGGATAGAACCCCGAAAAGTGCTGAATAAATTATAAAAGCCTTTTTTTCTTAAATTATAGTAAAACGTACCTAACATAAAATATGCCATCTTAGCCATTCCTAAGTGCACAGTTCAGTGGCATTAAGGACATTCACACTGTTGTGCAACCGTCACCACGACCCACGCCCAGAACTTCTTCCATCTTGCACAACTGAAACTGTGCGCGTTCTGAACAATCGGGAGGACTCCCGATCCTCCTCTTCCCTCACCCTTTGGCAGTCATCATTCTACTTTCTGTCTTTACGAATTTGGCTACTCTAGGTACCTCATACCCCAGAACTTCTTCCATCTTGCACAACTGAAACTCTGTGCGCGTTCTGAACAATCGGGAGGACTCCCGATTCTCCTCTTCCCTCACCCTTTGGCAGTCATCATTCTACTTTCTGTCTTTACGAATTTGGCTACTCTAGGTACCTCATGTAAGTGGAATTATACAATATTTGTCCTTCTGTAACTGGCTTATTTCACTTAGTATAATATCTTCAAGGTTCATCCATGTTGTAGCACGTGTCAGGATTTCCTTCCTTTTTAAGGCTCAATAATATTCCATCATGTGGATACACCACATTTTGTTTATCCATTCATCTACTGGTGGACATTTGCGTTGTTTCCAAGTGGGACTTTTGGCTATTGTGAATGATGCTGTTATGAACATGGGTGTACAAATATCTGTTGAAATCTCTCCTTTTAATTCCTTTGCGTATATACCCAAAAGTAGAATTATATGGTACTTGGATCATATGGTAATTCTATTTTTAGTTTTTTGAGGAATCGCCATACAGTTTTCCACAGCAGCTGCACCACTCTGCATTCCCACCAGCAATGCACAGGGGTTTTGATTTCTCCACAACCTCATCAGCACTTGTTATTTGCTGCTGTTGTTGTTTTTAAATAATAGCCACCCTAATGGATAGGAGGTGGTATCTCATTGTGGTTTTGATTTGCACTTCCCTAGTGATTACTGATGTTGAGAACCTTTTCATATGCTTTCTGGCCATCTGAATATCTTCTTCAGAGAATATTCAAGTCCTTTGCTCACTTTTAAGCAGGTTATTGTTTTCTTGTTGCTGAACTGTAGGAGTTCTTTACATATTCTTTTTAGATATTGTAGAAGTGTACATTAATAAGTACATATATATTTATGATACATATTATATATTCTTTATAAATTATCAGATATATTATTTGAAAACATACCTCCCATTCCATGGGTTGCCTTTTCACCCTGTTGATACTGTCCTTTGATGCACAGACTTTTTTTTTAATATTTATTTATTTTTTTGGCTGCATCAGGTCTTAGTTGCCGCATGTGAGGTCTTCATTGAGGCTTGCGGGATCTTTCGTTGCGGCATGGGATCTTTCATTGCGATGTGGGCTCTTCGCTGTGGCACACAGGTTTCTCTCCAGTTGCAGCACGTGGGCTCTTTGTTGCAGCGCGCAGGCTTCCCTCTAGTTGTAGCGTGTGGGTTTTCTCTTCTCTAGTTGTGGCATGCGGGCTCCAGAGCATGTGGGCTCTGTAGTTTGCGATGTGCGGGCTCTCTTGTTGAGGCACGTGGGCTTAGTTGCCACGCAGCATGTGGGACTTTAGTTCCCCAACCAGGGATTGAACCCACATCCCCTGCATTGGAAGGTGGAGTCTTTACCACTGGAGCACCAGGGAAGTCCCACAGACATTTAATTTTGATGTAGGAAAAACCATTTTTAAAATTCATGGCTATTGTAAAGAAACTATACTCCTGGTACCACCGTTTGCCTGGGAGGTATATGCACGTTCCCAGATGCTTAGATCTTGGGTCTTACCAACCAGAGGTGTCAAGAAAGGAAACAAACCTGGGGCCAAGTAAAGCAGGGAACATATCTTAAAAGTTGAGACTTCTCAAAAGTGACACCCCCAGTGGGTATGTTTTTTATAAAGCTTTCTGAGAGGGAGACAGTGGGGATATTTGCATGTCTCAGCCCTGTCTCTGGTTAGAGCATAAACAAAGAATATTCTCCCCTAATAATTCCTAGCCATAAGCCCATTTTCATGCACGTTTGGGGCCAGAATTCATTACTGCAGAAGGCCAAGAAAACTTAAGCTAAAAATTTACTTTGAAGTGGTCTTCATCAATGGATCCACAAATTCTCTCTGGCAAAACACAGTTTAGACCTCCAAGAACAAATAAAATTGCAAAGAATATAAGTTCACAATCACTAGACACATGAGAAAACAAACTACCACAAATAGGAATCAGAAGAAAAAGCAAACCGTAGATACTGGAACTGCAAACCTGCAGCTACTGAAACAGTAATATATTGACCAAAAACTAAATATGTTCACATGTTTAGAGAAATTTTTTTAATGTTTTCAAAATTATGAAGGTCAAGATATTATCAAAGATTACCAATAGGCTAGGAAAGAACTAAATAGAGCTTCTAACATGCAAAACTGAAATTGAAAAAAAAAACCAATAGATAAATAAAACTGCAGTTTAAAAACAACTGAAGAAAAAATATGAAAACTTGAAAAGTAAGATTAATAAATTTCCAAGAATGCAGTACAGAGAGAAGCAACAACAAGGAAAATATGAAAGATGGGATAAAGACCAAAGACATGGAGGACAGAATGGGGTCTAAAATAAATTCAATCAGAGTTTCAGAAAAAGAAATTAGAGAAAATGAGGGAGAAGCAAGTATCCAGAACTGGAAAGTATCTACCACCCTTCAGATTCGGAAAGTGCAACGAATCTCAAGAAGGATAAATAAAAGTAAAATTCACTGATCACACCAGAGAGAAAGATACCAAAAACAAAGTAAAGGTCTTAAAAGCAACCAAAGAGAAAAGATAGTTTACCTACAATTAAATTCATAGCAAGCAACACTGAAAGCCGAAAGACAGTGTATATCTTCAGTGAACTGAGAACAAATAATCCAGAATTTTAAAGACTATCAAGAATAAAGCCAAATAGACTTTCGTGGTGGTCCAGTGGTTACGACTCCACGCTTCCACTGCAGGGGGCACGGGTTCAGTCTCTGGTCAGGGAACTAGCTCCCACATGCATGCTGCAACTAAGAAGCCCACATGCCTCAACTAAGAAGCCCACACACTTCAACGAAGATCCCGCGTGCCACAACGAAGACCCGGCACAGCCAAAATAAATAAATAAATATTTTTAAAAAAAGAATAAGGGCAAATAAATACATTTTCCACAAAAAAAAAAAAAAGAAATCAGAGACATTTCTTACCAACTGACTCTCAAAAAAATGAAATTCTAGAGCTTATAATTTTAGGAAGAATGAAAATTATACCAGAGTGGGACCTGGGAAGCAAGAAATGAAGAAAGAACAGTGAGGGGGAAAAATCTTCAACTACATAAAACAATAAAATATCTAATTTGTGGAGTTAAAAAGTAATTAATACGGAGCCAAAAATACTAAATATGTTAAGTCAGAGAGAATAACCGGAATTGGTCGTCTTAGGTTTTGAGTGTCTGACAGGACAGCAAAGATAATAAATGTACACTATCTTAAGCTACATATGCATGTTAAAATTTCTAGGGTAAACATTAAAAGAATGGAAATAGTGTATATAACTTCCAAGCCAGTAGAGAAGGGGAAAATGGAATGAGAAAGGAAAAGAACAAAGCTAACACAAGAAAGACTTAAACAGGAAAAAAAACAAAAATTATTTGAATGAACAAAAGATTAAAATAGTAATAATGATAAGAGCAGAAAGAAACACTGATTATGAATTCAAAATAGTGCACAAAGACATAAGCCAATATAACATGCAAGCTCTAGTTACAAATAAAATCATATTTTATAAATCACAGCACCTACATGCATTGATTGGACACAGCTTAAAATATTTTGATCAGGGATTTAAAAATATGCTAGAATTTTTTAAATAAAAAGGCGCACCACCTATATCAATCCAGTGTAGAAATATACTGGAGATATATGAGTTAATAAAAAAGGCAAGTTGCAGAATTGCACATACGACGCTTTTTTTGTTAAAAAAAAATTTTGAGTGTGTATGTATATGATTAGACTCACACATAAACACACACATCTATGTAAAATGCATAGAAAAAATCTTGGACGCATGGGAGACTTCATAACTATGCATGCTGCATTGTTGAAAATTATTTATACAATAAGCATGCATTCCTTTTATAATTAAAAAATTAAAGTATAGAAAAAAATTTTAAAGTGCATCTAAATTCTAGAAGAACAATAAACAGATAAGAAAAACAAGAGGGAATAAGCTGAAGGTCATGGAAAAGAATCAAGTGTAAGATGGTATAGGGAGAAAAAAAATGAGAAATTGGAAAACAGAAACACCAAAAGGTTATATAAATGTTGCTCCTATTTAACTTTTTTTTTTTTTTTTACTGGCTCTTTTATTTACGGGTTGGTTTGGGGTTTTCTTGGTTTTTTTAATGTGTGTTGGTATGTTGCCAAAGCGCTAGATTTCTCTGGAGCTAATTAAGACCCTTGTCTGGATTTGGACCCTGCAGATAAAGGTCAGAACTGCTAGTGGGGCTTTCAATGGTTTTAACTGTTGTTCTTTGTGCTCCTAAAAGCTTAACTCCTCAATTGCCAACCTGAAAAATGGTGTCACCCCCTCCCCCTTTCCTGTTTAAATCTTTGTCCATTTAACCCCTCATTAACTCATTAAACTCCTTCAACTGAATTTACATGTCTGTTTCTTGCAGCTTTGGTATTTTCCAGAGATACTGCTGCCTGGAAACATCATCTTGTCTCTCCTATGGCTAGTTAACATCGGACCCTGATTTTCCAAACTGCCACAGCTTTTTCAGGATTAAAAGCCCTGAGAGGGAGGTGTTAATCAGAACAACACCCAAAACAATTGGACTCGAGGTACCAACTCAAATCCTGAGGTAAAAGCAGCCTGAAAATATCCAGTGGCTCCCAGGCATCGTTATGAAAAGCGAACAAGAAAATGGGCAGGAAAGGACTAGGCAGGAAATGAGGTAATGAGTCATGTAAATCCTAACATCTCACCACTGCTTGTGTTAAGAAGGAAATGAAAAAAAATAAATGTGCCCCTCCATACAGCTTAATTTATAGCAGAATACGAAAATATTCTGCTGATGAAATTTTTGAGAGATTCAGTTGCACCATTAGTTATTAAGTTCTCAAAAGAAAATATAAACTAATGGCATGGCTAATTAAAATTGTGGCCTCAATTACTGTAGCCCAAATCACTTTATTCTTAGCTAATGAAAAATAATACGACCCCCTATTGAAGACTTTTTTTTTTTTTTTTTGTGGTAATCTTCCCAGACCGGGGCACGGACCCGTGTCCCCTGCAATTGGCAGGCGGACTCTCAACCACTGCGCCACCAAGGAAGCCCCAAGGAATTTTTTTTTAAAAGAAGAAAGAAAAAGAATGATCCAGCAATCCCACTCCTGGGCATCTATCCAGACAAATCTGTAATTCAAAAAGATACATCACCTCTGTGTTCATAGCAGCACTATTCTCAATAGCCAAGACATGGAAACAACATAAATGTCCATGACAGATGAATGGATAAAGAAGATGTGGTACATATATACAATGGAATACTACTCAGCCATAAAAAAGAATGAAATAATGCCATTTTCAGCAACATGAATACAACTAGAGATTATTATACTCAGTGAAGCAAGTCAGAAAGAGAAAGACAAATACCACATGATATCACGTATATGTGTAATCTAAAATATGACACAGGGCGGGTGCCTGGTAGCAGGAGCAGCTTTCATGTTGCCGGTGGGCTCCTGTGAGCGGGCGCAGAGGGCCTAGGTGGGAAGACAGGCGGCCCAGGGGCGGATGCTGAGGCCACCACCCTCAGGCCCCACAATGGCCCCAGGGCGTGAAGGTGACAGCAAGGCCAGCGCAGGACCAGGTGAGGCGGGAGGCTGCAGCCCTGAGGTGGGGGCAGGGGCGCGAGGAGAGCAGGCAAGAGAGGAGGATGGTGGCCCGGACCATCTGGGAGAGAAGAGGTGGAAAGTGACAAGTCGGGTGAGACGTCCGGGCCTAGGAAGGCCTCAGCAAGGCAGCTAGTGGAGGGGCCCGGGAGCCAGGTGGGCTCTTCAGACCCATCAGACCGGCCTGGCTTAGAAGCAGCGAAGGAAGCAGAGCTACACTTACAGTCAGGAAGACACACCAAGGAAAAAAGAAAAGTTACTGAAGCCTCAAGTGATGATCCACAGCCAGGGACTGACCTGTAAACACATTTATGGAGTACTACAGAAAGTTTCCGCCGGGTATACACTTTGATTTACAAGTGTTAAATGACCTTCTAAATTCTTTACTCAAACATTGTTTATTGAAAGAAGTATTTCAGGTCATGAACCTCAGCATAATGGTTAAAATGCTGCCTGCTCTGAAAATATTACTAAAAATATTTGAGTATGTGGCAACTATGAAATTAAGGAATGCTGTACCTGCTTTGATATCTTTCGCGAGCTTGTTGAAGCTGGGATGGTACTTGACCCAGAACACTTTAGCTATATTATTAAGCTTTTATACAAAGTACAGGCTTCCAAGCAAGAAATAACTGCAGTTCTGGGAATGAAATCCAGGTTATGGACAAGGCAGTTTGAAAAGAACTGGAAGTGTGATTTAGAGTCAGCCTTGAATGAAATAGAACATTGTAAAGAAAAAGATGACTGGACCAAATTGGGAAATTTACACATTAACATAAAACTGGGCTGTGAAAAATTTGCAGATTTCCCAGAGATTTTGTGCTTGTATTGCTGAAACACTAACAAAAGACTGTAAAGAAGAGAGACCAGGTGTTCCATTTCGTGAATTCGCTGAAACAGTTAGCAAAGATCCACAAAATAGTGAAGTAGATAAAACTTTGCTGGGAAGAATCGGAATCAGTGCTATGTACTTCTACCACAAGCTGTTGCAGTGGTCCAAGGGAAGGAAGGTCTTAGATAAACTATATGAATTAAAAATACATTTTACAAGTTTAAAAAGGACTTATAGGGCCTGAGAAGTTAGCACCGAGATGTCAAGTTGTGAATATTGCAGCAGAAATTTTTCTAAAAAGCGGAAGCCTAGATGGTGCCATTTGGGTATTAAGGGAGTCAGAGGGAGTCACCAATACACCACTGTGGACTTGTGATAGACTGGATGTGCTCAATCGGCATAATCTGCTCTGTACAACTGCACGTAAAATCTTAGCGAACAGTCTTTACAGACAGACATTTGAAGTTTTGCAAAATCTACCAGGTTTTCAAAATTCTCAAGATGCCTGTGTAGAAACCAACAGTCTTTGTATGTCATCCTCCGGAGCAGAATTCACGATTTCAAAGAGCAACCCTATTGATTTTTCCTTTCTTAGAAGATTAATTACTTCTTTAGGAAGAAGTTGTTTACGGCTCAAAGCCAGAGCCCACACAAAAGTGCTCTTTCATTGGGTTGCTACCCACCATTGGAGGGAAATTTATACCAAAAACTTCTACTGATTCCTTCCTATTTGTCTGAGATTGAAATGCTTTTAGCTATTGAAATCTTCCTGGTATCTAATGTTAATAGTATTCAGAGTCCTGGAACTTCTACACAGATGCTGCAGATAGTTTTAAAAAGATGTGAAGAAAACAAATCTCAGAGCAAGGATGACTATCAAATTGCAGTAGAAAGATTAATTATGGCTGCTCGTATATCAGATCCAAAGCTTTTCATTAAGCACATGACCACCAATGTTAATAAGGAACAGGTTTATAGTATGGAACATTGTTCTGCCCTGAAATGGTTGAAAGAGAATATGAAGTGGGCTGGAAAGGTTTGGCTTTTCAATAACCATTAGTTATTAAAGGACTTTTTTTTAAGTTCAAGTAATCATTGTTGAAAATAAAAGGCAATGAAAATAAAGACAGTTTTCACTATAAAAAATAAAATAAAATATGACACAAATGAACCTATCTATAAAACAGAAACAGAATCACTGACATAGAGAACAGACTGGTGGTTGCCAAGGGGGAGTGGCTTGGGGTTAGGATGGATTGGGAGGTTGGGGTTAGTAGATGTAAGCTTTTATATATAGGATGGATAAACAACAAGGTCCTACTGTATAGCACAGAGAACTATATTCAGTATCCTATGATAAACCATAATGGAAAAGAATATTTTTAAAAAGAATGTATGAGGGACTTCCCTGGTGGTTCAGTGGATCAGATCCTGTGCTCCCAATGCAGGAGGCCCGGGTTCGATCCCTGGTCGGGGAACTAGATCCTGCACGCATGCTACAACTAAGAGTCCACATGCCGCAACTAAAGATCCCACATGCTGCAATGAAGATCCTGCAACTAAGACCCCGTGCAGCCAAAAATAAACAATAAATAAATAAATATTTTTTTAAAAAAGGAATGTATATATAACTGACTTTGCTGTACAGCAGAAATTAACACAACATTGTAAATCAACTATACTCAATTTTAAAAAATACTAAAACTGAAAAAAGAAAGAAAAAAAACAATGAATAACTGAACAAAAATTCCACCTATTCTTAAAACTCTATCATTTTTTTTCCTCTGCAACCCCTTTCCCAAATACAGAGAGAGAAAGAGAAAAGGAAGAGGGTCCAAAGTACAATCTTCCCAAGATTTGGGGCCTCTAACAGTTGGGAGGACAGTTTGTAGCCCTCAAAGGAAAAGCACTGGGAAGATGGCATTCCCACTCTGCGCCCTGGTCCACCACCTCCTGTCTGCCATGGTTGACTGCATAGGCCAACTATTTCCATAAGACTGATACCTGCCTTCTATTTGTTATCAGAGGTGGGAAAATAAGCATGGGTGCTTTCAAAAATTAGTCGTTCCAGATGTTTTGATTTTAATGTATGCGTCTTACTAATTTTATAAGAAAATGAAACAACAATCTAAACAATATAAGTCAAACTAGAAAACATTTCTCCTCTTGGGAAATAAGAACTGCTGGATGTAGATTTCTTAAAGATATATTACTTGGATATTTTACCTTCTTTTTCAAGACTTTTCCAGATAAATGTGTTACTTTTATCACATGAACTTCCTTTTATATAATGCAGAACCTAAACAACTTGCTTGTGTAAGGGAGGGAAAAAAATTACTTTTTCTCTACCCATCTTAAGTTCATTAGCTGGGACTCTGCAAATTAGGCTGAGAAAAGACAGAGTAATAAGAGAAAAGCAAGAAACAAATTTATTAGCATGCGCATCACACATACACACAGGAGTACTCAGAGATGAATAACTCAAAGAGGTGATTAGAACTTGAACTTATGTGGAATCTTAGCAAAGAATAATAATTTTGTAGAGAAGTAACAAAACAAAGGAAAAGGTCTTTGAGCTTCTTGGAAGGACAAATTATGGGAAGGTAAATATAAGGAAATTAATAGTAGATAAGGGCCAGTTAGTAAAGTTTGTTATAAAGATTCCTCTGGTGCTATCTCTTAGCTGATAAAGATCTAGAGTAGTCTCCAGTGATTAACTTCTGTCTTTCCTGGTAAAGAGGGGAGGGGGGACACTTTTACACATTTATGTTCTGCTTTTAGGCAAATAGGGGGACTGCAGAGAACTTTTCTTGTATCTGCCTCTTCTTAATTGCCTTCAGCTCAAAACAACCCTTGTTTTAAAATACCGTATTTTGGGACTTCCCTGGCAGTCCAGTAGTTAAGACTCTGTGCTTCCATTGCAGGGGGCACGGGTTTGATCGCTGATCAGGGAACTAAGACCCCCACATGCCACATGGCGTGGCCAAAAGAATAAATAAATAAATAATAAAATAAAATAGCATATTTTGAGATGGCATATTCTGCTGCCCTTCACTTATTAGATATTATGACTAATGTTGAAGTAACTTTTTTTCTATTTTAAATTCCCTATCCATTCAAAAATAAATTTTAAAATTCCCAGCGTGGGGATCTTAGCTAATACTTGTAGAATATCAGGTCAGCCTCATTGGTTGTCTGTGTTGTCGAACCATACCATACACCAATTTCAATTAAGAAAAACAATTTAGGTGCTTCGACTGTTTTTCAGTAATAATACCTTGCTTCATTTCCCACCTTTAACCTTGATGTAAGTGTGGCAGTTAATGAGATATTTTATAGATGAAAATTTAATAAGAATTTTAAAATAATTATAATCATATAAGTAGTTTAAAGTTTTGACTTTTATAAGATTCACAATGAAGAGAGAGATTTGAAGAAATATTTTATAATGGATAATTCAGCATAAAATTGATTCTCTCCCATTTTGTGAAATTTTACTTAATGACTTCTATATTTCCAAGCTGCCATGGAAGTAGAAGCCACAGGCACTGTTAATTAGTAAACAGAAGTGTTTTTATCAGTCAATTCCTGCACCAACATGTGATTTCTCTGCACTGTTGTGATAAATATTTGTTATCATCCAGTGTGTCTAAATGGGTCAGCCATCATGGAAGAGTAACTCTGTCATTTTTGTGTGCTCCAAATATTAGGAGGGTAAGTCTATATTGCCCATAAGCTCTAGGTTACAGTGATTCAAACCTACATTCTATGGATTACAAAAGTCCAAAGCCAAACTCAAGTGTTTAGTAAAACTAATAAACCTATTTATATGTTATCCAGAGCTTCTCCTTAAATAGCTGAGTTTATGGTTCTCCCCCAGGTCTTGCTTATGTCACCCTGGTCTTGTGGTAATGCTGTTCTAGTGATAAAACACTGCCTTCATTTAAAAAAAAAAATCTACCTACACAAGACATTGGTATTAAGGTTGAGAACTGAAGGGAGAAGTCTTTACACAATATCAAGCCTTGGACATGCTTGTTTTCTTTAGTCTTTGACCTCCCACCATGAGGGATTTCCTCTTATCCTTTCAGGGCACAAGATTACAAGCCACAGTGCCATCTCCCTGTGAGCTGATCAATACTTACATTAAATGTAAATGGACTAAATTCTCCAACCAGAAGACTTAGAGTGGATGGATGGATAAGGAAAAAAAAAGACCCCGCTATATGCTGCCTAAAAGAGAATCAATTTAGCTTTAAGGAAACACACAGGCTGAAAGTAAAGGGATAGAAAAATATATTCCATGCAAACAGAAACCAAAAGAGAGTGGGAGTAGCTACACTTATATCAGACAAAATAGACTTTAAGTCAAAAACTGTAATAAGAGACAAAAATATTATTATATAATGATAAAAGAGTTGATTCATTAAGAGGAAATAACAATAGTAAATACATATGCACCCAACATCAGAGCACCCAAATATATAAAGCAAATATTAACAGCTCTGAAGTAGGGAACTTCTCATCCAGACAGAAAATCAGTAAGGAAACAATGGACCTGAACAACACTTTAGATCAAATAGTCCTAACACACATATTAAGAACATTCCATTCAACAGCAGCAGAAGAGACACTCTTCTCAAGTGCACATGGAATATTCTTCAGGGTAGATCATATAGAGGTTCCTCAAAAAATTAAAAATATCACAAACATATGAAATAGCAATCCCATTTCTGGGTATACATCCAAAAGAAATAAAATTATTATCTTGAAGGAATGTCTGCACTCCCATGTTCACTGAAGCATTAATCACAGTAGCCAAAATATGGAAACAATCCAAATTCATCTGTCAACAGATGAATGAAGAAAATATTGTATATATGTAAAATCAAATGTTACTCAGCCTTTAAAAAGAAGTAAATCCTGCCATTTGCAACAACATGGATAAATCTGAAGAACATTATGCTAAGTGAAATAAGCCAGACACAGAGAGACAAATATACCTTAAATATAAACAATTTTTGTTTGTCAAAAATAAATACATAAAAATAAAAGTCCTGTGGGCTATACCTTACAATATTTCTTCTTCATTGCATATACTTGTTGGAAGTTCTAACATTTTTTTTCCCGCTATTATTTTTTTTATGAGATCCCCTGATACATATAATTAGAACCTGGATTACTTCAATGGTTTTTTGCTGCCAATGAGTATAAGCTTCCACAATTGTTCTAAGAAACACACACTTTAGGTTCTTGCCAGTGCAGATGGTGCCTACATCATGTTAAGCAGACAGGTTGACTGAAACAATTCGATGTTGACCTTTGCTAAGTGAAAAAAGGGACGCTGTTTGCAATTTCATGTTTAATGTACTTTGTACATTGTAGGTACTCAACAATGGGGGTTAAATGAACAGTTGTAAAAAAAATGTTGTTGGTAAATAACTTCTGAAGTCTTGGATGCAATTAACGTTTTAGACGGGAAAGATCAAGAATTCCCTGGCAGTCCAGTGGTTAGGACTCCATGATTTCATTGGAGGTCCTGGGTTCAATTCTGGGTCGGGGAACTAAGATCCTGCAAGCTGCATGGAGCAGCCAAAAACAAAATAAATGGGGAAGATAAAAATGATAGCTCAATATTCAACACTTGTCAAGAAGGATGTAGCCTGAGGGGCAATGTTACCAGTACACTATATATAGCACCACTATAGTAATTAGTTGAGTGAGGCCATCATCAAAAAATCTACAAACAGTAAATGCTGGAGAGGGTGTGGAGAAAAGGGAATGCTCTTACATTGTTGGTGGGAATGTAAATTGGTACAGCCACTATGGAGAATGGTATGGAGGTTCCTTAAAAAACTAAAAACAGAACTACCATATGACCGAGCAATCCCACTCCTGGGCATATACCCAGAGAAAAACATTAATTTAAAAATATAAATGCACCCCAATGTTCACTGCAGCACTATTTACAATAGCCAGGACATGGAAGCAACCTAAATGTTCATCAGCAGAGGAATGGATAAAGAAGATGTGGTACATACATACAATGGAATATTACTCAGCCATAAAAAAGAACAAAATAATGCCATTTGCAGCAACATGGATGGACCTAGAGATTGTCATACTAAGTGAAGTAAGTCAGACACAGAAAGACAAATATATGATATCGCTTATATGTGGAATCTAAAGGGGTACAAATGAACTTATTTACAAAATAGAACTAGAGTCACAGATGTAGAAAACAAACTTATGGTTACCTGGGGATGGGGGGCGTAAATTGGGGTTTGGGGATTGACATATACACACTACTATATATAAAATAGATAACTAATAAGGGCCTACTGTACAGCACAGGGAACACTACTCAATACTCTGTAGTGGCCTATATGGGAAAAGAATCTAAAAAGAAAAAAAAAAAAGAATGGATACATGTATAACAGATTCATTCTGCTGTATACCTGAAACTAACACAACATTGTAAATCAACTATACGCCAATAAAATTTTTAAAAAATTTTCATTACCAGCAACATAAAAAAATTAGTTGAGTGAAAGGAAATTGATTCTGCATATTTTTTTAATCTATGCAGTATGTACTCATATAAAGCTTAAACTGGTTTAAACATTGAGGTGATTTATGTAAAAGCCCAGCGAGTATGACAGGCAGTATATTCAGATGGGAAAGGTACTGCCAACTGGAAATATAAATGCACTTGTATTATCTTTTTGGCAGTCTTAATTTTTTTGCTCGGAACATAAACATTTATATGGCAAAGGAACATAAAATCTCACTTTTTCACAGCACTTTTCACGTGTATTGTTTATACAATAACTCCATATCCTGGAATGGCACGGTAGGCTTCAGATGATGCCAGGTTTATATAACCACCTCTTTACTAACAGTCCAAATGCCTGGATTATGCAATAACAGAATCCAGAAAAAAAAGTTTTTAATCAATGAGATACATTTAATACATTAAATTTGTATCCATGGAATTTGGAGTCTCTAGACTTGGTACTATCTAACTCCTGGCCATTTTCTGCTGTTGCATCCACCAGATGTATTATAATTATCTGTTGTTATGTCTCAGCCACTCCACTGTCAACTCTCTGAACAGAGCCTGATCCTCCTCTATGTATCATGCCTAACAAATAAAAGGCTCTCAAAAATGCTTATTACATGAGTGAATGCTGTGATCCAATCATTTGCTCTTTGGGGCCTCTCTGAAGTTTATAGTTACAACGTTAACCTCAAATTCCTTCTGTCCTTTCTTGAGTCATCTTATCCAACTCAGTACTAGCAGATAGCACTTTTGGAGCATGTGTCATATGCAGGCACTGTGCTACACACCCCTAAATCCTTTGCATTTAATCCTTAGCACAGCCCTGGAGGGTTGATATTATGATTATCATTGCCTTCATTCTCAAAAGGGATAACTGAAGATTAAAGAAGATAAGTAATTTGCCTGAGGTTACACAGCTAGAAAGGGGCCCAGACAAGAGTTAAGTCTGTATCTGTTGGATTCCAGAGCTTACATGTGATTTTAGGCATCTCACTAAAATTCTGAACTGGAAATTAGCCACAGGAAAAAAAAAAAGCCAAGTGCCCATTAGTAATGGATAAAAGTATATTGTCTCTAAGGGCCCTGGGGCTTGTAAAAATTCAGGAAGTTCTTCATCTTGTCCATCATTCGTGTCTCTAGATGGCGGCCCTGAGCCTGGGTTTCTAAATGAGGGAACGGGAAGGAGTGTCAGAAAGATGCTCCCACCAGTAGGTAAACAGCAGTCTCCATTGAAAGAATGGCTGTGGGTGAGGGAGTAAAAACAGTGAATGCTTTCTCCCAGCTTTAAAATGCAAAGCTTTTCCATAGCAGTGGTCCTGCAGTTCTATACCAGAAGCCAGTGCAAAACCAGGATTCAATTATGAGATTTCACCTCTACAAAGCTCTAGGGAGAGAGAACTATATTAATTAAATGTAATCACTGTTGAATTTGTCAAACTCCTCCTATGCTTACCAGGAGTATCTTCATAAAAAGCAGTGTCTGAGAGCAGCCAGAGGAGCGTCTACTACATTATGTGATCCGAGGGAGGCCAGAAGGCCCACAGCCTCCCTCCCTGGCCCCACTGAGCCTGCTCCAGGAACTAACCCTCCCACAGTTGATCCTTCTCGCAGCCCCTAGCCTGGGCCAAGCCCCTTCCTCTAAACTCACACAGCATCTTTCAGAAACAAGCATCTAACATCACATAGGATTCATGAGAGAACACAAAAAGGTGAGCTGAAGAAAGACCCTTCTATCCTTCCCCCTCAATTCCAGCACTCCAGCACGGGGTGCCTGGGGAATCTGTGAGCATGGTTTCTGGGGGTGAGGTTCAAACAGAGGCAAGTGGTCACTCATTTAGGTCCTAAAAGGGATTCCTGCATTAGGCAGAATGTTGGAAGAGGTGACCTCTAAAAGGTGACTCTTCAGTTTCATGAGTACTGTCCTCAGTCCCTGTGTGGCACAGAATCTCAACAATCCAGGTGTTCAGACAAAGGAGAAACAATGGCTTTCCATCAGGTTATTCTGTGGACAATTTGCAAGCGACCAAGCATTTCTTCATCCCCTAAATCAGATCATCAACCACGGTTACTCCTTGGTAAGATGAAATTTTATTTCTTTGTTAAGTTGCTCATTTGTAATACAACCTTGTTTCAAAGAAAATCTGGAATGACTATAATGCAAATTGGACAAAGCAAAAGTGTTAAAAATACAGAGACAGACTTACAAAACCTCCCCAGTCCTCAAGCCAAGTAGCTGTGTCCATAGTACTTATATGGAGCAACAGTGACATCCACTGGTCAATTAAGTTATTCCCAGATGAGGTTTGTAATTTTCCCTCAACCTAGTACTAATTATAACCAGAAAAATATTTTTTTGAGCAACTCAATTTTGGGCTCTTCTGAATTTCAAGGAAGGCCTGAATTTTGTGTCCTCAAATGCAGGAAAACACTTTCCTCTGTCTCCCAGCTTGTAGCTTTAACGTCTGCAGATAGTCTTCGCTCTAATGTAGAAAAAAAGAGCTCTCTACTGCCTCATCTATAAAATGGAGCAGGTAATAAACTACCTGCCAAATTGGAGCCAGCAATGAGTTGCCACGGGAAGCACAGCGTACAAGGACAGCCATAAACGTGCACCGGAGGAAAAACTGAGAGAAGGTATTCCGTACGTCAAACATAGAACAAAGAAAGGAAAGCTGAAAGAATGAGGCCAGATTAATGCTCTCAGGCAGTGAGCCGTATTGAGGGTAAGAGCTGTGGCTGATTCGCTGTTGTATCCCCAGCACGATATATCCATCATATAGCAAGTACTCAGATACTTTTTTACTCTGTGAATAAATGAATGAATGAATGGAGGATTTTCTAGTCATTCTATCCCAAAGGATCTGCCAGTTAAGATTAGGTGGGTCTGTTCAGCCCAGCTTGTATCCAGAGGTTGCCCCTCAGATGGCATCTGAAGACCAGCAGTAAGAATAAAGACCCAGAATGATCTTACTGGTCTGAGACTAAAACAGGCTAGAATAGTAAGCAGTTTTAAAGCCTAAATCAACATAAATTCCCTCTCTGTGTAGTTTACATTGAAAATCTCCATGTTTAGCTGCCTCATTTGCTGGGTTCACGTCAGGCGTTCAGTGGCTCATGCACTACTAGGCAGTGGCCCCAAAGGATGGGACAGGAGCCTGTGACAAGCACAGCCCCCAGGGCACACGGGTTAGAGCCTGCTCTTGTTCCCTGGGGTCATGACAGCCAGACTGATCAGAGGTCAATCTAAAGGGCTCTAAGTGGTTTTGCATAAACTGTAGCTTAGATTATCTCATTTTAAATAAAATATTTGTAATAAGAAAATTGTATTCAATATAAATAATTTTCTTTAGTAACATTTTAGGAGCCAGTTACATGGGGAAATGTCTTCATTGTTTAGAAGTTTTTACTAGTAAATATGCTTGCAAACAAAGCAAAATATTTAAAGATATAGTCCAGATAATCACTGTATTCTCTGGATCCGCCTGGGGGGGGGGCGGTTAAAAGAGTCTTGAAAACATATCAAACGGCATTTTTGCATAGCTTGTAAAAAAATGACCAAAAACGATTATTTCCAATTCATATAAAAATTCATCATCCTATAATCTTGCAAAAAAATGTAGTAAAACATGAGATTCTTGGTAAAACTAATACGTTTGAGATTCTAAGAAAATACAGGGAACTCCAAATCAATTTCTTACTAAAACTGTAATTAGTACAAAGGGCATAAAGTCTTGTAATAGCAGTAACACGTTTGTTTTAAGAAAATAATTCTTGGCCATTACTAGAAAATTGCTAATTCTTGAAAAGGCACACGTATATAAATTGTTAGTGCAATTATTATACTCTTCTCCCTACATGAAATACGATAATGTCAACATTACAACCAATAATAAATTAAAGAGTGTGCATATGAATTCATTTAACGATTTTACTACCTCTTCTGTGCAGATGGGCTGCAGTCTAGATTAAAACAAAGATTTGTGAGTTCAAGAATCGCTGAAGTGAATGATTAGGAGTACAACACAATCTTCCTGCATATGGGTTCTCCTGTTAGCAAAGCGTCATTTGCACTCTAATGTAATGCATAATCCCCACAGCTCCCCATGAGCAAATTCGGCATCCTAGAACCAATTCAGCCCTCAGTTTCCACAAGTAAATTCCTTTCAAAGGTCCAAAAGCTCAGGTATCAGAAAAAAGAGAAAGGTACAATCTGAGACCAAAGAAAGGGGCTTCTGCATCCATAGCTCTGCATGCCGGCCACAGTTTCTGTCATTTGATTTCATTTCATTCATTTCATAACTTGTAAAAGCACTACACAGAAATATAACTATTTTAACTGAACGTCAATTCAAAATAATTTTCTCTGAATGTTTTTAAGGATTTCAAGGCAACAATTAGGCATTATCGATACATTTTAATAACTAGATATCATTCCTCAGCTAAAATCTCTGTAGTGGCTTCCCATTATCTGTCATATAGATTTTACCTGCCTTAAATAGCACATGGGCCTTAGTGTTCTGACTTATATACCTCCCTCCTGCCATCCCTCTCATACACCCTACCTACTCCATGCCTCCCCCAAAGAACATTCAACATCCCAAACGAGTACAACATCAAATAAGAGACTAATGTATCTGCATTTCCCCACATTCATTTAGCAAATATCTATCCCATACCTTCTTCATCATTGGCTCTAAGGATAAAACGATGGCCAAACCATCATTCCTATCCAAAATGCTTACAATCTGGTAGCTTGCTGACAATGTTACAGAGTTACCTCTATCTCTTATTAAGAAAACTGCACACACACCATCCTTCCAGTCACCAAGAAGAAAGAGGCTGAGGCCTTAATGACAAGATAGGGTAAAACTGGTAGCCAAAGCTTCCAATTAGGGAAGCAGCTTCACATTATCAATTACATCCAAACATGGGACAACACAGACCAGTTACCTGCCTCCCCCACCAAAAAAAGATAAGGAACAGGAGAAAGAACTGGCCTTGGAAGTACAGGGTGGAAGATAAGAGAGCATCCTCAGATGCCAGGCAGATCTTTCAGGATCACCAGATTCCTGATCATGTCAGAAAGAAACAAGGCCCACCACCCGAGCATGGTGAAAAAGATGATCAGGTTCTGGGAGTGCTCTGGGATAAGCAGAACAAGCAGAGATAAAACCTGGGGACCTGGAAGGCTGGGGAGAAGAGATTGGTTGACTCCAGCTCACCAAGATATCAAGCAGGTTATAGGGAAACTGGGGTGTAAAGACAGGCCAGCTCTTCAGTACCTGGAAGGGCTTAGGATTTCTACCCTTTAGCAGATATCAGTCATAAGAATTTGCGATCAAGAGTGGAAGAAGAGTAAGTTGCCAATTTCTCAGTGGCTCTAGGGAAGAGAAGACCAGGCTGTGCAAGACTTGGTACCCAGCTCTCAATGCTGACCAATGTAAGGAAGGAAGGTAGTGGAGGAGAGATCTCCAATGAATGGCATCTGCATCTCTCATTTTCTCAAAGCTGCCATCTATTGGGCCCTTATTAAACCTCACGACCACCTATGTGATATTATGATCTCCATTCTATAAATGAAGATACTCGAGGTCCATTTAAATTAAGTAACTTGCTCAATATCCCCATAATTCATTGCATTTTAGAGCCACAATTCCAAAACCAGTCTCTGTAAACACTAAGCCATGCTGCCTCCCTCTTTGAGTCATTTAATTGGCCCACGTTTCTTTATCATTGGGATAAAGGTAAATGAATTTATGCTGTTTTCCACATAAGATACTAAGGAACACTGGTCACCTCAGAGGTTTCCAGGTTGATTTCACACCATTTCAGCCTTTAGGATTAAAATAAGCCAGCAGATGCTAGAGTCCTTGAAAAAAAAAAAGGCTAAAAAGTATCAACACTGTCTAAAACAATCATGTAGGGGCATGATAGGGGAAGGGTATTAGGAGGTACAAACTATTGTGTACAAAATAAATAAGCTACAAGGGTATATTGTACAGCACAGGAATGTAGCCAATATTTTATAACTTTAAATGGAGTGTAATCTATAAAACAATTTTTGAATCACTATGTTGTACACCTGAAACTAATATAACTTGTAAATCAACTACACTTCAGTATAAATAAGTAAACAGAAATAGTTAAGATAGTTTAAAAAATTAAATAAATAAAGCAATCACATAAATGCCTACTGGCTTACACTATGGAGCTGTAACTGCTAGGTACAAATAATTTCTTTCAAAACCAAAAGGCAGTATCAAAATAAAGGAAAAAGGAAAAAAGCTATTCCATTTTAGAAGTCACTTAGTGAAGAAACCTGGAAGGCTGGGGAGAAGAGATTGGTTGACTCCAGCTCACCAAGATATCAAGCAGGTTATAGGGAAACTGGGGTGTAAAGACAGGCCAGCTCTTCAGTACCTGGAAGGGCTTAGGATTTCTACCCTTTAGCAGATATCAGTCATAAGAATTTGCGATCAAGAGTGGAAGAAGAGTAAGTTGCCAATTTCTCAGTGGCTCTAGGGAAGAGAAGACCAGGCTGTGCAAGACTTGGTACCCAGCTCTCAATGCTGACCAATGTAAGGAAGGAAGGTAGTGGAGGAGAGATCTCCAATGAATGGCATCTGCATCTCTCATTTTCTCAAAGCTGCCATCTATTGGGCCCTTATTAAACCTCACGACCACCTATGTGATATTATGATCTCCATTCTATAAATGAAGATACTCGAGGTCCATTTAAATTAAGTAACTTGCTCAATATCCCCATAATTCATTGCATTTTAGAGCCACAATTCCAAAACCAGTCTCTGTAAACACTAAGCCATGCTGCCTCCCTCTTTGAGTCATTTAATTGGCCCACGTTTCTTTATCATTGGGATAAAGGTAAATGAATTTATGCTGTTTTCCACATAAGATACTAAGGAACACTGGTCACCTCAGAGGTTTCCAGGTTGATTTCACACCATTTCAGCCTTTAGGATTAAAATAAGCCAGCAGATGCTAGAGTCCTTGAAAAAAAAAAAGGCTAAAAAGTATCAACACTGTCTAAAACAATCATGTAGGGGCATGATAGGGGAAGGGTATTAGGAGGTACAAACTATTGTGTACAAAATAAATAAGCTACAAGGGTATATTGTACAGCACAGGAATGTAGCCAATATTTTATAACTTTAAATGGAGTGTAATCTATAAAACAATTTTTGAATCACTATGTTGTACACCTGAAACTAATATAACTTGTAAATCAACTACACTTCAGTATAAATAAGTAAACAGAAATAGTTAAGATAGTTTAAAAAATTAAATAAATAAAGCAATCACATAAATGCCTACTGGCTTACACTATGGAGCTGTAACTGCTAGGTACAAATAATTTCTTTCAAAACCAAAAGGCAGTATCAAAATAAAGGAAAAAGGAAAAAAGCTATTCCATTTTAGAAGTCACTTATTCAAGACAGGTACCTATGAAGGGAACTAATTTCCCTACAACTAGGGCTAGAAGGAGTTGTTGGTTATTTTAAATCTTTGCCAAGCAACAGAAGATAACGCAGCAAGCTGTCTCTGCACAGGCCGAGCCTGAAGAAGAACTGTGTGGCCTCAACACGGGCAGAGGAGTGGAGGGACCCGCCAACCGAAACTTGGTGTACTGAACACAAATATTTACAGCACCAGTTTATGAAGTGATCCATTTTCAAGGCATCAACTGCTTTATGCAATATCCCATCATACTAAAAATGTTCCCTTCTGGGTCTACACACAGAGGAAGTTAAAATACATCCTGATGAATATGGACATGATTGGAACAGCTTATTGTAACGATACCCACCTAAAAATGTATTTTAAGGGGCATAGGATTAAGGATGCGGCAAATTGAGATTTTGGATGTCTATTTCATACTAGAACAGGACCTCTGTAAGCTTTTTTTCCCCTTCTTTCACACCATTAGAAATATATGTATGCTCTGCAATTTCAGGATAATATTTTTGCTTTGCTGCTGAGTGATACAATGGAAAGAGTGCACAGCTGAAATTTTATGCATCTAGAATACTAATAACCCAGTTATCACAGAACTTGCATTCATTTAGAAAGATGGGACAAACCTCTCTCTCTCTTTTTTTTAATTCATTCATTTCGTTCAGTAAAAGTTATACGTAAGGAAAAGGAATATAAATGTTCCACGAGACCAAAGTTTCTCAACCTCAGCACTATGGATATTTTACTCCAGACAACTTACTGATGTGGGGGACTGTCCCTGGCATTGTAGGATGGTTAGCAGCCTCCCTGGCCTCTGCTCACTAAATGCCAGTAACACCCATCCCCCCAAAAGTGTCTCTAGACGTCGCCAAATGTCACCTGCAGGACAAAGGATGCCAGTTGACAATGATGTCTTAGACTCTCCTTCAAGATGCACTCTCCCAGCCCAATAAGCAGGCATAACGGAGCCCTGATTTTCCTGACATGTGGTCAATAACTACCTTCTTCACCAGAGGCCACTGTGTTTCTGCATAAGATCCCCTTATCTAAGCATCTCAAACGCAGTAAGTCAGATGTTCAGCTCTCATGCAGCAGAGAATAATGACCAGGGCCAGGTGTACACAAAAAAGTTTTCCCCTCTAATATTTGAGTACAATTTTTTTTTTTAAATTAAACTCTGCTTTAATACATCCAGGAATGTCGTCAAGTAGACAAACCACCAACTAGTAGATAACGGCTAGGCCAAGATCATTTGACCTTTGTTCCTTTCTATTGTTCCCAAGTGCACAGGTTAAAAAAAAAAGTGGACCTTGCACCCTCCTTAAATCAAGGCTGGCTGCACGATTATCATATCCAAATGAGAAACTCACAGATCCTAATCTCCTACTCTTACCTGGTTTAGAACCAAAGAGACACATTTCATTTGCTTCCCCAGATCAAATAAAGAGGGAGTCTGGCAATAACGATAAACCCCAGAGATCAGCTAAATTATGTCCCGACTTGACATTTATATGAGTACACGCCTCTCAATCTCCGGAGGTGATTAGATTAAGTGTGTTTTAGCATGCGCTTCATGCACACACATCCCTAAAGATTAAGGGATGGGGTATATTGTGAGTAATACCATCACTGCTTCTATTCAGATGTCTTGTATTGCCAATATGCTGCCTAAAACATTATTTAGGCTGGAGAAGTGCATTTCAACAAAGTGCACACAAAGCCTCTTACATTTCAGGTTTAAGGTTTTCACACCCACCCCAGCTCAGACCCTGAGCAAATATTTCTACCGCTGGGACATGTAATCATGGTTTCTTATCTGGTCATCATCCCACATGGCATACTCTACCTCCAGAGACTGAAATCATTTTGCTCGGAGATTTTGATTTACTTCATTAACTCCAGAAATCTCAGGAGAGGCCATGAGACAGTACGTTGGAATGCAGCCTGACAGCAGTGAGTCTCCTGGGTGTATGGGAGAGTGGTGAAAGGCGCTTCCCTACCTCTGCTCTATGTTAAGGAAAAAAAACCGGTGCTCCATAAAATTCAGAATTAGAGCTGAAATGCCAAGTCACCAACAGTGAGCCAAAACCTATCTCTTTGTCCTGGTATGAGTCAAAATCAAATTGATATCATCCAGGGGATACCGCATTGGTCATGGAGAAATCTGTTCTTAGAAAGAGAATGAGTAGAAACATGGGATTTCAGGTTTCAGATCTGATAGTTTTGGAACAGATATAAAATACATCTCAAAATACACACTAAAAGGAAGAAAATATGATATTTATTTTTTTTTAGAAATTACTAAATTATTCCAATACAAAAGACATGTTTCAGTCTTGGTAAAAAAAAAAAAAAATTAAGTAGCAGTTTAATGTTAGGAATTTAAAAATTACTTTATCTGTAACTGATCAAACAAAACTTAAACTCTTTTCCAACTGTAGAAATTTATGTTGTTTCTCTTCCCTGCTTTCTCCTTTGCTCTTTATGTATTATTTAATCTATAAATATTATGCCCATTCATCCTCTGTTTAGCAGACCTATTGCAAAAATTCTGTCCTGTTGTCATCGTGTCAGACCCTACCTCAGAATATGTGGCTCAAGTTTAGTGTCCAGAAATACCTACAAGTGTCTAATAAATGCAAAACACAAAATACTTCGGAAAGAGAAGTTCCTCATCATGGCCAAACTCCCAATGTCCTATTATACAGAACTGTCAGGGGCTGTGGAAACTCTATAATTCATCTTCTTCCTTTGCTTGTATTTACCCTTACCTCAATCCACAAAGGATTTCAGGCAATTTACAGAAGAATATACATTACAAAAGAATGAAACAGATGAGAGAGTCAGGACAAAGGTAACTGAGGACAGGAAGCTAGTAAAAGTCAGAGGTAAGCTCAGAGGGCAGACGTGCACAACACTGGGACCCCGCCTGGTCGAAAGAGACGAGTCCAGAATGTGACTACAAGCTTCCCCGTGACCAAAGCAATGACAGAAGGACCAGCAGTTGTGAGAGTGACAGCCAACTGTTCAAGAGCAGCCCTGTTGGATGTCAAGTCCTAAGAGCATTCCCTCTCGAGATGCCTCCTAAGGAGACTGTATCAGGACCTCAACAGCACCTGAATTCATTTTTTTCATCTTCTTAACCTTTACCAAGGCAATGCCTAAGCCTCCCTAAAGTAGCACATAGATGTTTCTCATCCTTAAGAATAATCACTAGGTAGGGAAACGTGGAGACACCACCCAGTGACTCACAGCTCCACAGACAGTTTTCCTTCTTACCCCTTGTCTCTTACAGTTTTATTACCTGCCTTTTTGTCTCTTTTCTGCAGCCTGCTCCCCAACTCTCCCTTCTTATATGTAAACACACGACCACCCTGCAGACCCACTCTTTGAAAGCTGTATATGTTACACAACCTCGGCATACCAGCCCCCACAATCAATAAGCCTTTTACATTAACCAGAACACACAGGGCTGTAAAAACACATTTTGCTCTAAGACAAACCCTACCAATTTCCATGAAAAATAGTGGAAAGTCTAGATTGTTTTTAATTATAACTTCCTATAATACATATATCCTACCTAAAATAATTTGCCCTCAATAAGACCTTTTTTTGGGGGGAGGGAGTAAGGGACAGAAATATCATGGAAAAAAGGAGGCAGCAGAGAGCAATAATGATATTACACGCTCTTATACAGAAAGGAGAGGAGGCTTGCCAGCATTACTAGAGTAATGATCTTTGAACACAGCATTAAAGTTGTAGCATGAAGGAAAGGAGATAAAATATTTAATGACATCTTAATATTCCCAGTCTTGCAAAAAGCCAAGAACTGGTCACAGTTTATCAGTGCCTGTACATTTTAATATCATTAGACAACAACTTTTCCCAATCAGAGTAACAGAGTTACCAAAACCATGGGGTGGTAGAAAGGAAGGAAAATAAAGTGGACTGTAAACTGCTTGGAAATCCTGTCTTTTCCAATTGACTTTTAATAGGAACATGGAAAGTGGGCTCGACAATCACTTGGCTCACTTGGCTAACAGCCTGGCCAGAGCCTCAGTAAATATTGAGGCTGTTTCTATGAAATAACTTTGGACTGACCATGCTCGGGACAAACCCTCGAAAACCCCACTCGCCTTCTGGGACACAAGTATGGTCAGAAGTCATTTTGGGGTCTAGTATGTCACTGCCCCCAGCTCTTCCAGTCCTTGCTATATGATTCAGTTCAAGGAATCTAAAGCTTTGCACCACACAAACAGCTGCTTAATGAAGATCGGGTGGAGGAGTAGGTAAGGCAAGAAACCTGTGTGATCATAAGCAGAAAAAACAGGCAGGAGTGAACAAACAATGGTGGGGGGGGGAAAACCAGACAGTAGAATGATAATTTAGAATGATAATCACCAATTCGCCTGGGTTCCCACTGCCTTTCCTCTCCTCCTCCAGTCTACCATCCCTTCCAAATAGCAACGGCCTTACTACTTTCTTGCCACAGAAATCTGAAAGACAAATCACAAGCCAAGGGCTCTTCCTCCTGTGCAAAACCCTGAGCAGATTTAAAAAAAAGGATACAAAATATATTAGTCAGCTAGAGCTGCCTTAACGAAAGACCACATACAGGGAGAGGCTTAAAAAACAAATGTATTTTCTCACAATTCTGGAGGCTTGAAATCTGAATTCAAGGTGTGGGCAGGCAGGGTGCAGGCTTGGTTTTTCTGAGGCCTCTCTCAGTGGCCTGTAGGTGTGAGGCAGCTGAACAGCCAGAGTTCGTCCCCTCGGGACAGATACTCCAAACTAGCAGGAGAGAGGAGAAGCCAAGCCCTGCCCAGATAAGAGATATAAGATCACGTATTACTCATTCTCAAGTCAAGGAGACCTTCCCGACTACACATGCACAGAAAGGCTCCTCGGAGGTCAAAAGGGAGGGGGTGTCGCCTCATAGTAAGTGATGCCAACCTACCCATAGGCCTCTTCACTAGAATCCATCTTGGCTAAGAGATGCATGTGCACACAGGGGAGGACCCTCAGATATACCAAATACAGACTCAGAACCAGGGAAAGCAAGGTGATTGGCCAAAGGAAACCCAGAAGACATGCCCCATAAAAGTGATTCAAGCTACCATGAGGGCGCAACTCTCTCTCTGAGAATCTATCCACACGTACCCTTTTCCTCCTAATAAACACTTTACTTGTTTCACTACTTTCTGTCTCTATGTGGAAATTCATTTCTACACAGCTGACAGGCCAGGGCCTTGACACTGGCCACTGGTCTAGTGGCTAGGATTCAGCGCTCTCACTGCCGTGGCCTGACTTCAATCTCTGGCCAGGAACTGAAATCCTGCTTCAAGCCGCTGTAGGTCAAGGCCACCCGAGATCAGGTGGAAGCCTTCTCTTCCCTGTGTCTTCACATTGTCTTCCCTCTGAGTGTGTCTGGGTCCTAATCTCTTCATATAAGGACATCAGTCATGGTGGATTATTGTTTTAACTTAACCACCTCTTTAAAGGCCCTATTTCTAAATATAGGCACATTTTCACATGTTGGACTTCAACACATGAATTGGGGTGGGGGGACCACAATTCAGCCTAGAATACAGAGAAATTTATTTGGGGGAATGGAGAGAGAGGTGAGTGGGCCCTGCAGGTAGCCCAGACCCAGGAAGGTGATGAGACCCAGAAGTGGTCTCTCTGTGGGACACAGAGGGAGAACAGACCTAAGCCCAGGGGTCCCTAAGCCTCCTCCAGGGTTCCTCTGCTCTAAGCACCACATTCAAGTAACAGAGACTCCCAGTCTAAGAGCTTCTGGGATCAGAGGAGCAGACTGGTGGCCAATGACCAGATGGTCTTCCCTGATGCTCAGGCTCTAAGTCCCAAATCCCCTGCATAATCCAAGGCTGGGAGCCCTAAGAGAGTGTTAGTAATGGCTGATACTGAATTTCCAGACAGTCCTGTGGAACAGGGGCTCGGCAACTGATTTATATTAATTTAAACAAAAAACAGAATGTGATGTTTCTTGTTGTTTATGGACAACTTGCTAGAATTCAGTCAGGCTGTATATAGAGTTTGGTCAAGAATAAAACAAAACAGATGCAAGGTCCATATCTATACAGTAAGCCAACCAACGTATCTAAAACTGCACAAAACAGAGCTCAGACTAAGAGGTCCTGGGGTAAAATGGAATTTATTTGGACATAAGAGGCAAGAGAAAGTCAGGTCTCCTGACCTACTGCAATAATACACTGATCTCCTCCATAAGTAATAATAATGGTTAATAGGTGCTAGGAGCTAACACATGTTCAGCCTTCCCATCCCAACCAATCATGCCAGCGCTCACATTTAAATTTAAATCCTTCCTGATATTTTAGTATTATGTGTGATTTTATAAATCTTTTGTTTACACAGTCCTCCTTCTTAAATGTAAACTTCATGACAGCAAGACCTCTGTTTTCTACTTCCTTTGGACCACCCCCAGTACCTAGAGAAATTTTGCTCAGTTAATTACAGGTCACAGCTATGACTGAAAACTCTTTCTTTTCCTTCCTCCATAGCATTAAAAAGGGGAATTCCCTGGCGTTCCAGTGGTTAGGACTCCATGCTTCCACTGCAGGGGACACAGGGCTCGATCCCTGGTTGGGGAACTAAGATCCCACAAGCTGTGTGCTGCGGCCAAAAAAAAAAAAAAAAGCATTAAAAACAATCCAATAGCTAGTGGGAAGCAGCCGCATAGCACAGGGAGGTCAGCTCGGTGTTTTGTGACCACCTAGATGGGTGGGATAGGGAGGGTGGGAGGGAGACGTGAGAGGGAGGGGATATGGGGATGTATGTATATGTACAGCTGATTCACTTTGTTATAAAGCAGAAATTAACACACCATTGTGAAGCAATTATACTCCAATGAAGATATTAAAAAAAAAATCCATGTGTCCCTTTGTACTCTTGAGACAGAGTGGGAAAACTGGATAAAATCTCTATTTTTGCATTAACACAGGTTAAGAGTGTTTTCAGAAAATTCAGAAAATGCAGGTAGCTAAGTTCTAGAAAGACCACTGGGGAAAAAAAAGAGGTCTGGCACTGAGAAAGGTAAAAGGAAGCAGAGGAGAGACAAATTCTGGAGAAAAAGAATGAGAACATGATAAATTCAGCGTGGGGTAATATTAGCACTTGAAAGCCCTATGTCCCCCCCACCCATCCCCCAACCTCAACATACACTTTCTCCAAGCCTGGAGTTCTGAACCAATTATGAAATACAACAGAAGAGTAAAGCAAACAGGAGATTAAAATGTCCCTTTGTCTCAGATAAGATTGGTATTATAGAACATAGTGCACACCATAGGTAAGTGGACCTTCTAATGTGGACCTTCTAATGTAGACCACACTCTGCACCCTAGGAAGACTGGGTGCTCTTTAGCTCTCCTCTGATAGGTGCCAGGCCTTTGCCACTAAGCTTCCTCCTGCAGGACAAGGCAAGAGCATTGGGGACCACACACTCTCTGAGAGCAGCTCAGGAGAGGAGAGCCCAGCAGGGGATACTGATAATTAAACAGGCAATTACAAAGGGCAGAGGCTTTATCTTGGATCCATAAATGTGCTCCCAAAAGGTCCCAAAAACTCACATGCCAAACTGTGTGCTTTGTGTGTCGTGGCATTTTTCTAGGGAGAGATTTATAGCTCTCATAAAATCCAACTGCCCAGTATTAGGAGCCAACAAAACAGATGACTGAATGGAGACGGGTCAAGATTGTAAGTCCTCATAAGGGCAAGTAGGTAGTTAGTTATAAGCCTTGGGGTCCAAGTTGGGTAGGAAAAGAGCTAAACCAAGAATGCAACTCTTCCACAGTGCTTAACCAGTCACTACATGGGAGACGCTTTGAGGAGTCAGTTGAGCAGATCCTGGTAAAGCACAGGAGAAACAAAAGCAAGCATGAGAGAGCTGGAAGGCCAGAAGTACCATCCATTCATTTCACAAATATGCAGTAAATGCCCTCTATGTTCCAGGTATGATGCAAGCTCCTAAGAATACAGCTGAAGAGAATTTGTGTTCAGAAAATGAGAGGCTGAAACAAGATTTCTTGGGTGAAAACCGTTCTCTCACTACCTCAAGTTAGGTTTTGCTCAATTATTCCCTTCTTAAGTTACAATGTCCACATTTGGAGGAAAAAGAAAGAAAGCAAAACCATGCATGGTGAATTAACCCACCACGCTGCCAATATCAATCTCCTATTCACTCGTTTGAGTCAAGAGGAAAGAAGGAAAAATCAGGATGACAATAAAAACAGAGAGAAAATGAATATGTTAAAGCTTTGCATTTCAACTTTGAGCTGACATTGTGCTGAGACTCCTTCCAGCTGCTTTGCTGGCCACGTCAAGAAGTGACCATGATTTATGGTGCCACCTCCACAATTTCGATATTCTTGATCCCCCACCGGAAGCAGTGACAAAGGAAGGTTAACTGCTGTGTAAAGAGACAGTTTGAGTAATGCTTTCATGCACAGATCTGGCACTGATCTACGGCGTGAGGGGGAGGCAGGGATGTTAGCCGTTGGTTAAATCCCTTCCAAACAGCAACCTCCCAAATGCTCTAACACCTTTTGGAACAATCTATGCTTGTATGGAAAGACACCCTGAATTGTGTTTAAAAGTTTCCTTGTCCTTGTTCCCTCACAAACATGCAAGCAGCCAACTCTGCCCACATCTGCACTTTGTACTGTTAATAATAGCTAACATTAAGTGTCCGTGTACCATACCAGCCCTGTCTACATGCTTTATCATCATTACATCAGTTAATCCTCGTCATACCCTATGATCATCCCCATATACATACCAGAAGAATGAGGCACAGAAGCTCATCAAGAAGCAGGAAGCAAAGCCAGGACTTGAGCCCAGAAGTCTAACTGCATAACGTGCTATACTACTCAGACCATTCTTCTTCATTTAATTCAGCCAACTTATTCTAACTTGTATTTTCTCTTTCATCAGCTTGTATGCATTTTTTTAAATAAATTTATTTATTTATTTTTGGCTGCATTGGGTCTTCGTTGCTGCGCGCGGGCTTTCTCTATTTGCGGTGAGCGGGGGCTACTCTTTGTTGCAGTGCGTGGGCTTCTCATTGTTGTGGCTTCTCCTGTTGCGGAGCACAGGCTCTAGGCGCGAGGTCTTCAGCAGTTTTAGCACACGGGCTTCGGCAGCTGTGCCCTGCAGGCTCTAGAGCGCAGGCTCAGTAGTTGTGGTGCATGGCGTGTGGGATCTTCCCGGACCAGGGCTCGAACCCATGTCCCCTGCACTGGCAGGCGGATTCTTAACCACTGTACCACCACGGAAGCCCCTTGTATGCATTTTTTTTTAAACATCTTTATTGGAGTCTAACACAACAGTGTGTTAGTTTCTGCTTTATAAGAAAGTGAATCAGCTATACACTTGTATGCATTTCTAAAGGACTATTTACACTGCTGAGTAAAACAGGGTGTGTATCACCATAGAAAATATTTTTTCAGTCTTCCATAGTCACAGCTTGCTTGATGAACAGGGTTAGAAGTTTCTGTGTCTGTAAATATTCCATTAACGCTAATCACTTTTTCATATATTTACACTTCATTTCCCCCAATAAAGGAAGAAGAGGAAACAGGAACCAACCTTGATTGAACACCTACTTCCTCCTAAACATTGTGTCAGGTGCATTCTGCCTCACAATGACTCCATGAGTTAAATATAATTATCCCCATGTTATAAACTGGGAAATGGAAGCTCAAGAAAGTTAAGGACACTTCTGTGTGTCTAACAATGCGGGAGGTAGAAATGGGCTCAAAGGCCTGTGTAATTCCAATTCACCAGGGCTGCATACCTGCTGTGTACATCTTGGTAACTCAGCACCTTCTACCCTGTTAGTCACACAGATGAGGGCTAACCGAAGAGGAAAGCGAAAGGCAGGAATAGAAGAAACTGAGGAGTAAAGTGAGAATTGGTTTAGATGTCCCTGAAACACTGGAGAAATAGCTTCTCCGCATCCCAAATTTCCTCAATGTCTGTCTAAACTCTTATCCAAAACTTTAGATTACAGTTGTCTGGGCAGCAACCTTCAGATGTTACACTCAAAGTTTCTTCTCTGGCAAAAAGCCAAACTCCCTCTAGCTTCTGGCAACTGCATAGTACCTGTGTGAGGTCTCCTGCTTTCCAAAATGCCTGAGGACAAGGTCAAGGATGTGCTGCTATGGGGATCTCCTCCCCCACAGCTACTCAGCTGGGAGAGACTGGGCTCCTGGAGAAGGAGGTGAGGGTCTAGCCCCTTCCTGTCACACAAATATCATCTTAATCTTACTTCCTCAACTCTTTCCCTTCACTGAAGAGTTCTTGAAAGTCAATTCAAATTTCACTTCAAACTCTTTTTCGCCTAGAGATAAAAGAAAAAAAATGCTGCTGTTTTTGCCTAATGGAAATAACTGTGCTGTGACTGGATTTGGAACAGCAGCGTGTGTCAAAATGCCAAAAAAGCGTGTCAAAAATAACATTTAAAAGAAACTCAGGGGAGACATGTTATAGTCCTAAATGAGCATCTTTATTTCTCTGTGTTGAAATTTGTTAGTATCCTCTCAAGGGTCTTAATAAACCTCAAAGAAACACACAACACTTGAACACAATTTAAGGGCCAATTCAGCCCCTGCTACTCCCGTTACTGTCAAAACATCTCTCTCTTGTATTTGTGAGTTCTTCTCTTCCAAGCCTTTCTATTCAATTTCTTCCTCCACGGATGCTTGTTTTCCCAACATCCTCAACCTCCAAAATATATGCATGTTGCCATGAAGTTAATCAACTAAAAAGAATTAATTTCAATTTTTTTTCATTGTTGAGGAAAACATCATGAAGTATTTCTTGACACGTTACAGATTACAGTCAAATTCATGGCAATCCCATGCTGCCCAGGGTTTGTATATTTAATTTAACGGGCTTTTAAATAATATTCAAGCATGTCTATAAGGATGCTGGCCTCCCATGACCTGGCTGAGAGAAGATAAAAAATATTAAAATTTCAGAGGCTATTCAGATAATTCAAAGGAGCATAGTGTCTTTTTGCGTAACTTGAAGAGAAAATATTTACTTCCATCGAGACACGGGGTGAAGACTGGATCTAATACCAGGAAGCTCCTTGAATTTCCTGTTTCCACCACCTCAGGGTCATCTATTGCTTGTTCACTGCTCGGCCTCCCCACTGCAGAGGCAACTGGAAGTCGAACCAAAATCAAAATGCCCCCATTTCCTGGGCAAAGTGATCGGAAAACAGTTGGACCAATAACATAGCAGGGTCGTAGTTATTTTACACAAATTACTTTGATACGAAGCGGGAAAGGGTGTCTCTCTTCTTAGTTCAAGAACAGTAAAGGATGACGTACACCTAGAACAGCTGGTGGCCGTTTTTGCTTTAATGTGGAGTACATCTTTCTAAGCATGAAGTCAACGAAGGTAGCCAACAGCCAAGAAATGAACAGTCTCGATAATAGCATTTGAACCCTTGGGTCCAGCTGTGCCTAAAGTCAGCTGTACTCTCTTAGATTTCCAAGTTACATGAGCTAATACCTTTCTTTTCTGTGCTCATATTAGTTGGAGTTTGCTTCTCTGCCATTCCTGAAAAATATACCTGATTCTTCCCATAGGTACCCAAAACAGTGTTTCATAAGCCATGATTCAATGTGGGTGGGTTTTGAACTTTTATTTGCTATAGGTTTGTGCCTTTTCCAAAAGGAAAAGCAGGAAACTGAGACTGGACTCTGGGTGGCTGGGAGACAGAGTGGGGTGGAGACTTAACCTGACGTGATTTGTATAACCTTTTGTATTTCTATCTTATACATATCTGTATTACTCATTAAAAATAACTAAAACAATTTAGAATTATTAAACTATTTTTAAATGATAAAAAATAGCATAACCATGGGCTTCCCTGGAGGCGCAGTGATTAAGAATCCACCTGCCAATGCAGGGGGACACGGGTTCGAGTCCTGGTCCAGGAAGATCCCACATGCCGCAGAGCAACCAAGCCCATGTGCCACAACTACTGAGCCTGCGCTTTAGAGCCTGTGAGCCACAACTACTGAGACCATGCACCAAAACTACTGAAGCCCGCGCACCTAGAGCCCAGTGCTCCGCAACAAGAGAAGCTACTGCACTGCAATGAAGAGTAGCCCCCGCTCGCCACATCTAGAGAAAGCCCGCGTGCAGCAACGAAGACCCAACGCAGACAAAAATAAATTAATTTTTTAAAAAAACCTTTAAAAATAGCCTAACCATACTTTAATACAGTGAGATTATTTCTAAGACTCTACTTTAAGAAAATAATCTGAAACACAGACCAAAGTACATGTACAAAGGTATTCATCACAAGGGTTTTTGTGTTCTTTTTGTTTTAATAATTAGGAAATGGCAACAATCTAACTACCAAATGTTAAGGGAACAGTTAAGAAAATATCACATTCATAAAATAAAATATCATGAAGCCATTAAAAATGATGTTTATGAAGAGCTTTTAACATGAAAATGTGCTTATATGATAGGATTTAGTGAAAAAAGCAAGCCGTTTTTCTATATACTGTATAATTTTTTAGATACTGTGATCTCAACAAGTAAAAACACATGGAAAATATATTAAAATGTTAATACTTATTTCTTAGCAATCAGCTTACAGGAAATCTTTTTTTCCTTTTTTCTTTTTCATAGTTTCTAGTTTTTCCAAAATAAGAATGTATTTCTGAGCTTCCCTGGTGGCACAGTGGTTGAGAGTCCGCCTGCTGATGCAGGGCACACAGGTTCGTGCCCCGGTCCAGGAAGATCCCACATGCCGCGGAACAGCTGGACCCGTGAGCCATGGCCACTGAGCCTGCGCGTCCGGAGCCTGTGCTCCACAACAGGAGAGGCCACAACAGTGAGAGGCCCGCGTACCGCAAAAAAAAAAAAAAAAAAAAGAATGTATTTCTGCTATAGTAATCAGAAAAATGTTTTATAAAAAGTGTGTGTTCTTGTTCACAATCTCTGGCCACCTTACTTAGTAATGATGGACTCAGAAACATGCCCTCTGGGACTTTATCTTACACGGCGTGGGACATTGTTTTCTGCTTGCTACTCGGATTCACCAGAACTGATTTCATTTTATGCCTGCACTCACTGCCAAAGAGATCAGTGCCCACCTTTTCATCATCAAGCCCTCTGCATGAGACTGGAATCCAGCAGCATGACAGTTTCTGAAGTTGGTTTGCTTGGATACACATCCCAATTCCATCATTTTCTACTTAATTGCTCTGTGTCTCCACTGGGATGCAAGAGACCCACCATGGAATGTTGCCGTGGGGATTAAATGAGATAATTCACATAGGATGCCTACCTCACAGTGCCTGGCACACGGTCAATCCTTAAGAAATATTAGATATTTTGCACAAGAGAAATTTGTTTTTCAAGATTGTGACTTCAAAGCATGAAAATAAGCTCTCCTAGTAACACCCAATTCTCTATTAGCTTATCTGCTTTGTTTCCCAACAGTTTGAGGTTCTGTCACGTGGCTTGAGGTTTTCTTTCCTACCCTCTGCATTAATTCCACATTGACTCTGCTGCCTTTGAATCCCACATCAGCAGGAAGCCTCAGAGACTACCAAGACTTTAGTGCTGATGCCCTAGGGCAACTGTCTGTCCTAGGAAAGAGGAAATGAGTTGGAGAAGGTGAAGGTCAGAGGGAGCCCATGACCAACAGGCCTCCAGAAGATCTGTATACACCCCTGAAATGCCAGAGTTATATCGTCAGAATTCTTCATGCAGAGCAAGAATTCAAGATTTCTCATGGTCCAGAGTAGATCGATTTCATGGCTAAACTTGAAAGAAAGTTTGGAAACAAGATCTTGATTTCCAAGCACTATTTTCCACTGAAAAGGAACCAAGGGCTCCTTGAAGGAAAGTCTGCTTCCAGGACTGGGGCAGGAAAAGTAGAAGATGCTCCTAGAATATTTTGTTGTGCCAGAAACCAAGGAAGTACTCAAAGAACAATGTGGACATGTCAAAGGAACACAGAAGCCAACTTCAAGGGGCTCCCACTGGCCAGATCTGGGACAATTCTAGCATCAAAATAAATACTGATAGTAATGAATGATAATCTACTAAATAAAATAAAATTCCAAAAATACATACTGATGGAAGGAAGGAAGGAAAAGAGGAAAAAGAAAAGGCTCTTCCTCATAGAAGAAGGCCAACTAATAAATACAGAAGGAATAATAGAATTAGAAAAGTATCAATGATGCAAAAAACAGTAGGTCATAGTTTGAGGTCATTTTTATCATCTCAAAATATCTCCCAACAAATTTCTTATTAATAATAAAGAGAAAAGAGTAAATAAGCTTAGAGTGAAAAAACCTTAGCCAACTTATCAAGACCATCACTACTAATGAGTCAGTATATACCAAGTTATCAAACTCATTATTAATAATGAGACATCCTGATATGATATGATGGTACTTCTGCCAAATATGCATAACCTGAATGTAATCATGAGGAAACATAAACATCAAACAAACCCAAATTGAAGAACACTCTACAAAGTAACTGACCTGTAGTCTCCAAAAATATCAAGGTGAAGAAAGATGAAGAAAGGATAAGGAAGCGATCCAAATTAGAGACAACTAAAGAGACATAACGATTAAATGTAATGTGTGATACTGGATTAGATCCTGGACCCAGAATAATAACTCCAATTTTGAGATACTTTATTTGAACAATTTATGAAATTTGAATATGAATAGTGAATTAGACAACAATAGTATATCAGTGTTAACGTTCCTCATTTTGATAATTCTGCTACTGTAAGAAAATGTCCTTGGCCACAAGAAGTACCCACTGAGGTATTTCCGAGTAAAGGGGCATGATGTCTCCAATTTACTCTCAAAGTTCAGAAAATTTTCTGCAAGTCAAAGTTTGTTTTGTTTTGTTTTGTTTTTGCGGTACGTGGGCCTCTCTCACTGTTGTGGCCTCTTCCATTGTGGAGCACAGGCTCCAGACACGCAGGCTCAACAGCCATGGCTCACGGGCCCAGCCGCTCCGCGGCATGTGGGATCTTCCCAGATCAAGGCACAAACCCGCGTCCCCTGCATCGGCAGGCAGACTCCCAACCACTGCGCCACCAGGGAAGCCCCCAAGTCAAAGTTTTATCAAAATAAAAAAGGTTAAAGTAAAGCAAACCTGGGAGAGTCATAGCACGTTAAAGACAAATGAGGCTTATTGAATGTTCTCTGCCTTTCCCAACTCTATGCAGCGTGTATACACACACACACACACATACGGTAGCTAAATTCCTTGTGCACAGCCTCCGCATGGAAAATTGTGCTGTCCATTTACTTCCCAGTCTCTCCAGGACAGGGAAGAAATAAAACCTTATCAATGGAAGAACACTTTCACCTTGAGGTGCTCCTCTCTCCCCTTAGTTACAGAGTGCTTTGAGAAAAAAACTGATCTCCTGGGGGCTTAAACACAAGTTAAGCGCTCACGTCTCATCCCTTCCCTTAACGAAGGCAGAAAAAGAAAAGAAACTTTGTTGAGAATTTTAAAATCCTCCCCCAAAAAAGGTAGCTATAGCGGCAAGAAGTGCAGTGCCCAGTTAGAGAGGGCCTGACACAGTAGACTAGGGAGGGGGCCAGGGCATGGGGGTGTTAGCAAGGGGTTAGGTGAAAATCCTGCCCAGAGAATTTCAGGAGGGGACTTCAGCCGTGGTGGGGATAGCAGAGTGTAGCAACAGCAGCCCATCTCCCAGCCCCTGTGAGTACAGCCCAGAGATGAGGGGCAGCCAGCAACAAAAACAGGAGACCACACAGTCATCATCCTGAGCTGATATGTTGTAACCCACATTGGCTGTGAGATTATTTTGCTCATTGGAAGATAATTCTGTATCAGGAGGATTGGTTTCTGGTACTAAGGAAACCAGAACCTTCCTCACACTCTTTTTTTGTTTTAACTGTGGTAAAAAACACATATAAAATTCACCATTTTCGCCATTTTTAGGTATACAATTCAGTGGCATTAATTACAGTCATACTGGTGTGCAACCATCACCACCATCCATCTCCAGAACATTTTTCATCTTTTAAAAATTAAACTTTTTACCCATTAAATACTAACTCACAATTCCCTCCCCTAGCCCCTGGCAATCAAGAGTCTACTTTCTATCTTTATGAATTTGTCTACTCTAGGTAACAGATATAAGTGGAATCATACAGTACTTGTCTTTTGGGGACTGGCTTATTTCACTTAGCATAATGTTTTCAGGGTTAATCCATGTTGTAGCACATATCAGAATTTCATTCCTTTTTAAGGCGGAATAATATTCAACAGTACCATATTTTATTCATTCAAATGTTAATGGACATTTGTGTTGTTCCCACCTTCTGGCTATCGTGCATAATGCTGCTGTCTCCATGAGTGTACAAATGTCCATTCAAGGCCTTGCTTTCAGTTCCTCTGGTTATATATACTCAGAAGTAGAAATGCTAAATTACGTGGTAGTTCTATTTTTAATTTTTTAAGGAACCTTCATACTGTTTTCCATCATGTCTGCACCATTTTACATTCCTAACAGCAGCGTATAAAGGTTCCATTTTCTCCACATCCTTACTGACACTGGTTATTTTCTGTGTCTTTTTTCTTTTGATAATAGCCAACCTAATGGGTGTGAGGTGGTATCTCATCATGGTTTTGATGTGCATTCCCCTAATGATCAGTGAAATTGAGTTATCTTCTTGTGTGCTTTCTGGCCATTTGTATATCTTCTTTGGGGAATATTCAAGTCTTTTGTTGTTTGATTTTTTTTTTTTTTTTTTTTTGGCTGCTCCACACGGCTTGCAGGATCTTAGTTCCCTGACCAGGGATCGAACCCAGGCCCCCAGGAGGAGAAGCACAGAGTTCTAACCACTGGACCCCCAGAGAATTCCCGGGGTTGTTTTCTTGTTGTTGAGTTGTAGGGATTCTTTATACATTGTGGATATGAACCCCTTATCAGGTATATGATTTGCAAATATTTTCTCTCAGCCTGTGGGCTGTCTTTTCAATCTGTTGACAGAGTCTTTTGATGCACAAAAGTTTTTCATTTTGATGTAGTCTAATTTATTTTTTCTTTATTGCCTATGCATATCCCATACACTCTTAACTTGTTTCACAATTCAGAGTCAAATAATAGGCACTTATTTGACTTAATTGCTGACGTTCTTGCCCTGTCACTTACTCTTCAACTACAGGCAATGATATGGAACTCCTCAGCAAGGGCAGGATCTCCACTAAATGGCGGGAAAAGGGTGAGGAATGACCCCACAAATTATCAGTTTTTAAATACAAACGCATCTGGGAAACACAGGCTAAAATTTTTTTAATCAATGATTCACATCCTCATGAGATCGTGTCATCAACCAATAACCAGCTGCTAAGCTCAGGGACACTCATCCTTATCCTACTCTGGTCTATGCTAGGGAAGGGAAACCCTAAATGCAGCCTGATAGCCTGGTCACATAGAACAGAAAAATAGTTTGAACTCTGTTTTTTAGGCAGCATAAAATTCTGTGATGTGTTGATGAAAAATAAAAAGAAGCAAAGCACAGTCCTCCTGAAGGGCTGGCAGATAACTCTGAGCATCATAATGACATCAAGCTTCAGATAAACCAGACGCATATCTAGCAGTATTTACAGATAAAATGATGAGCCCTCAACCTCCCCACCTAATGTGCATTTTCTAGCACCTTCTCCCTGTGTCCAATAATAAAAGCCAAAGCATTATTTCATACATGAGTTACCTCCTCTATAACGCATAGATAATAATAAAAACAAGTGCTTATATTCACTTACTATGTGCTAGATACCATTTTAATGCACAAATTAATACATTGAACCCTCCCAAACAACTCTATGAGGCAGATACTGTTACTGTCATCCCTATTTCATAGAAGAGAAAACTAACGCACAGAGAAGGTTGAGTAACTTACCCCAGGTCACAAGGCTCACAAGCAGAGCTAGCATTTGAATGTGAGCCGTCCAGTTCCAGAACAGTGATCTTAATCATGACAATCTACTCTCTGGATTTACAATTACATGTATATTTTTAAATATCTTTATCTATAATCACCAAAAACCCTCTCTTTCAAGATAATTTTAGTAGGTGAAATGGTAAAAAAAATTGGCAGGTCACCTGCCATCCTTTACGGTTTGAGTACTATGTACCTATCCTTTTAAATTCCAGAACACAGATTCAAACAGTTGATGTCAGAATGGGCAACATCTCTTCCAGACTAGCTGGGATCTAAACTTTTGGTTCAATGAATAAAGTTTCTATTGTGGAATTTCAGGCAGACTCAAGTACGCGGTAAAATCTAAAGGTGGGGAAGCCTCCAGTCAAGGCAGCTTTGCTGGTTCCCCAAATTGCTCTGGCCAGGCAGCTACCTCTGCTCTGGATGCACTATGCTGACCTCACCTGAGATCTACCACCACGCAAAGCACGCCTTCCAGTTATTTTCATGGGTCTTTTGGTTCTCAATTCCACATTTGTCTCTTTATGCCTCAATTCCCTTACCTGTAAAATGGGCTAAAATGCCTATATCATAGGATCTTTGTGAGAATTAAATAACACATGCAAAGCTCTCAGAAGGCCGGTATAGGGAAAGTGATAAGCTGTTACTGTATTATCAACCCTACTGAAGATGCGTTTTCTCCCTTGTTTTGCATTTCATGTGATGGTCATTTCCTTCCTGTCGACTGTTCCACCCATCTCACGATACTATCATAGACAGCTTTGGTTACTGATTGTTGTGGATTGAATTGTGTCCCCCAAAAAGATATCAAGATATCTAACCCCTAGAACCTGTGGATGTGGACTTATTTGGAAATAGGGTCTTTGCAGATGTAATCGAGTTAAGATGAGGTAACACTGGATGAGGACAGACCCTAATCCAATGTAACTGATATCCTCATGAGAAACACACTTGCACGCACGCACGCACACTCAGACGACGGAGGCAGAGATTGGAGTGAAGCATCCACAAAGCAAAGAATGCCAAGGACTGCCAGCAGCCAGAAGCTAGGAAGAAGCAAGGAGGGATCCTCCCCTAGAGCCTTCAGAGAGAGTATGGCCCTGTAGACGCCTCGATTTCAGACGTCTAGCCTCCAGAACTATGAAAGAACAAATTTCTGATGTTTCAAGCTACTCAGTTTATGGTAATTTTTCACATCAGCCCTAGTAAACTCATACATGGATCTGGACTTTTCACATTCACTCTCTGGGTCTTCCTTCTCTAAGTTCCCTCCCCAAACCATGTCTCTTGTAGAATTCCCATTCATGTTTTTTGTGCATGAGCTTCCCCTCATCTATGCCATATCTGAGGAAATGTTTAGTCACAGTGGTATCAGAAACTGCCCTGTTTTAATTCGTTATACACTAATTCTTTCCCTACCACAAAATATGATCATGCAACAAGAGGATATGACACGGAACACTGAATTTCTTTTAGTTAACTCTGTCAGTGTTAGGGAGAAATCTGTTATCACTGGAACCAGACACCAATCTTGTCCCTTTGGGGTATCGTGAACCCTCATTTGGCTCCGGCCATTCATAACCTTGATGTCCTAATATTCTTTCAACTGGGAGACTGAAAGATGAAATAATCATTTCACCAACTGATTATTCAATTCCATATTCCTAAATCTCACTTTTTCCAGCTTCTGAGTTCAACATTACATTTTACTTCAGCTACATCACCCCTGTAACAGGCTGAATATTATTCTGTTGGAGAGTTTGATGACTTCTCCATAGATGGAACATAAAACAGTGTCTAGCATATATACATTTTTACAGTTTAATTCTAGGCTCCCAAAAGATAAATCGTGAACCAAATGGGGAAAGAGACATGAATAAATAATATCAGCTGAACCGACTAAAATATGTAGGAAAAGTTAAGCCCCTCTCAGTAAATGTCAAGTATGAAATTGTTTTATATAATTTTATTCATTGGACCTAACCTACTCCCACAAGATTTCACTTGATTTTCAGAGATTGATACCATTATGTTCTGCATTCCAAGTATGAGATCAAAACATTTCCAGGGGGGGCTTCCCTGGTGGCGCAGTGGTTGAGAGTCCGCCTGCCGATGCAGGGGACACGGGTTCGTGCCCCGGTCCGGGAGGATCCCACATGCCGTGGAGCGGCTGCGCCCGTGAGCCATGGCCGCTGAGCCTGCGCGTCCGGAGCCTGTGCTCCGCAACGGGAGAGGCCACAACAGTGAGAGGCCCGCGTACCGCAAAAAAAAAAAAAAAAAAAACATTTCCAGGGCCAGACTACAGTTTCCTGCACTGTGATGTAGAACCAGCTCTAACAATGGAACAGAGTGAGGTCTACGGTTCAGCTAGACCCTACGCAACACTAGTCACTGTGGACCAGTATGTGTGGGGTAATCAATGAGAGAGGACCAGGGCTGCAGAAGGAGTCCCCACTACAGCAGCAGATCAGAACAAGGAAGTTTAGTGCAACAGCAGACGAATCACTTCTAATTTTCAACAGCTACTGCCCCAACTGGGGCTGACTGGAGACAGCACAGCAGCCAAGCTAACCACACATGCAGGCAGATGTGGCAGAGATCATTCACCAAATCGTTTGTCTTTTCCTCCTAGACACACAGCTAGACTACATATCCCAGCCTCGCTGTGATGAGATATGGCCAGGTGACTGAGCTCTGGACATCAGTATGTGGATCAAAGCGGTATACTCCATCTTCAGGAAAAGGCTGCAAAACCACCCATGCAATCCTTCCTATTCTCTCCTGTCCTTCATCTGCCAGCCAAACTTAGAGAATTCATGGGGAAACTCCAAGGCCCTGGGGCAGAAGCCAGCAAACTTTTCTATAAAAGGCCAGAGAGTAAATAGTTTAGGCTTTTGGGGGCGTAGTCTCTGTCAGGACTACTCAACTCTGCCACTGTAGCAGGACAGCAGCCATTAACAATATGTGAATGAATGAATGCCTGTGTTCCAATAATACTTTATTTATACAAACAGGTTGGATTTGGCCCATAGGCCATAGTTTTCCAAACCCTGCCCCAGGAGAACCACTAAGTGGGAAGACCTTGTGTTCCTGAATAACTGTGTGGATTGGGCCATCGCATCCCATGTGTCGACCTCATTGGCTAGGACATGAATAATGGCTTGGCATGGGATTCTGCTCATGGTAGCCACTCAGGGATCCAGGCCAACAGAGGCATCACCTTATCCAGCACTTTCACAACCACCCTACTGCTGAAAGGGAGTACTTGCAATTGCCCCCTTCTCAAAGCTTCCTCCTATAAGTGGTGTGTGTCATTCACATCCACATTTTATTAACCAAGTCAAGGCATATGACTACTTCTAACTTCCAAAGGAGGACAAAAAAGGAAAAGATGGAGAGGTGACCCAACCACATGCCCAAGAGGAGGCAAGAATCCAATTATTTGTGAATGGCACTACTGATAGTACAGAATGCTAAACAAAGTTATCAGTCATTCACAACTTAAGGGCAAGAAAAGCTCAATCAGACTGCTAACCTCCTAAGTGAAATGTGATGTTAGAACTCAGGCCTCTATTGATGGAGCAGGCTTGGATCAGACGACTGAGTCAGGGCTGTCAGAAAGCAGTGTTATGACACAGGGTAAATGCAAACTTGGAGGAGCTCTGGATAGGGGAAGAGAAGACTAGGGGATGTAAAGTAGCATCCTACAGTGTTGCTTCCAATCCATCCTGTTCTCTTCCCTTACAGATATGACAGAATTAAACTGGCCCATTTACAAATGATTCTTGCTTAGGTTGAGCCATAAGAGATCACCAATATTTGATCATTTTTTTACCTATAAAAACACCTTCATATGATCAAACCTAATATATTTTAAATGTCACTAATATGCACTTTGAAAATAGAATAGCATAAAACAGTTACATTATGTTCATAGAGTGGGAGGTTTCTATCCAAAAATGTGCTCAGCATATATATGGGATCTAAAAAAAAAAAAAAAAGGGTCTGAAGAACCCAGGGGCAGAACAGGAATAAAGATGCAGACGTAGAGAATGGACTTGAGGAGATGGGGAGTGGGAAGGGTAAGCTGGGATGAAGGGAGAGAGTAGCCTTGACATATGTACACTACCAAATGTAAAACAGATAGCTAGTGGTAAGCAGCCACATAGCACAGGGAGATCAGCTCAGTGCTTTGTGACCACCTAGATGGGTGGAATAGGGAGGGTGGGAGGGAGACGCAAGAGGGAGGAGATATGGGGATATATGTATAGGTATAGCTGATTCACTTTGTTATACAGCAGAAACGAACACACCATTGTAAAGCAATTATACCCCAATAAAGATGTTAAAAACTACAACAAAAATGTGCTCAGAAAATAAAATATTCCCTAGACTGTATACCCAGAACTAGTCCTCAAACATACCCATAGAAGGAGCAAGAATGACTATATTCTTGTCTTGACACCTCACTTCTGAACCTAAGGAAGAGAGAACTGATATATTTTGAGCTCCAACTATGTGAAGGGCCTAGAGCCAAGGTCATAGTTGAGTTGAAATGCTGATTAAGTGTCTGGCTAACCCCCAAGCAGCCCCAAGGATCTTTTTGTCTAGAGGAATGGAGATTGTAGAGGTGGAGAGAAGCTGAAATAGATATGGCAATATAGGGTCAGCTCTGAGTCCAGCCTGCGGGACTAGGTCTGAGCCCTACACTAAGAGGCTATAGGCAGAAGCTGGAGGGGCTGTTTCCTTGAGGGCTTTTGTGAGATATAAGACTTAAGTGGTGAGTCTTCAGAGCTATCAGGATTTTGTGCCTTCTGGGTAGTGGGAACAGGCAGGAGCACCTGCAGTAGGGGGTCTGTGAGCCAGACAGCAACAAGTAGAGGGCTGTGAGAACCCAGGTGAGATGACCCCCTCAGGAAGCTCAGAAAAGAAAAAAATAGAGGAAGACTGAGAAAAGAGGGGAGGGCTGATGTCCTAGAACTGTGCAGATGGGGGCAACTGGCCATAGAATGTGGGCATTTCTTACAAAGTGTGTTAGTTAGGGTTCTCCAGAGAAACAGAACCAGTGGGGTGTGTGTGAGTATGTGTGTATGTTTGTGTAAAGAGACTTTATTATAAGGAATTGCCTCATGCAGTTATGGAGGCAAGTTCCAAGATATGTTAAGGAGTCAGCAAGCTGGAGACCCAGGAAGGTCATGGTGTAGTTCCAGTCTGAAGACAGGCAGGCCTGAGATACAGGAAGAGCCAACTTTCAGTTCAAGTCCAAAGGCAGCTAAAAACCAATGCCCCAGTTTGAAGGCCATCAGGCAGGAAGAGTTCTCTATCAAGGGAAGGTCAGCCTTTTTGTTCTATTTAGGCCTTCAACTGATTAGACATGGCCCACCCACATAAAGGAAGGCAATCTACTTTACCACCACATAAAGGAAGGCAATCTACTGTACCAGACTACAGATTTTTTTTAACAGCTTTACTGGAGTAAATTACTTTACAATGGTGTGTTAGTTTCTGCTTTATAACAAAGTGAATCAGCTATACATATACATATATCCCCATATCCCCTCCCTCTTGAGTCGCCCTCCCACACTCCCTATCCCACCCCTCTAGGTGGTCACAAAGCACCAAGCTGATCTCCCTGTGCTATGTGGCTGCAGTCTACAGATTTAAATGCTAATCTCATCCAGAAATACCCTCGCAGAAACACCCAGAAAAATGTTTGCCCAAATATCTGGGCACCCTGTGGCCTAATCAAGTTGATATAAAGTAACCTCATTTATTCACACAGTGATGACTTGCCACTTCACAGGATCTTCTCAATACCTTCTGAGTTAAATATACTGAGGCAAGTCAAGAGGTTAAGTGGATTATCTGAGGTCCCAGCTAGTGGAGGAGCCAGGACTTGAACCCATGACTTCATGCATCAGTTGTTTCTAACAGTTTCCAGCATAAAGGTTTCTTTTTAATGGCAACAAACTACCATAATTGTATTATCTTGATTCAAGAAAACAAACTATGAAGAAAGAAATTTTAAACAACTGGGGAAAACTGAATATGATCTGGATTTTAGATGATATTAAGAAATTATTGTAAATACTTTTAGGAAAAATATGACAAGGTTATGTAAAAATGTCAATCGTAGATAGACCATTACATAATGGTATTTTTGTCTGAGATAATACATCATTAATAAAGCTTTCTTAAAAACTGTGAGTTCTCCCAGACAGAACTCCAGTACAGCATACCAAATGGTGTCCATGGCATACCCTTATCAAATACTCAATATTGACCCTGCCTCAATGCATTGACTTCACTCTGAGCTGAGCTCTCCCCACATGATGACAAGATGGCTGCAGAAGCCCTAGCCCTCACATTGTCTCAGCTTTATGGTTAGCAGGGAAGAAAATGTTCAACTTCCTTACAGCATCTGCAAAGCCCTGGGTCTTGCTCTCACTGGACCTAACTAGGTTACTTGCCTTTATCTGAACCAATCAACTATAGCTAGGAGGTTTAACCTTGGAGCTAAAAACATAGAGCCAACCCCATGCCACATGACATAGGCTAATATTGGGGAAGAGGTGTTTGCCCAAAACTTCTGTTAAGAAGTCAGAATAGATGATGAACAGCCAAAACCACCAATTTTACTGCCCACATCTTCCTAAATAGGATTGACTCTGGGTGTGCTATTCCTTAAGTTTTCAGGCAACAAGGAAAGTTAGCCCTTCGAGGATGGAATGTTTTCTAAAGACATGGAAATCTTATAAGAAATTGGCTCAGGACAGTAGTCCAATCTTATATTCCACTATTCTCTTATTCTAGAGAAATTATTTTATAGGTCTGAGACTTTATGTCTTCACTTGTGTTAGGTCCCTCCACTTGAAATGCCCTCCCTCCCACCCTCTCTCATCTTGTAAAACTCCCGCTTATCTCTGATATCCAGCTCAGGTGCCACTTTCTTCACACAGGTTCCTCTGAGCTCCTCCCCACCCAACCTGATCCAACCTCTTCTGAACCCCTATAACATGGCATACCTCTCTTAAGATACCTCTATTCTTCTCGCGAATTCATGTGATGCAAAGCTAATCGTGTTATCATCTTATTCTCCCTTCCAGATTATAAAACCTGTTTTAATTCATCTTTATATGCCCCAGTACCAACTCGTCAGCACTCAACATTTACTGAATTCCATTCCACTCAGCTTGCAGACGTTATGTCAATTCTCATAATGATTCCAACCACCATTAAAATAATTCAAAATGGGGACTGCCCTGGTGGTCCAGTGGTTAAGAATCCACCTTCCAACACTCAAAACACACCATAAAATTCTCCTGCCAGAATCTCCAAATAAATTCTCAGATTATATAAAGTATAAGGGGCAGGATTTGATACTGGCTCCACCATTGATTAGGCAAGTTAAACTAAGTTTCAATCTCCTTGTTTGGAAAACGGGGATAATAATGGTACCCACTTTCATAGGCTTGTTGTAAAGGTTAAATGAGTATGTAAATTACTTTGGCATAGTGGTAAATGCTGAGTACTAAATAAATGTTAATCATTATTTTTAAAAAGCTCAAAAAAAAAAAGAATCCACCTTCCAATGCAGGGACTTGGGTTCTATCCCTGGTAAGGGAACTAAGATCCCACATACCGCAACTAAGACCCGACGCAGCCAAAAATATAAATTAATTTAATTAAATTAAAAAATAAAATAACATGTATTTTAAAAAATAATAATAATTCAAAATGTTCTATCTCTTTACCTGGGTGGTAGGTTCAAGGGCATTATCATCATTATTACTTTTATTATTATTCACTCTTTAATATGTGGGATATATACTACTTTTTTAAAGCAAACAGGAAAAATAAAGCCTGCATTCTCATGGATTCCCCATCATCTACACATCACTTTCCTACATGATGAGCTGCTTAAATTGCAGAGGGCTCTAGGTGGACCAGGCTCTGGCTTTAATCCGGCTCTGGATCCCTCATATGCTTCTTAGAGCTCAATCACTGCTGCCTTAAGAAAGCACTAGTTGAAACTTGATGCCTGCAATTCTTAATTACAATTGCATTGCCGGGTTTATGGGCATCTCTGCTCATTTAAACTCAATGCTGACTGACAAATTGTGCTCATCTGCCTATTCGACAGTAATTTAGTCAGGCAACCTGCAGCTTGCACCAGATTGATGAGCAGCTGTTTGATCTGTTTGGGGATGTATTGCTATTTTCTTGGTGTAGGCAGCTTTGTGCCGCTGCTGAATGGACGGATGGTTTCATCTCCTCTAGTGACACTGTGGACATTCTGGATGGCCTCACCTGTAACTCCAAATGCACATTAAAAAAAAAAAATCCATCAGCCTCCATCCCAGACATATTATCACACAGAACAGCAGGGCAACGTGGCTCATGAGACTCAACTCAAACTCACGTTGCTGCTTTTCAGGCCAGTGACAGCTCAGGTTGACACCCAACAGGTGGCTACCCTTAAACGACAACCCCAAACCTACTAAATCCTGACTATGGTGACTTCTCTCTAAAGAAGTTCATGCTGGTAGCTTTCTCTCTAAGGCCTTTCAGTAGAATAACCATACTCATAACAGTATGAAATACAATACAAAATAGGATTCTGAGCCACCCACTCTTCCTCTGTCATATCCCACGGCCTTCAGTCTCTTAAGCATGGCAAGTTTCTGAGTTAATTATCTGAATCTCTTCAAGCTGTGAAGAGATCTCCCTCCCCCATGACTCACACTTTATTATTTTTCCAGTTCAGGTTTTTCATGGTCCCTGTGGCCTGAATGCAGAGTGAAGGAACTGTGTCCCTAAGGTATAAGCAACTACTTTATTGAGATATAATTCACATACCATGCAATTCACCCATTTTAAGTGTACAATTTAATGGTTTGGGGTACATTAAAATATTATGTTTTTAAGTTGTGGTGAAATATATATATATAATGTACAATTTGCCAGTTCAACCATTTTCAAACATACCGTTCAGTGGCATTAAGTACATTTGCAATGTTATGCAACCATCATCACTATTTCCAAAACTTTTTCATCACCCCAACAGAAACTCTCTAACCTTTAAGCAATAACACCCCATACCACTCCCCCCAGCTCCTGGTAACTACTATTCCACTTTCTGTCTCTATGAATTTGCCTCTTCTAGGTACCTCATATAAGTGGAATCATATAATATTTGTCCTTACATAAATGGCTTATTTCACTTAGCAATGTTTTCAAGGTTTATCCATGTTGTAGCATGTGTCAGAATTTCTAAAGCCAAGTAATATTCCATTGTATATATATACCACATTTTATTTACCTATTAATCTGTTGGTGGACATTTGGGTTGTTTCCACTTTTTGGCTATTGTGAATAATGCTGCAATAAACATGAGTGCACAAGTACCTGTTCAAGTCCCTGCTTTTAATTCCTTTGTGTATATACCTGGGATTGGAATTGCCAGGTCATATGGTAATTCTATGTTTAGCTTTTTGAGGAACTGAACTGCCAAACTGTTTTCCGTAGCATCTGCACCATTCTTCATTCTCACTAGCAATGCATGAGGGTTCCAATTTTTCCACTTCCTCACCAACACTTGTTATTTTTCATCTTTTGATTTTACAGCCATCCTTGTAGGTGGTAGGTGTGCCCAGCACCATTTTAACCCTTAGAGTCTGGGGTAGCAGTTTCCACAAGTAGTAGTAGAAAGACAGAAGGAGGTTCTCCGGCGTGGGTATGAAAATATACCACCACCCCATAAAGAACTTAGTTAGATCAGCATTAATTGCAGATGTCTTCTGGTGGTCTCACTTTATGTCTGGTGACACTGAGGGAAGGCACTGCAGACCCTAAGGTCACACAGATCTGTCCCACTTGCAAACATGCTAATTGGTTCCTATTAAGGGGCAATATCAAATGAACTGGTGAGTCACCCACGGGTGACAATAAAGCATAGGCACACAACAGTAATATATTTCATATCCTGTGTGTAAGGAAGTCTCCAGAAGTTGAAGTCAAATATCAGGGGAAAAAAATCCAACCTTTGTAACTCAAGCTAGTAAAAATCAAATATATGCACTTTTTTCCAGACTCCCAAATTGCCTACCAACTCGATATCATAACCAATAAGGTCAATTCCCCTTTCACTGAGAAAATAAAAGCAATTCATGTGAGCTCCTCAAGTCTCTCCTCCCCATCAAAATCTGTCTTTATCTTCATCTACTATCTGTCTCCTTTCCTGCTGTCTCTTCTTCAAGACTATCTCCCCACACTGCCTCCCTCTACCCCAACTCTGTTTTGCTTGAGTCTTTTCTTAAAATGCCCCATCAGCTTTGCTATCCTTTCTCTCTGCTCTTGTCCCTCTGAAGTCAGAAACATTTAAGTTTTCTTAACCTGCTTCTGTCCTCAACCTAGTATCCTGTATCTTCACCACACAAGCTCTTGACAAAGTAGTTTAAATTCATCCATTCTAGTTGCTCATCTAATACAGACTCTTAAACTCTCACAGTCCTAGCTGCCCTCCTGAAGTGGTGAACATGGGTGAAAAAGGACTGCCCAGTGTTGTACGACCTCCAGACACCAAGGAAGACCAATGAAGCAGTAAATTCAGAGGGCACAGGCAGAGAGGTGATGGTGGAGTTGGTGGCAAAGATACAACAGAATGGAGAAGGAAATTTGGGCAGGTGTGTAGGAAACAGAACCCGGAGCCTTATTAACAATAGAACCAGGCCCCTTTTCTGGGGCTCCTGTCATCTCACCCATATGTAAATGAGGGGCTAAGAGAACTGAGCTCATTGGGACAGAGCAGCAAGTTCACTAATGACTTCCTTCTGTTCAAGTCATTTTAGGGTTGTCAGAGTTAGCAAACAAAATTACAAGATGCCCAGTTCAATGTAATTCCAGATTAACAATTTTTATTTGTCATTCTATTTTGTAAGTATTTTATTCGTAAGTATGCCCAATGCAATACTTGGATGTCCCCAACATAAGTATGTCCTAAACACTGCATGGGACATACTCATACTAAAAATTTTTTCACTGTTTATCTGAAATTCAAATTTAACTGGGCACCCTGTATTTTACCTGGCAATCCTAGTCATACTTCACCTCCGTGGAGGATTTTGACCAACCTCTTCCTAAATCTCACTCCTCACTTGAGTTTCAGAACACTGTTCCCTCCCAGTTTCTGGCAGTGGCTTCTCTTCCTCAACCTGATCCTTGAATTCAGAGATTCCCCAGGGTTTGAGCTGCCAGCCAGTTCCTGCCTCGCTCTGTGTCTCCCCACTAGTTAATCTACTCCCCTTCTATTTCTTCCTCATACTGAATTTATGGCTGATGAATCCCCAGTGTATGTGCCCAGCCCTCACTCCGCAGAATTCTCTGATTTACTTCCATCTTTCTTTAGACATCCTCACTTAGCATTTCCATCCCTTATCTCAAACCCAACACGTAAAACTGAACTCAAAAATCTACCTCCAAAACCTGTCCCCAGTTTCTCCATTTAATTAATGGTACCAACAACCTCCTGATCATCCATTCAAGAAATGTCCAACCTAATTCGATCCTTCCTGTTTTGTTGCTTACATCCAGTCACCGAATCCTTTCCATTCCATCTCCAAAGATGTCATCTCGGTCACCAGGGCCCTACCTTTTGTCATCTCTTGTTGAACAATTGTAACTCTTCTCCCAGATGCCCATCCCTCATCTTCTAGCTCTTTCTTCAAACCACTGCCACACAATATCCAGAAATACTTTCCAATCATATCAATCCACTCCTCAAAGGTCTGTATGGTTTCTACTGCCTAAGAATAAACTTTATTTGGGCCTCACTTCTATTCCCAAAGGAGCATTCTCTCCTGTTCTGAACCAATGTCAAGGAGCAGTATGAGAGTCGGCCTTTGCCCAATTACAATATAGACATACCTTTCTTTTTTTTTTCCTGTGACTTGCGGACAATTTGAATATACAGAAGAGCATAAGAATAAAATTAAATCATATTTCTTAAAGAATTAAAAGGATGCTATTGAAAGTTTCAATGATCAGACCCAAATAATATCTGCAGGCCCATCTCACAGGGTATCCTTCCAAATACCTTCAAAGGAAGCGTAGGGGGTTGGTGCTGCCTCCGAAAGCGAAAGTGAGCAGTGAAGTCAGGACACCTGGGCTCACGTGGGGCCCCCCACATACTGACTGCCAGGTGCCCGACCTGCTCCACTGTGGCCACCGTGTTGGCCCAGAGCCTGGAGGATGATGTCACCCACACCCACGGCCCCTCCCCCTTGGCCAGTGACCAATTCTGGGGTAAAAAGCCCGACTCCTTGGCCCCAGTGGGGCAACTTCTCCAGAGGACCTGTCCCCAGCCCTCGCCCCCTCCGCAGGCCAGGACTGGGTTGACCTGAGACCACACTTTGCTCAACTCCTTCCCTCCCTCCCCTGCCGCCCTCTCTCCCCTCGGTTTTCCTAAAGAGCCCGCTATAAACCACACGTACCTGAAGCCCCGCTCATCCCCTGGACTTGCATCAGGTTTGTCGGCGCTGGAACCGATTCCCGTCATCCCTGAAGCATTAATGGCGACGTCTCCCGGGGTTGTGAAGGAGGGGCGCGGCGGCGGGAACAGACAGGCACCCACTGAACGTGTCTGGAACCTGAACCTTAGCCCCCTAAAGAAGACAGTCTCGGGGCAGAGAGCAAACTATGACCGTGGCGACTGCTCCGGTGGAGGTAAGGATGCGGCGCTTGGCCTGGAAGGATGTGGAGCGACTCAGACACCCCGGTCCACTCTGCCTGGCCTCAGCGACTTCACTTGAAACCACGGGTTAAATTCACTTCACCTGCCTTCACTAATCAAGGTCATTTAAGGCTTGCACGTCCTCCAAGTGGCAGGGAGCCTAAACAATAGGTTGTTCGCCTGAGTTGTTTTCTAGAAACTTGGAGTCAGCTGCGCTTAATTCAAGCTGAGCGGGTTGACTGGAGAGGACCGCCCCTCCAACTGGGCATGCGCGAGTGTCCGCTGGGTGACCTTTGGACCCTGCAGAAGCCCGTGGCCTCCTGAGCCTGCGCAGAAGGAAGGTTACCGCGCTTTTTTCCAGTCGCTCCTCCTACGCTCCTTGCGCCTCAGAACGCCCTGTTGCTTTACTGGTGACCTCATATAAACACTCCTGCCCCTTACCTTGGGGGAGGCAGTTTTGAGCTTTTTCTGCTTTCTTGCTTGGCTGCTTTGCGGATAAACCCTGTCTTTGCTGCAAACCTCGGCACCTCAGTCAGTCGTGTGGGCTGCCTTTCGGACGAGAGGAACTTCATTGGGTAACACATCATTATTCTACCCTTATTGTTGCCTGTGAACGTGTCTCTCTTGATGCGCTTGTAAATTATTTCTAGTTATTCCTATGTAACACCCGCCCCCCCAAAGAGACTAGGACTGCTTGGCACCCCATGGTTGGGCAATAAGCGCTGATTCAATAATGACTGAAATCATCTGGTGAGGGAAACAGTGGCCGAGTTTCCACGTGGATCCTCATGCAAGAGGAGGGTGGGGAACAGCCTGATAAAAGGGGCACAGTGCAAAGGAGGTGGGTGCGATCCTGAGGGCCCGGAGGAAAGAGACGGGGAATGGCTCACAGAAGGCTCCGGAATGTATTTTCCCACTTGTTTCGTGATATAATATATTAACTGTTCTCTGGCCCTGTGTGTGCAGCTGTTAACTGATGGGTCCACCCAGTCTTTGTCTGCTTTATATTTTGGTCCTCAAGCACGGAGGATTCTGCTCGCTTAGAATTCAAAGTCCTGTTTCAATGTGCAAGTAGGTAAAAGGTCTTCTTACAGATCAACTAAGAGCATTTCCTCTTTCCTTCCCATGTCTTCTATCCCCAAGTATACAATACAATGCAAGAAACAGCCATGATAGTCATAAAGTCAAACATCACCAGATGGTTTTCCAGTTCTGGCTATCTAAATACCATGTCATCTGTGTTACATAATTCTTCCAGAAAGCACGCTGCTTTAATTGTGAAACAGATCATGACAGATTGCTCAGTCTTTTGACGTCATTTTCTTCGGTGTTTTCTCCACTCTGAGTGCAGGGAAACTAATTATGTCCAGGTGGGGTCCAGGTGTAAGATTGCGTGCTAACTCCAGAGGACCTGCTTATATCTAAAACGGCTTCATTGGAGTGTTGGAGCTTTGAAAACTTGCTGTCTTGGCTCTTTTTAACAAGTGCTCACTTCTGTCTAAATATTCCCCCATCCCAGTGCTGACTAATGACGAATTGAAGTTCTGCAGGAATGGGACGGGCTCTGGGAAAAGAGTGTTCTCAGGTTCCATGGCAGATCGTGGGTTGCACCATTTCTTATAGTTTCTCCAGAAACCTATCTTTACAGCATATGGGCTCACTTGTTAAATTGTCATCGTCATAGACAGTGCTGAGATGATGTAGCTTCACTTCACATTTAGAATAGAAATTTACACTTGTTAAGAAGATAGATTCTGGTGTCAAAAGTAACTGGAGGGCTTCCCTGGTGGCGCAGTGGTTGAGAGTCTGCCTGCCGATGCAGGGGACACGGGTTCGTGCCCCGGTCCGGGAGGATCCCACATGCCGCGGATCGGCTGGGCCCGTGAGCCATGGCCGCTGAGCCTGTGCGTCCGGAGCCTGTGCTGCGCAACGGGAGAGGCCACAACAGTGAGAGGCCCGCGTACCGCAAAAACAAACAAACAGACAAAACAAAACCAAAAAGTAACTGGAATTCTGAAGATGGATGGTGGTGATGTTTGTGCAACAATGTGAATGTACTTAATGTCATGAAACTATAGACTGAACATAAAATGTACCATTTTAACTATTTTTATGTATATTTTACCATAATGAAGAAAAAGTAACAGGTTCTGTTTTAACCTCAGGAGGTGGGGTCAGTAGAAATTAGAGTAATATGCCAACTTCGAAGCAGTCATATTTACAGAATCCTTCCATTCTATTAGCTACTTCAGAGACTATCACCTTACACTGGCACAGAATTTCTTTTTAGTTGGCAAAGCACTTTTATATACCCCATTCTAGTGGACCTTTTTGTGTGTACAAAACAAGTGGGTTTATCAGCATATTGCTAATGAGCATTGTTGCAGTTATCTTTGCAGAATACCAAACTACTCCAAAACCTAGTGGCTTAAAAAGAACACTCACTTATTTTACTCACCAGTCTGCAATTATGGGCAGTGCTTGGCAGGGATGGCCATCTCTGCTCCATGCTGCAGCATTAGTTGGGGTGACTCAGTAAGGACTCCCAAGGATCCACTCCCAAGAATGTTTGTCTCACATGGCTGGCAAGTTGAGGCTGGCATGTCAGCCAAGAGTTCTTATTACGTGGGCCCCTCCACATGGCTACTTGGGCTTCCTACAGCATGGTGGCTAGGTTTCAAAAGTGTGTGTTCCAAAAAACAGGACTCTCCCGTCTCTCCAGGCTTGGGTCCACAAACTGACACATCATCACTTGAGCTGTATCTATTGGTCAAAGCCATCACAGAGCCCACCAGTATTCAAGGGAAGCAAACATGGAGCCAGACTCTTAAAGGGAAGGATATCAACCAATCTGTGGCCATCTTTAATCTGCCACAGGATGTCAAGGCTTAGAGTGGGTTGGCTATGGTTACTCAGCTAGTAAGTGAGACCCCTGGCTTTCTCCACCAAACTGTTCTGGGTTGGTACGATGATTAGTGCACCAAAATCCATCTAAGTCACTTGAAATTACTTCTTTCCCTTGAAGCCAGTGTATAATCATGCTTCAACCACTCTTTCATCAAGTTAGAGTACAGAAATGAGTTCTTAAGAGTGATTTTTAAAACTACAAAATGCTTTGAAAAACATCAATTCTGAGTCTGAGATTTAGGTATATACATGAAATCTTTAATTTAGTTTCTGTCAATGACCTAAACACTACCTCCCAAAATATTTATCACCATCAAGATGCATATAAATGCCTTATAACATGTCCTAAATCTAAGCAATTTTAATAGCCAATATGGTATGTTTATCATATTATCTCAAGTAGGAAGGGAATTCATTTGTTACCTAAAAATCTCAAAGATTAGAAACGTTCTATTACAGTTAAGACGTATCTTCCATGGTATGAAGCTCCCATTTTAGGGTGAAGCTCTATAGGTGAAATAACCATTTTGCTTTGAACAATTTTACCTTGCAGCCATGTTTGCAGGAAAGAAACTTTTCCACCAAGTGGGAGATACTGACCTGTGAGTGCTTCATGTTGACAAATGAGGTTGTTAAGCCATGGAGACTTGGGAAAACATCCTTTACAATAGAGAAACCTGGCTGTCACCACCTTAACTGAGTGGTTGCACTCTGCATCCACATCACTAATAGAGGAACAATCTGACATTAAATGCCTCTCAGCATGATATAGTAGGAAGTACACACTTCCACCTGTAAAGTATTCTTGCCAAAGATGTTTAACTTGACTCTAATTTACCTTAAGACCTAACCTTCAGGAAGCCTTTTTCAACTGGGGTTCCTCAACTGAACCATAGATCACAGAAAATGAGTTGAGTGACGATTTACTCAATTCTCCCAAGAATCGAACATAATTAGTACTATTCTAGATGTATGGGATCAAACTTAATTTGCTATATAAAATGGGTGCCTTAGGACAGTAGAGCTCAATCCTCTCATGGATATTCAGTTGTGAAGGGTCAAGTTAAATGAGGAAAAGTCAGACAAATCCTGGACGGGAGGCATTCTACAAAACAACTCACCTAGTCTCTTCAAAAAAAAAGTTATGAAGAGAGACTTCCCTGGTCCAGTGGATAAGACTCTGTGCTCCCAATGCAGGGGGTCCGGGTTCAGTCTCTGGTCAGGGAACTAGATCCCGCATGCATGCTGCAACTAAGAGATCACATACCACAGCTAAGAGTCCCCATGCCACAACTAAAAGATCCCATGTGTCACAACTAAGACCCAGCAGAGCCAAAAGAAAGAAAGGAAGGAAGGAAGGAAGGGGAGGAAGGAAGGAAGGAAGGAAGAAGGAAGGAAACTTGAAAAACTGTTGTGAAGAAAAAGTGCTGATTGTTAATTAAAGGAAACTAATGACTTCTCTCACAATAGATTTTTGCCCGTTTTTCACCTTCATCCACAAGGATTCATATGTATGTACTCTGTGTATCAAGCTTGATTTGCTCAAGGTAGTATCTGAGCTTACCCAAGCTTCTGCATGATTCAATATCTGTCTTTTTATGGCTATGTAGTATTCTTTTGTATAAATACACCACAATATATTTATCCATTTTCTTGCTGATGGACATTTGGGACAGTTCCAGTTTGGAGAAAAGATGAATCAAGTTGCTATGAGCATTCTTGCACAGGTCTTATAGTGATATATGTAATCATTTACCTTGAGTATATACTGAAGAATAGAGTTGCTGGGTCATAGTCCATATGTGTCGAAATGTATTAGATAGTGGCAAACAATCTTCCTAAGTGGTTGAACCAATTTAGACTTCCAACCAAAAGATCTGAGAGTTGGGAATTCCCTGGAAGTCCAATGGTTAGGGCTCCACACTTCCACTGCAGGGGGCACAGTTTCAATCCTTGGTTGGGGAACTAAGATCCTGCATGCCTTATGGGGTGGCCAAAATAAAACAAAAAAAAGGATCTGAGAGTCCCAATTGTTTCATAACCTCACCCCTTCTGGGGGATGTTGAAGAGGAGATATTGATGGGGAAAGGGCATGAGGAAACCTTCCAGGGTGATGGAAATATTCTATTTGTCGATCTGTTTACTGTTTACCTAAGGGTATACCTACATGAAAATTTTACCAATGTCTAAAACTGCTATAGAAGCCTATTTTTTTTAATTCATCAAGGTATATATTTAAGATTTGTACACTTTGAATGTAGGTTCTATCTCAATGAGAGAAGAGAGAACAGGAGACTAAAAAGACCTAACAACCAAATTTATGGGCAGGTCTTCATTGACTCCTGGTTCAAAACAAAAGTCAATTATAAAAGATAGTTTGGAGTCAATTAGAGTTTTAATATGCACTGAATATTAAATGTTATTGGGAAATTATTTTTAATTTTCTTAGGTGTAATGGTTATATTGTGGTTATGTTGGAGAATGTCCTATTAGGAAATGCATGCTGGAGTATTTAAAGGTATTTAGAGTGAAGTGTCATGATGTCCATAACTTATTTTCAAATGATACAGCAAAAATGTGTGTGTGTGTGAGAGAGAGAATGTATGCAGATAGACATAGAGATAAAGATAAAACAATTACGGAAAAAACGTAAACCATTGTTGAATCTAGGTTGTGGATATAAAGGTGTTATTTTTTCAACCTTTCTAAATATTTCAAATCTTCTATAGTAAGTTGTTGGGCAGGCAGGGGACGATATAGAGACCTGAATGACCAGCTCAAAATGCAGAGTAACTAAGAGAAGGCCCTAGAATCTTGACTTCCAACTCTCTGTGCCCTCCCCTGCATTGTTGCTTTCTGTGCTACAAACTGATTGTTAGATCTGAATATGCCTTTTTAGATTAATTTACTTCTGAGAAGTACTCCCAGTGGTCTAACTAGGCAGCACAAAGACACCCCCAGATTTCTCTTATACATTGCATATGCATTCTGCCTGTGAACTCACACCTCCCTCTCTCCCCCCAACTCCTCCCCCCCCCCCCCTTCCTCCGCCATCCCCTCTCTCCATCTCTCCCTCAACCACTTTCAAAATCTCTCCGCAACCACTCTATCCTTGCCCACATTCCCTTCTAATGGAAAAGCTAAATTGAAAGCATAGTGGCCCTGGCCGCCCACAAAGCCCCATGATTCCTACCCCCCACACACACCCCCAGCACTTCTGTTTGAGGTTCCCTGGCCCAGCTGAAGCGCTCAGCAGAGCTTCTTAGGTGCCTGGGCCGCTTTGAAGGTTTACTTTCAATTAAAAAAAATAAGAAAGAAGCCAAATCAGCAGCTGTCAGGGATGCAGGGAAGATTTATTCAGGGTGGTCAAAGGGGAGTTTGGCCGGCAGGAAAGGCCTGGAGGTAGACAGGAAGGAAATTCCAGCTGGAGAAAGAAATTCCTCCTGGCAAGGTCAGGCCTGCACCAGACTAGTCCTTCTGGGTAGGGCTGTGCCGAATCCTGTTGCTGGGCTGGGTCACAGGGGAAAAGAGCGTCCTGTTTGTAGACACTTGGAGGATGGGTTTGGGGAGGGGAGCTACCAAGGGAAGCAAACGGGTAGGGCCTTGAAAGCGTAGCTTATTAATCAGATGAAACCAGGCCTGCGGGATCAAAACATGACTGATTTTAAAATTGCTTCCCGATTCAAAAGCCGGTGTCGCCCACCTCAAAGTGTGCTGAGGGGTGAGGAGGCCAGGTCCCTGGGCAGTTCTGCAAGCACAGAGCTTCCATTGAAGTCGGCCTGTGTGGAGAAGCAGTGCAGGTGTGCGGAGAATAGCAGTAGCCAGAATCCATAGTTTTATCACCTTTCATTTCCTGTCTCTGTTCTTCATGGCTTTAGACGTTTGACGGGCTATTGTGAAAACTAACCTGTGCTTTTCAGAAGAAATGAGCCAAGTCCTGGGTTAACCCTGATCGATGGCCAAGTATCTTCTAGAAGTAAACAGTTAAGCTACAGGCATGAGTTTGAAAAACTTCTCAGCCCCGCTCCCCATGTTTACATCCCTTCTCCATCCCGCACGATCTTGGATGGAATTGGAATAGAGAAGCTAGGGTGCGTCCCATGCTCCACCCCTTTCATGCAGAAGTGTTAACTGTTCAAATTGCACCTGTTCCCGTGGTACAATGCGCTACTGTCGAAGCTGCTGGTTACACTAGATGTTGCCTAAATATCCCAGACCTCATTAGCCCGTGACTATTATCAACATAGGTACATATCACACTTTTATTATTATATACAGAGAGATTTATTTAATTTTTCTAGAAACAAATTGTGATGAAGCCCACCTTTGTCTGATTTCCAGACTTTGGCCTCGTACCTGTCCTGACATTCCTGTCAGTCCTTAAAGAGATGCCATTGTACATGCCCGCACACCAGTCTGTCGGCTGCGGTCAGCATGGGGTGACCTCTGTCTTTTCCATCTCCAGCTCTCCTTTGTCCACCACACGTGAAGCCCCCCTAGGTGGGGAAGGCCCAGTGCTCCCACTGCCCCTCAGGAGGCTCCAGTGGTCACCCTGGACTCCAGTGCTCCCTGCAGGGAACCCAGCCTGCCAGACCCGGCCGTCAGACAACGCTGGGCTCCCCGCAGGGTGGAGGGGAGTGGCTTCCTTCCTAGCTCTGCCTCATATTTTGATGTCTGGTCACCAAGGCAGCTCTGTTATGCAAAGAGAATCACAAAGTCTCTCTCGATGTTTTATCAACTTCTGGGATCACCTCTTGCCTGGAAGGTAATCCTCAAGTAAAATAATTCTGTCAACTTCTGGTCCTCATCCTCTCTCCAGAGGAGCTCAAATATAAGCCAGGAAGATAAATATACATTATTTTCCACTCCTTCCTTTTTTCTCTTTCTTCCCAGCTTTACTTTCCCAAAATAAACTTCTTTTAAGCTGCAGAAAAAAACCTCATAGGATTTTAATAAATGAAACGTTGATGATAGAGATGGAATGAACGTATTATCTTCATCAACAATATCTGACTCTCTCAAAATTTTGTATAATTCTGAGTATCCTATCATTGCTGCCAACACTTAGCTTTTTTAAAGTAACAGCTCAGATTTTCAAAACAGGTTTATCTTATGAATCATAAATAATGCCCACATTATGAAATAGATTTATTCCTGAGAAGTTGACCATAGGGCAGTCTTTTCCAAAATGTACATTATCCTCCCCATTAACATCCATTATAATATCAAAGACATAGTCTCATAAGAGCAAAATTTTAGGACTGAGGGATGCCCCAATTAAATGACAGGGAAAATTTTGGTAAGATAAAGATTTTAAATGTGGCTAGATTCACAGCATCCAGTGTAATATGAAATTAGAAATTACTCTGTAATAAAAATAATTTCCCTTTTTACCTCCTGATCATATAGTTACAAAAGAAGCTCTATTGCTTTTTTGAGGCTGAGCATTAACTAGATCTGAGCTGCAATACCAAATTTAACCAGGAAGGGGTGCTTTCTGAAGCAGGGAAAATGCTTGAAGTTGAAATTTCTGTTTTTACGGAGATACTTGAAGGTAGAGGATCATGACGATACAGCGACCTGTGACCGTTAAATTTTTGGATACTTTGGGATATGGCTGTTACGGTGAGAAATAGTTAACTACTTTAAGGGATTACTGAGGAACGTAAAGAGTAGATGTAAGAGAAACACCAATAAAGTAATAGTTTAGGGAAAATGGGCATAGCTTAGTGTATGTGAAAGCTAAGAACAGAATTATTCTTTTTCAGTGAATTTCAGGGAAGGAAAATTTTTTATACACTTTGGAGGTCCTGAAATGCAGTGATTTTTTTTAAAACCAATAACTTGTAATGTTCTTACAGAGGAAAGATTAGCAGGTAATCTAATGAAACAGGCACAGAAAAACTCATACTTAAGTCCTGAGGGACTTTAAGGGATTCCTTGAGAAAGGATTCCTCCTTGGAGTGTGTGTGTGTGTGTGTATGTGTGTATGTGTGTGTCCACTTGTGGATGTGAGGGGGAATAGTAAATATGTGTGTAGGGGTGTGCATTCACATGCGTACCCTTCTGTGAGTGCTTTGGGGCAGCCTTACCTTGGGGGGCAGGAGGGAGGAGAAGTCACTATTTTGGTTTTTTATAGAGCTTGTGTAGCCTTAACTGCTTTTCTGAGTTTAATTGAATATAGAATATTGGAAAGTGAGGAGGCTGTTATCAGATTCTTCTAAACTGTAACACAAAACTATATTACCCATTTATTCAGTGGCTGCTCAAACAGAATTAAAAGAGAGAGAAACTATGTGGAATTACTGCCATCTGGTGGAGAAAATGGTGACTGTTGTTGTAGACGGGGGAAAAAAGACCTTTAGATTTGAACTTTGTTGATTCGGTTTTGTTTATTTGGGATTTGGTTCAGGTTTTGTTTAGTTCACTCACATTCACCTCCGAAAAGCTCTGACTCACTAACTACCCTGTTGGAAGAAGGAGTGAGCAGAGATCTCATAAGGCCAAGAGGCAGTGTAGGATGGAGCTTAAGCATTCGGGCTCAAGTTTCAGACTCCCTGAGGTCAAGTTCCGGCTTCATTATCTGCTGATTGTAGCACCTGGGGCCAGTCATTTACTCTTTAGTTTCGTCCTCTGTGAAGTAAGAATAACAACGGTATCCGTTTTCCACAGGTGTTCTAAGGAATCCTATCTGGCAAAAAGAAAGCACCATGTTTAGTGTCTGCATTATCCATACAAATCCTATTCTGATTTATCCATGTAAATTCTGTTCTAGCCTTCTCCAGGCAAAGCCTTGTCTCTACTAGTCTAGGAGCACAGCTACACAGCCTAGCAACGGAAGGACTGGGTTGCTTGGAAAGATGTAGGGCCAAGCAGGGTAGTTCTGCAGCAGTCCAGCTGTAAGGGCGGTGCCCTCTCTTGCATCCCTACAAGCATCACTATAAGAGAAACAATTCATCATGCTTTGTCATTTCACTGCAGAACATATTTGTGTGCGTGTCCCTGTTAATTTCAAGCCAGATGATACATAACTCCTTAAAGGCAAGGACCCTGCCTAACTTGTCCCCCATTAGCTGCTACATGGTACAAACCCTGATGGGACTATGTTCTCAAAGCAACAGACTTTTCCTCAGTCCCGAGACTAGTGTAGAAAGTACAGCTTTCAGACTCCAGACCCTCCTTTTCTCGGTCCTCATGAATACCTAAGAGTGAAGAATGCTGAGGAGTAGACCATGGTGCCCAACTCCATACCAGGGGGACTGCAGCCCCTTGAGAGCTATTCCTAACTCAGTAATAATGAGGACCTTGGACTTCCCTGGTGGCACAGTGGTTAAGAAGCCACCTGCCAATGCAGGGAACACAGGTTCGAGCCCTGGTCCGGGAAGATCCCACATGCCATGGAGCAACTAAGCCCGTGCACCACAACTACTGAGCCTATGCTCTAGAGCCCTCATGCCACAACTACTGAGCCCGTGTGCCACAACTACTGGAGCCCGTGCTCTTAGAGCCTGTGCTCCGGAACAAGAGAAGGCACTGCAATGAGAAGCCCACGCATTGCAACGAAGAGTAGCCTCTGCTCACCACAGCTAGAGAAAGCCCGCGTGCAGCAACGAAGACCCAACACAGCCGAAAATAAATAAAATTAAATCCTTAAAAGTAAAAAATAAAATAAAATAAATAATGAGGACCTTTAGCTCAGCTTGAGCCATGTGAAGCCAGAGGGACAAAACCCAAAAATAAGGATTAAACTCAAAACTCAGAAATTGAGGTTCCAGAAATGGGAAGCCAAGAAGGGCAGAACATCCAACCAATTGCCTCACTGCCACCTCAGCCATGACCCAGATGCCCTAGAATGGGTGAGGACACAGGAAGAATGGAGTAATAATTTAAAAATAAGTTGTCTTCCGGTTTCTTAGAAGGAACTGGTAAATGCCTTTCTATGGAGGAAAAAGCATATCTTTTACATCTTTGTCTTGGCTACTGGAAATTTTAAGTTAGGGTGAATGTCAGAAAAATGTTTTAAGTTACCTTAACATTTCTTAGAATTTCTGTCTCTCTGCTTACATTGCCCATCTGTCCTTGCAGGCTGACTACCCCATCCACTGGAGACCTCAGCATACTCATCAGAGTGGGTTTAAATTCCCAATCTGATAATTCCAACATCCCTACTATGTCTAGTTCTGATGCTAGCTCTGTCTCTTCTAATTGTGGGTTTTGCCTTTCGGTATGCTTTGTAATTTTTTCCTTAGTAGCTGAATATGATACATTTCGTAAAAGGAACTACTGTAAATAGACTTTTAGCAATGTGGTGGTGAGGTGTCGGGAAGGGGAAGCGTTCTGTTGTTCTGTGATTAGGTCTCCATCTTTCAATGAGCCTGTGCCTCTTCACTGTGAACTTCACACTTATTTCTGGGGTTTTCTTCCTCCCCCCCCTTAGGTGGGTCAGGATGGCTAGAGCCAGCTGGAGTTGGGTATTTCCCTTCCCCCAGGTCAGTTAGGCTCTGGTTAACTAACCTAAACTTTTCCTGAGGGATGTTTTTTTTTTATGGTCAACTCCTTATGATCTGTAGTAAGAGAGCAGAGAAAGGCAGTATAAAAATCTGAAAGGAGGGCTTCCCTGGTGGCGCAGTGGTTGAGAGTCCACCTGCCGCTGCAGGGGACACGGGTTCGTGCCCCGGTCCGGGAAGATCCCACATGCTGTGGAGCAGCTGGGCCCGTGAGCCATGGCCGCTGAGCCTGTGCATCCGGAGCCTGTGCTCCGCAACGGGAGAGGCCACAACAGTGAGAGGCCCGCGTACCGAAAAAAAAAAAAAAATCTGAAAGGAGAGATAAATTCGAGTTCTTCCACTGATCCTTCACAGAACTACTCGTCATTAACTAAACTGGCTTCTTCTATTGAAAGTCCTCCTTCTTCTCTTATTCCCTAGTAGATGCTTAATCTCATAACAAAATGACTACAGGCACGAGCAAGGAGAAAAGGGTCCAAAAAGAGAGACTACTTAATACAAAGTGCATAACCAGTCCGTAGGTTGCAATATCTGACTTAAGATGAAACGTGAAAAGACTGAACAAGGTGATTAAGAGAGGGAGACACATAGCTAAGAACAGCTTGTTTTAACCTGTGATGCCCTTTCTCTTTCATCCTCATGGTACAGCTTTACCCTCATGTGTGCATCTATCCTACTATTGTTATGTTGTGTAGTTTATGATATTTCAAAATCAGTTATCTTGCTACTAAATCATTTTGCAATGAGTGTATTGTTGCAGAGAAGTAGCCGTGGCCTTTAAAAAAAAAAAGTCTGTCCTATTACATAATAATTTTTGTCTCAGTTACCACAAAAGAACAAGTGATGTAAATATCTATATCTCTCTCCTGCTCAACTTTCAGAGGCTACATTTAATACACTGGAAGGCGGACACTTGCCGTGTCAGCTGTTAGTGAATATCGGACCATTCCCAAAATGCAGCGGCTTATCACTGCTCAGGAGTCTCTGGGTCAGCTCAGTGGTTCTTGTGGTCTGGGCCATGCTAGGCTGCAGTCACCTGGCCTCATTTAGCTAGTGTTTGCCCAGGCGTCTCCAATCAACTGCTGAGTCAGCTGGTGGCTGACTGCTCTAAGATGGCTCAGCTACGACAACAGATTGATTCTGTCACACGTGGCCACTCTTCCTCCAGTAGGCTAGCCTGGGCGTGTCCACCTGGTAGCTGAGCAAGGTTCTCAGCGATAGAACAGATAAACTCAGGCCTCTTGAGGCCTAGGCTTGACATTGACATGGTGTCACTTTCACTGACTGTTGGCCAAGCAAGTCCCTCTTGATGGGAAGAGCTGCAAAGTTACATGGCAAAGGGTGGGGATACAGGAAGGGGTAGAGAATTGAGGCCATTTGGGCAGTCTTATACAATGTATGAGGAAGACAGTCAGATGTTCATTACATCCCCAATTTTTGAATACCCCTTGGTATTTATTTTCTCTTCCTCCTTCTTCTGTAACCATACCTCTCTTCGTTTGAGGAAACTGTTCCTCCCCCTTCTGGCACATGGTTTGAATGGGGCTGACCCTACCTGTCTGTCACAGAGATTGGTCTGAAGGGGGAACTGACCCAAGTGGACAGTACTAGTATCCATCCCCCCCTGTATTGGTCTGAAGATATCCACACAAGGTACCCACTGGGCACTCAATTTGGCTTTTCCAGGATTTTTTTTCTCACTGTTACTAGGAGAGGCCCTTTTCCTATCTGATCAAGAAGGATATAAGCATCCATCATCCCAGCCTCGTGGAGAAGCCACAATATAAAATAAAGTCACAGAGTGTCTGGTTTCTGTCATCCCTGGGGTGGCTCTCACCATTGTCTTTACGCAGTTTGATAATGGGAACCAATACCTTCACTTTTGCCCAGGTGGTTCAATTTGTGTTTCTGTCACTTGTAACCAAAGGAATCCTAACTGAAAGAGCTCCAGAACATAAAATTTCCAACAGAAATGGCAATGTTGGGACTTCCCTGGTGGCGCAGTGGTTAAAAATCCGCCTGCCAGTGCAGAGGACACGGGTTCAATCCCTGGTCTGGGAAGATCCCACATGCTGCAGAGTAACTAAGCCCATGTGCCACAACTACTGAGCCTGTGCTCTGGAGCCTGTGAGCCACAGCTACTGAAGCCCGTGCACCTAGAGCCTGTGCTCCACATCAAGAGAAGCCACCGCAACGAGAAGCCCACGAACCACAATGAAGAGTAGCCCCTGCTCACCGCAACTAGAGAAAGCCTGCACACAGCAATGAAGACCTGACGCAGCCAAAAAGTAAAAATTAAAAAAAATAAAGAAAAGGCAATGTTTGTAGTTTCTAGGGTACTCTCTAGTTTCATGAATCACTTTTTCTTTTTACATGTAGAGCAGGGCCTGCAATTCAGATACCTAAAGGGAACAGACAGGCAAATGAAAGTGACTAAATGAAGGAAAATGGAACTGTGGAGCCCTGCAGGGTATCTCCCTGCCTACAAGAGGCAGCCACTACTCAGAACTTAGATTCAGCAAATTGTTTTCTTGAGGGAATGTGGGCCCAATGTTGCTGGATCTTTCAATTTCTTAAAAAAAAAAACCTGAAAAATCTCAATTTTAATGTTGAATTCCCCAATTTTTAAATAACAAAATCCACTCATCTTATAGACCAGACACCTCCATGGACTGCCAGCTTGGAATCTCTGTAGGGAACCTACCAATGATACCCACTGCTGAGTCCCATGCTATCCTGGACTTCATTCCTCTTTCACTTGCATCACCAACACAAAAATGTTGAACACTTCTTAAGTACTAAAGTCCATGTGACAAGAACAGAGGTCAAGAAAACTTTGTGGGAATGAGGATGCGGGGCTTAATGTTGCCAGAACGGCTCCAGGTCTTTGCTCAAAACCCATCAACCCCCTGTTAGCAGGAGTGTCCTTGCTCAGAACCTGCCAACTACCCCCACCTTTAGCAGGAGTGAATGTAAATCTTTAAGTTAAAGGGTCCAGAGATAAGAAAGGAAGCCACACACAAAAAAAGAAAACAGATGGAACCAGCTGGGACCAAGATGGCAACAAATCTGACCTCCAACAGACCCTGGGTCTCATTATACATTGATTTTACTACAGTAGCACACACCTATCAACAGCCAGGACCAGACATTAAGGACCAAAAAAGGATAAAAAGGGGGTGACATCCCACTCCCTCGAAAAAGCCCTGCCTCTTCCCCCCAGTAAACTAATGCCTATGCCTCACTTCCCTTTAGCTTTTTTTTTTTTCCCCCTTTAGCTTTATTCTTTAAAATTAAATCACTCTCACCAGCTGGGTGAGAAGTTGATCTGTGAACTTAGTTCCAGCTTGTCCATTCTTTGGCCACTGAATAAAGCTTGTGCTGTGTCAGAAGCTTGGTTTCATTATTCACCTACTCAGACCTACCAAGGCAGGCCCTAGCAGGGTCCATACACTTATTTCAGTAACATTAGCAGCCGAATCACTCAGCATACCAGCCTAAAGATACATGATGTGAATTTGTGCCTTAAGCAAATTACAATGTTATGGACCAGCCAGCTGCTTATATACAGTTGAAACTGTGAATGCTAAATCCCTGAAGACCAAAGTTCTACTTTATTCTTTAATATAGGATGCTTTCGCCAGTTATCTGGTGTCTGTTAGCTCCAAGCCTACCTTTCTATACACCGCACTGTAGGCTGGAGCTAGGAATCATGTTTCCCAGACTCCCTTGCCAACTGGCTTTCAGTTAGGTTCCATGAATGGAAGGCACTGGCAAGAGATTGGAAGGCAGGACGTACAGAGAAGAAAACTCACTTGACTTGGCATCCCTCTAGCAGCAGTGCACAGCAGTGTTCCTGCCTTGCTGGGCCCCATCAGAGGTACTAGCCACAGCCTTGGCTGCCCTGCCCCATCTACCCTCAAGGCAGTCTGAGCACCCACCTCTTCGGCTGTCCAAGCTCTACCATTGGGCATTAGGAATTAATCAGGCCTCCAAGCATTAGCCCTCTTAAGGATGTCTCCAAGATCCTGGATTCTGATAACACCACTTCTTCTCTTTTACTGTCTCTATCCTTAAAAATGGTAGTCATTTTCTTAAATTATTAATCTCTGGGTTACATAAACATCCACTTCTTGCTCTTTCAGCCTTCTGATATCCTGCACTATTTAAATTCCTTCTGTTTGAAATAACTTTACTCAACCCTGACAACAATTATTAGAACAAAAAGATTATTTTGTATACAGGAATTCCTTTTTCTGAAACCACAGTGTGAAGAATAGTTTCTTCAACTCTCAAGATACTTGCTACAAGAAAGTAGTTACCAAAAAGCCACAAAAAGCAGTTCTGTAAAATAGTTATTATGATCAGTTATTTATATTTAAAGTCCTCATGACCCATAAAAAGACTATACCTAAAGTGCCATTCATAATTGACATAGCCCTAAATCTGCCTTCACTCTTCTTGAATCTCTATCTATACAGGCCAACTGAAGCCAACACCTAGGAAACAACATTCTTAGGAATGTTCTGCCAATTATGCCAGTGGAGTTGGGTCTAGATTTAAGATGAGCTAATAAGTGTTTAAAAATTTTTAAATATGTATTTTAAAATAATTAATTTAAAAGTAAATATCTTTAAAATTTAGTATTTTTAAATTTTTTTATTTTATTTTCTTGGCTGTGTCGGGTCCTAGTTGTACCACACAGCATCTTCGTTGAGGCATGCAGGATCTTTCATTGCGTCATGTGGGCTTTCTCTCTCTAGTTGTGATGCACGGGCTCCAGGGCGCGTGGGCCCTGTAGTTTGCGGCACACAGGCTCTCTCATTGAGGCACTCTCTCGATCGAACACACATCCCCTCCATTGGAAGGCTGATTCTTTATCACTGGACCACCAGGGAAGTCCCTAAAATTTAGTGTTTATAAACCAGCTATACTGGGGACTGGAGGATGGTAATTACTCATACTAGAATAGGAGCCTTTGTTTTATGAAAAGCTCCACCTGAGGATATCTTGAGATGTTTAGATATATAAACATGTGTTTCTAGAAAATGGGATTATATCATTCTTTTCTCTGGACACACCTATACCAAACTAATAGTTGTGGCTGCTTCTTGGGTAAAGGAATTCTTTAACTGTTGTCTTTTTATAATAAGTTCGTATTATTTTTATTATAATGAAAAACATTTTAAAGTTCCTTCAGTGCAAATTTAAAAGACTTGCATTTAAAAGACTGGGATTGGGACTTCCCTGGTGGTTTCGGGTTCGATCACTGGTCAGGGAACTAAGATCCCACGTGCCGCGGGGCAACTAAGCCTGCACGCAACAACTACTGAACTTGCGAGCCTCAACTAGAGCCCGCATGCCACAAACTACAGAGTCCACATGCTCTGGAACCTGCACGCCACAAGGACAGAGCCCACGCGCCCTAGAGCCTGCGCACCACAAGTAGAGAAGAGAAAACCAATACACCACAACTAGAGAGAAGCCTGCATGCCGCAACAAAGAGCCCACACACTGCAGCAAATGATCCCACATGCCTCAACGAAGATCCCAAGGGCCACAACTAAGACCTGATGCAGCCAAAAATAAATAAGTAAATAATAACTAAATCTTTTTTAAAAATTCATCAAGTGTTTAAAAAAAATAAAAGACTGGCATCGACATTCCCTTTTTAAGGAAAATGCCTAGTGTGTGCCTTTTCAATAAATAGCTATGAGGTGCATTGTACTAAAAGAAAAGTAATATTCCTGCCCCAGGGAATATAAATCTTATTGGCAAGGTTCACAGACATCTTTACAATAAGTAGTTAATACATGATGGACTCCTAATACACATTTGTATAATGAATACATGAAGTACCATCAAAAGTATTTTATTCAAACTCTCATTTCATAGAGGATTGGCCCTGTTCTGTCATTTCTCATACATAGATCATATTTCATCACTTATAAAACACATGTTTCTCACTTTTCAACAATCCTGAAATCAGAATAGGACTTATTATAATTGTGATTTTTAAAGTATTGTTTCATAGACAATCTAAAGCATTTTCTCTTTTATAGTATAAGATGGTAAGTCTTACATTGACAGCATCTTGGATTGAATGAAATACCATACATATTACATTTTCTGTATTTTAGAAAATACATATGACAATTTAGGCATGTTTCCCCCAAGGTTCAACTAGGAAAGTTCTCCTGTGGCCACTCCATTCAATGAACATTCAAGCCTCCAGTGATGAGATGAAATCCAAAACTACTAATTTATAAATGTTAAAACCAACAGCTGACAAGTAACAGCTTTATAAAAACTTGTCTGTTCATGAGGGTTTATTTCTCAAATTTTTCAAATTATGATTGAATATTAAACATGTATTTCCTGTTTTCAATTTAATGTTAAGGCATATGTGTATATAAAAATCATGTGCATTTCTGGGGCTTCCCTGGTGGTGCAGTGGTTGAGAGTCTGCCTGCCGATACAGGGGACATGGGTTTGTGCCCCAGTCCGGGAGGATCCCACATGCCATGGAGTGGCTGGGCCCGTGAGCTATGGCCACTGAGCCTGTGCGTCCGGAGCCTGTGCTCTGCAATGGGAGAGGCCACAACAGTGAGAGGCCCATGTACCACAAAAAAAAAAAAAAAAAAATTGTGCATTTATAAGCATTTATGATATACTTAAAATATTTTCGTATTTTAGTCTTTGAAATTAATCAAAGGTTTAAAAGGTCTAAGAAATATGAAAATGACTAATCTGTATAAGAACTCTGAGAAGACCAGAGGGCAGACAGTAGAATAAAGAAGAACTACAATCCTGCAGCCTGTGGAACAAAAACCACATTCACAGAAAGATAGACAAGATGAAAAGGCAGAGGGCTATGTACCAGATGAAGGAACAAGATAAAACTCCAGAAAAACAACTAAATGAAGTAGAGATAGGCAACCTTCCAGAAAAAGAATTCAGAATTATGATAGTGAAGATGATCCAGCATCTCGGAAAAAGAATGGAGGCAAAGATCGAGAAGATGCAAGAAATGTTTAACCAAGACCTAGAAGAATTAAAGAACAAACAAACAGAAGTGAACAATACAATAACTGAAATGAAAAATACACTAGAAGGAATCAATAGCAGAATAACTGAGGCAGAAGAATGGATAAGTGACCTGGAAGACAGAATGTGGAATTCACTGCCGCAGAACAGAATAAAGAAAATAAGAATGAAAAGAAGTGAAGACAGCCTAAGAGACCTCTGGAAAAACGTTAAACACAACAACATTTGCACTATAGGGGTCCCAGAAGGAGAAGAGAGAGAGAAAGGACCCGAGAAAATATTTGAAGAGGCTATAGTTGAAAACTTCCCTAACATGGGAAAGGAAATAGCCACCCAAGTCCAGGAAGCGCAGAGAGTCCCAGGCAGGATAAACCCAAGGAGAAACACTCCAAGACACATAGTAATCAAATTGACAAAAATTAAAGACAAAGAAAAATTATTGAAACAACAAGGGAAAAACAACAAATAACATACACGGGAACTCCCATAAGGTTAACAGCTGATTTCTCAGCAGAAACTCTACAAGCCAAAAGGGAGTGGCAGGACATATTTAAAGTGATGAAAGGGAAGAACCTACAACCAAGATTACTCTACCCAGCAAGGATCTCATTCACATTCGACGGAGAAATCAAAAGCTCTACAGATGAGCAAAAGCTAAGAGAATTCAGCACCACCAAACCAGCTCTACCGCAAATGCTACAGGAACGTATCTAAGTGGGAAACACAAGAGAAAAAAAGGACCTACCAAAACAAACCCATAACAATTAAGAAAATGGTCATAGGAACATGCATGCCGATAATTACCTTAAACGTGAATGGATTAAATGCTCCAACCAAAAGACACAGGCTCACTTAATGGATACAAAAATAAGACCCATATATATGCTGTCTACAACAGACCCACTTCAGGCCTAGGGACACATACAGACTGAAAGTGAGTGGATGGAAAAAGATATTCCATGCAAATGGAAATCAAAAGAAAGCTGGAGTAGCAATATTCATATCAGATAAAATAGACTTTAAAATAAAGAATGTTACAAGAGACAAGGAAGGACACTACATAATAAATAAAGGATCAATCCAAGAAGAATATATAACAATTATAAATATATGTGCACCCAACATAGGAGCACCTCAGTACATAAGGCAACTGCTAACAGCTATAAAAGAGGAAATCAACAGTAACACAATAATAGTGGGGGACTTTAACACCTCACTTACACCAATGGACAGATTATCCAAACAGAAAATTAATAAGGAAACACAAGCTTTAAATGACACAGTAGACCAGATATATTTAATTGGTAGTCATAGGACATTCCATCCAAAAAGAGCAGATTACAGTTTCTTCTCAAGTGGGCACAGAACATTCTCCAGGATAGATCACATCTTGGGCCACAAATCAAGCCTTGGTAAATTTAAGAAAATTGAAATCATATCAAACATCTTTTCTGACTACAGTGCTATGAGATTACAAATAAATTACAAGGAAAAAAACGTAGAAAAACACAAATACATGGAGGCTAAACAATATGTTACTAAATAACCAAGAGATCACTGAAGAAATCAATGACGAAATCAAAAAAATACCTAGAGACAAATGACAATGAAAACACGATGATCCAAAACCTATGGGCTGCAGCAAAAGCAGTTCTTAAAGGGAAGTTTATCGCAATACAAGCCTACCTCAAGAAACAAAAAAAACCTCAAACAATCTAACCTTACACCTAAAGGAACTAGAGAAAGAAGAACAAAGAAAACCCAAAGTTAGCAGAAGGAAAGAAATCATAAAGATCAGAGCAGAAATAAATGAAATAGAAACAAAGAAAACAATAGCAAAGATCAATAAACCAAAACCTGGTTCTTTGAGAAGATAAACAAAATTGATAAACCATTAGCCAGACTCATCAAGGAAAAGAGGAAGAGGGCTCAAATCAATAAAATTAGAAATAAAAAAGGAGCAGTTACAGCAGACACCACAGAAATACAAAGCATCCTAAGAGACTACTATAAGGAACTCTATGCCAATAAAATGGACAACCTGGGAGAAATGGACAAACTCTTAGAAAGGTATAAACTTCCAAGACTGAACCAGGAAGAAATAGAAAATATGAACAGACCAATCACAAGTAATGAAATTGAAACTGTGATTAAAAATCTTCCAACAAACAAAAGTTCAGGACCAGGTGGCTTCACAGGTGAATGCTATCAAACATTTAGAGAAGAGCTAACACCCATCCTTCTCAAACTCTCCAAAAAATTGCAGAGGAAGGAACACTCCCAAACTCATTCTGTGAAGCCACCATCACCCTGATACCAAAACCAGACAATGATACTACAAACAGAAAATTACAGACCAATATCACTGATGAATGTAGATGCAAAAATCCTCAACAAAATACTAGCAAACAGATTCCAACAACACATTAAAAGGAGCTTACACCATGATCAAGTGAGATTTATCCCAGTGATGCAAGGGTTCTTCAATATACACAAGTCAATCAATGTGATACACCATATTAACAAATTGAAGGATAAAAACCATATGATCATCTCATTAGATGCAGAAAAAGCTTTTGACAAAATTCAACACCCATTTATGATAAAAACTCTCCAGAAAGTGGGCATAGAGGGAACCTACCTCAACATAATAAAGGCCATATATGAGAAACCCACAGCAAACGTCATTCTCAATAGTGAAAAACTGAAAGCATTTCCTCCAAGATCAGGAAGAAGACAAGGATGTCCACTCTTGCCACTGTTTTTCATCATAATTTTGGAAGTCTTAGCCATGACAATCAGAGAAGAAAAAGAAATAAAAGGAATCCAAATTGGAAAAGAAGAAGTAAAACTGTCACTGTTTGCAGATGACATGATACTATACATAGAGAATCCTAAAGATGCTACCAGAAAACTACTAGAGCTAATCAATGCATTTGGTAAAGATTCAGGATACAAAATTAATGCACAGAAATCTCTTGCATTCCTGTACGCTAATGATGAAAAATCTGAAAGAGAAATTAAGGAAACACTCCCATTTAGCATTGCAATAAAAAGAATAAAATACCTAGGAATAAACATACGTAGGGAGACAAAAGACCTGTATGCAGAAAACTATAAGACACTGATGAAATAAATTAAAGATGATACAAACAGATGGAGAGATATACCATATTCTTGGATTGGAAGAATCAATATTGTGAAAATGACTATACTACCCAAAGCAATCTACAGATTCAATGCAATCCCTATCAAATTACCAATGGCATTTTTTATGGAACTAGAACAAAAAATCTTAAAATTTGTATGGAGACACAAAAGACCCCAAATAGCCAAAGCAGTCTTGAGGGAAAAAAACGGAGCTGGAGGAATCAGACTCCCTGACTTCAGACTATACTACAAAACTACAGTAATCAAGACAGTATGGTACTGGCAGTAAAACAGAAATAAAGATCAATGGAACAGGATAGAAAGCCCAGAGATAAACCCACACACCTATGGTCAACTAATCTATGACAAAGGAGGCAAGGACATACATGGAGAAAAGACAGTCTCTTCAATAAGTGGTGCTGGGAAAACTGGACAGCTACATGTAAAAGAATGAAATTAGAACATTCCCTAACACCATATACAAAAATAAACTCAAAATGGGTTAGAGGCCTAAATGTAAGACTGGTCAGTATAAAACTGTTAGAGGAAAACATAGGAAGAACATTGTTTGACATAAATCACAGCAAGATCTTTTTTGATCCACCTCCTAGAATAATGGAAATAAAAACAAACAAATGGGACCTAATGAAACTTAAAAGCTTTTGCAAAGCAAAGGAAACTACAAACAAGACGAAAAGACAACCCTCAGAATGGGAGAAAATATTTGCAAACGAATCAATGGACAAAGGATTAATCTCCAAAATACATTAACAGTTCATGCAGCTCAATATTAAAAAAAAACAAACAACCCAATCCAAAATGGGCATAAGACTTAAATAGACATTTCTCCAAAGAAGGCATACAGATGGCCAAGAAACACATGAAAAGCTGCTCAGCATCACTAATTAGAGAAATGTAAATCAAAACCACAATGAGTTATCATCTCACACCAGTTAGAATGGGCGTCATCGAAAATCTACAAACAACAAATGCTGGAGAGGGTGTGGAGAAAAGGGAACCCTCTTGCATTGTTGGTGGGAATGTAAATTGATACAGCCACTATGGAGAACAGTATGGAGGTTCCTTAAAAAACTAAAAATAGAATTACTTTATGACCCAGTAATACCACTACTGGGCATATACCCAGAGAAAACCATAATTCAGAAAGAGGCATGTACCACAATGTTCATTGCAGCACTATTTACAATAGACAGGTCATGGAAGCAACCTAAATGCCCATCGCCAGACGAATGGATAAAGAAGATGTGGTACATATATACAATGGAATATTACTCAGCCATAAAAAGGAACAAAAGTGGGTCATTTGTAGAGATGTGGATGCATCTAGAGATGTCATACAGAGTGAAGTAAGTCAGAAAGAGAAAAATATTGTATATTAACGCATAGATGTGGAACCTAGAAAAATGGTACAGATAAACCAGTTTGCAGGGCAGAAATTGAGACACAGATGTAGAGAACAAACGTGGACACCGAGAGGGGAAAGCGGCGGGGGTGGTGGTGGTGGTGGTGGGATGAACTGGGAGATTGGGATTGACATGTATACACTAATATGTATAAAATGGATAACTAATAAGAACCTGCCATATAAATAAAAAATAAAGGTAATGCTCCCCCGCCCCAAAAAAAAGAACTCTGAGAAGTTATAGAAGAAACACTGATGAAACCTTACAGAATACATTAAATTAACTATGAAGTCAAAATGAAATGTTATGACCAAGACAGGCAAAGAACACTATGAAAAAATTAATAATGACAAAGAGAACAAAATGTCACCAGTCTAATAAAATGCAACTCATCAGTAAGGTATAACCTACATTAACTGCATAATAAAGGAATCACTCTGAGCACTTCAGTGTAAAATATTGAGCACACGAGTTAAAAACATCAAACACAGAAATATATTTTATTCATAATTATTGACACGTACTAGTTCTGTGAATGTTACACCAGGTACATCAGGTTTAATCATATAGTCCTTTTGCATCTCTTAGCCTTTCTCTTTCTTCCATATTTTCTCACAGAGAAGTTTGAGCTGATGTGGAAGTTGGGAGAAGGGGGCAGGAAGGAATAGGGAAAGCCATCCTTTCAACCCATTGCCTGTCCCTCACCCTGACATCTTCTGATTGCCAGGGCCTCCAAGATAACTTCATTGAGGACCTTTGAGAGCTGCAGCGACCTCCTTTTTCCTCCCTCGTCTCACACTTCCTTCTTTTCTAGGATCAGGAATATGGAGTCTGGAAGTACACATGCCCTCTGCTCTTCTATCTGGCACCCTCAACCCCTGTCCTGCCAACTCAAACCCTAATTCGCCTGCTCAGTGACCATAACAGTTACCCACCCCCAGCAAAGAGGGCACAAGAGCTCTTTTTTTCTACTGTATACTTTAGGGAATGATCTTAAAACCTGACGAGTTTTCATCACTGTAAAATAAAAAAGGGAAATTCGCTTAAGACTGTAGCAAACACTGAACATAGAAAACCAAAATTCTTGAATTTCACAATCAACGTTATTTAAGATCTAAAAGACAAAGAAGAGGTGATGACTAAGAAAAATATAGTGCTTTTGTGATTATGAGTTTACAAAAATATTACTGTCAATTTCTAATTATGCTGTTGTTATTCACCGGAATAATTTTCCACTGACTTCTAGGTTCCAGGTATTTTTTTCTAAGTTTTCAAGTGTTATGATTTTCTGGATTTTTTCAGTAGAGTGGAAAGGGCAAGATGAAAGCCAGATTCATTTAGGTGAGAGCAAGACTGAAATTTACATAGGCACAAAGATTAAGAGGACGTTGATCGATTGTGTGATGGTATGGACTGCTTTTTCACACAAAATATTTTCAAGAAAGCCTTCTGAAAACGCTTGTGACACAGCGAATACAAAAAAGGATTGTCAAAGGAATTGAACCTCTGGAGCCAAAATGTGAACTCATACACAGCTGTTGCTGACAGACTGAGGTCTGTGGGGGATATTGAACGAATAATTGTGAACAGAGAGTAGGGAGCCCAGCAAGTGGCAAAAACACCTAAGAGAATGGCCAGTGACTTAGCTAATTTCCTGCCTCTGCACAGCTCAAGATGTTCCCTTTGTTGAAGAACTCGGGAATCTGAATGGGAGAGGGAGCCCGTTTTGGAAGCAGTTACACTATTTGGCTGGGCTGTTAAGGAAAACAAGAGCCTGCTGTTTCTTCTTGGTTTCTCTGAACGAAGGGATGCTGCTGCTTCCTCTGGGTTAGAAAAAGATGTCCTTGAAAACAGTCCACTCCTGAATGAGCGTCCATAGCTACTGGAAGAGACAGAAGTGAATCTAGAGTGCCACCTGCTGAGATTACCACACTTCCGTAGGCTCCAGTAAATATACATGTTGAAATAAGCCATTAACAAGACTGGGATCATGAATTCCAAGAGTACCATGAGGGCAAGGATATACCATTCTGTTAGGAATCCAGGTTCACAATCCCCCTTCCCATTCTTCCAGGCCTCTGAAACTAGAATTATTGGCCCATGCACTAAGAAGGCCACTACCCAGACGGCCACCATCCAAACCACAGTCTTCAAGATCCCAGTGTGCTGAGCTCCATAAGACACCTAAAAGAAACCAAGTAAGTTATTTTCAATACAATGAGCATATGTTGATTGCACAAAGCATACCATTGGCCCTCAGGAGTTTCAGGAATGTGCAAAGCAGGGATATTCACTGAATTTGGGTAACATGATCTGGGCCAGGGCAGAGGGTTCGATTTCAGTGGACCCTGGGCCAAGATGTAGACTTTCTTAGCAGTTCAAGGTTAAACCTCTGACACTATAGAAAATGTCATGGTCAATATCTAAAATAAGAATGCAGTCTTCCTAGTCCACAGACACTAACCTGAACTGTTAACTGAAACTAAATGCCCGTTTTCACGGTGTTTTATTGTTGTTTGTTTGTTTTTTTGTGGTACGCGGACCCCTCACTGTTGTGGCCTCTCCCGTTGTGGAGCACAGGCTCCGGACGCACAAGCTCAGCGGCCATGGCTCACGTGCCCAGCCGCTCCGCAGCATGTGGGATCTGCCCGGACCAGGGCACGGACCCGTGTCCCCTGCATCGGCAGAGCGGACTCTCAACTACTGCGCCACCAGGGAAGCCCTTTCACAGTGTTTTTAACTTGCCAGCTGGATCATGAGCAGCAATTTTTTTAATGAATTGGAATAATCAGTGTCAGAATGCATCACACATCCTAAAGATATGTATTGTTTGATGAAACTTTTGCTTTGGGAATATAGATGTACATAGAGAACGAGAAATGTATGTACTGAATCATAGTGTAAAATGCATTTATCACGGAAGTCACAGAAAAGTTTAAAAGACATTGGCTTTTCTAAATCCAGTATTTAGGAAGAATCTACTCTGCCGTTTATGCTGAGCCTTCCAGGTGGGGTCAAAAAGAGAAGAACTCTTATGTTACTCCCACAAGATGACACACAAAAAGAAAGTTTAAACCAGCTGTGGGGAGATACTGCAGTGTTACTGAGCGTGACCAAATCATTTCTTTCTACAAACGTATCTACCCGACAAAAATGGTGCCAAAGCAGTGGTGGCCAGCCACTGGAGAGACACGGCTGTGGTGAGTGCCACGGTCTTTTTATAGGGGTGAAGAAAGTTCTGAGTCCACTTGGTCACAAGGACAGTCTTCTGTAAGGGAAAATGGGATTCTATGAGGGAGGATTGCTCTTGGATCACAAGACCCATGACTTTTGATTGATTCTGAAATCTTCTATAAGAAATCTAAAATGCCAACCACACTGTATGAGGGATAAACGTATGACCCAAGACTTTCTTAAGGGGACCTAGAGCACACAACCTGTCTGGACACCTTTTAGATCAGTAAGTTTCCTTTCAGCCCAAATATTCCATGTTTTTCTGCCTTTTGCACTCAAGGGAAAGGAGATGATTTACCCATGAAGTTGGAACACACTTCCCTTTCACCATCTCTCAAGTGCTATTTTCTCTGTGAGTTTTCAAGTCTTGTTCTAAAGTGGTTTCTCATTTTTATTAAAGGGGTGTAACAATGCCCAGCACTGTCTTTCTTTGATGGATTGTACATGCTGGGAAGGGTTCACCAATTGGCTAGAGGTAAAAGGAGGCTGGTTTAAAAAAAAAAATTATTTTTAAAAAATGCAGAGACGTGGGGTTTCTTTTTCTTTTTTTGGCTTTTTCCAAATTACTGGTATTTCTGAGGCTAAGCTAAAGTGCCTATGGTGCTGACCACAAGCTCCCATGTACAATACATTATTTTGCCTTCTGCTTCTCATACCACTAATTAATACTTGCGCTAAATCTAATGATTATGAAGATGGTAACAATACCCAGATGGTCATAAACTGCATTTAGTTTTTTAATTGCTCTGTTCAGCCTTTGTAATGATATGATGCAATATGCTGGAAAGTAATCTCTTTTCTATTATGCATAAGGTCAAATGGGATAATGGACATCCAAGGGAATTGAGAAGATGATGCCAATCTCTTCATCTCTGGGTAGCATTTTTAACAGATAACAGTTCAAGCATTGCTTAAATCCAGGCCCGTGCTTCCCTGAAATCCATCAGTGGCCCACTTCTCACCCACTACAGAATATGTCCATTATTCAGGATGTTGTCTCTTACCCTGCTTCCTTCCCCACCCCAATAAGATATCCAAACATTCCGTCAATCCGGTTTCTTTTGGGAGGCAGAGCAACCCCTGGAACTTGCTGGTATTAGTAATGAGATGGGATTGCAGAGCCGTTCTAAGTGCCTGTCATGCACTGCCATGTGCATCGAGCCTTCCTTCCCCAAACTATTGTCAGATTTCCATTTCCCAAGCCCAGCCTGCCGCCTTCCCCTATTACACTGTCTCCTCTACTTTTAGCTACAGCAAGAGCTCAATTCCGCGTGGTAATTTCCTATGAGCTCCTGTGGTCTTTAAAGGCTTCCTTCTGGCTTCATAGAGCTGTGTTGGAACTCAGCCAACAGAGGTGGGAGTGCTGCCTGAGCACCCCCGTGGGCATTCATACACTCATGCATGGAGCACTTTTTACACTTGACTCTGTGCTGTGTACCAGGGACCCAGATCCAGCTGACCTAGCCCTCACCAAGTTTACAGCCTCCATTGCCAGGGGAATTTCTCAGGGCAAGACCAAGAAACAAGCCCGCCTATTTTCTCTCTGGACATCACTCCTCAACTCTCTGTAACTTCTAAACCCTTTTTCTAACTGGGCAAGCCATCCCTTACCCTAACACAAAGCTGAGGTTGCCTCAAGAGCTTGGATGTTCCGTGAAGAAATGTCCCAGTGAACACTAACTAGGAACACTCAGTGAAGATTAAAAAGAAAACCCAGAAAGAAAGGAAAATTTTAAAGTACAAATTAAAGATTTAAAGAAAGATTATTAATTAGAGCACTGCTTTTCAAACATTTTGATTGTGACCTAAAGTAAGAAATACATTTTATACCCTAATGAAGTATACAGACAGAAGTATTCATAAAACAATACTTACCTTTATTATGAACAAGGTACTCTGATATTTTATACTCTGACTTAAGTTCTATTGTACTTCTTTCCATATTTTTTCATTCTACGAAAAAGTGACATAATAACCCACTGAACTGATTTCATGACTCAATAATGGATTACTATCTGTTTGAAAAATCTGAGATTATAGGCTTCTGGATGGCTAATCCAAACTGATCTGTACTCTCTCCAGAGTTCGTCCAGAACAAACTGCAGTGGACTCTGGTACAAATAAAGTACTCAATGTCAAGTGTCTGGCTGTCCCACCACATCCATTCTCTACTTCTTCCTGGCCATATGGCAGCTCAGCTAGAGGCCACACTTCCCAGCTTCCCTTGCAGTAAGGTAAGACCACATGACTAAATTTCACCAATGAAAGGTGAGTGGAAATGATTGTGTGATTCTGCACTACTTGGTTAAAAGAAAATCCCTTACCCTGGACTTCTGCCTTTTGCCCTTCCTTTCTAGAACCTGGAGTGACAACAGCATGATTTGGACCGTGCAGAGGAGGTTAATGACTTAGGGTGGGTGGGGGTCAGCAAACCACTGTCCATGGAGCAAGTGTGGCCCACCACCTGTTTGGATAATGAAGTTTTATTTGAGCAGTTGCAAGAGACACCATAGGTCCCTGCTCTAGAGGGTACAGAGCCTGGGTCCCTGGGTGAGTTCCTGGAGCAGAGCTTTCCCATCTTCCTGAACTGTTCTATGAGAGAAAAGTTAGTTTCTGTCTTGTCTGGTCTCAGCATTTTGGAGTCTCTTTGTTACAGCAGTTTATCCTTGCCTTGTCCAGTGCACCCTCCCGATCCTGTCTGCCTCCAAGCTGCACACCTCTCCCAGGACAGAACTGTCACTGTCCTCTCAATGCCTGCAGCACCACACTTAGTCCCTTTGTTTATGGATCTATCTCCACATTAGACTGTTATGCTCCTCAAAAAGAAAGACTCTGGAGATTCAGTTTTGTGTCCTTAGCAAAATCCCTGTCACACAGTCGTTTCCCACACATTTGGATCCCTGGGACTCAGGAGTGAAGGAAGTTTCCCATCTAGGTCTCAAAGACTTCAGATCACCATCCATGTTTCTGTGACCTCTTCCCATCCCTCATCCTTATTAACATCAACCTTATTCTCTCCTTTATTCTATTGCTGATAAATTTAGCTTAAGAACTGTCATGAGCTAGTTGATGAGACTGTTCTAAATCTTGGGTAAGTTCAGACTTTCTTGGCATGGGTCCTAAACTGGCACTGGTTAGTTTCTGGTTAGTGCTACTGTATAACCTATAGCTTCCCTGTGTACTGTCTTTTCCTTTGGTCATTCAAAATTAATTTTCTCGCGACATTCAGAAGTCTGGGAGTCTTTCTAATCACCCACCAAGTTCCATCCTGAAGAGAACATTCAGGTCTCAAGTTGTCTAAGGAGTTGAACAGATGAACCTACTGTGAGACTCATGCATATCCAATCTACTACGGACTCAATTTACCACTTCTCACAACTTGCCTTGGATTTTGGTGGACACCTTCCCATTTTAGTGGTACATAAGGGAGTGACCTAACCAAATCACACAGAAAATGTTCACTAAGCCCCAATGAAAACTTGGTGCTAGATAACAAAAGGGTAACAGGCTTCTCTAAGTTTTGCCAATTAAACAAAAAAATTTTTTGCTTGGGGACCCAAAATTTACAAGTATATAATCTTCTAAGGAGGATAAATTAATATTTTGACTTACAGCATTTGAGACTGACTGGTATTGAGCAAAGCTGATGAGTACAATGTTATACACAGATGTGCACAAAAGATAGTCAATAGTGAGCCGAAATGCACAGATGTTATCTTCAAACTTCCAGTTGAACAGCCTGTGAGGGATGTACAAAGGAATGGAGATCACACCTGTACAGGGTAAAAATGAGGGTAAAGAAAAATAGCACATATCAATGAATATGAAGAGACATAGGAACACAACACAATGAACTCTCTGAACTGACCAAAAAGATCTTGATTATAATTTAGAAGTTCATGGTATTTCATCAACAAACTCAGGACTGATCTTATACACATTCTTTAAATACCATTTTTAAAATAGCTGTCACAAACATTGTACCTTCAATGGCTTCTTATTACTTTCCAAATTAAGTTCAGGTCCCAACATGTATTTCCAGCCATGTACAGCACACATCATCTTTGTGTTCATGATCCAACCCAAACAGGATGGGCCACCCTTCCCCCATTATACATCTCACATTGTCACATCTCTTTGCCTTTGCCAACAACATTCTTTCTTCCTAGAATATCCTCCTCTCTTCTACAGAGAAGTCTATTTAATTCCTTCTAATTCTTCACTTAGTTTAAAAAGTGGCATCCTCCTTATCATCTTTCCTGGAACTTCCTGGGTAGAAGTGACCCCTCTGTCACTTGCCCTCTCCTGGCACTTCACTCATCTCTCCCCATCTCATGTACAAATATATCCTACTTTATATCGTTGTCATATGTCAACTTGTTTCTCCTGAGGACTGGGACTGTGTGGGAAGTCGATCTTTGTATTTTTCACAACATCCAGGGTTGACCAATGGCTCGCACGTTTAACTCAAGGAAATTAATAACAGCTAATAGGTATTGTGCAATTACCAGATGCCAGACATTGTGCTATGTATATTACATATATCATCTCATTTAACATTCATAGAAACTTTGTGAGGTAGGCACCATGCTGAGTTAGCAGGTAAGGAATCTGAAGTTCAAAAAGGAGACATTATTAGCCCAAGTAAGGGAAAAATTGGATTTGAAACCAAGCAATGTGATTTCATAACCCCTGACTTTAACTACTACCCTTCACCAAATGAACAAATACCTGAGTGATTCAACTCAGCACAGAAACTGCTTCATTGTGGAAAATGACTGAACTGGGTTCCTTTTCCTTTAGCCTTATAGGGGTTTTCAGTTGTATTGACATTTCAGACAGGTGGTCTACTCACTAAGAAAATAATCTATTAAGTGGACGCTCGGTTGAAATCTTATTTTGTTGGATATCTTCATATTTTATGAAGGTACTTGGCAGGAATTCCCATTTTCCATATGAGAACCAAGTTAACCTATCATGAAGAACAATAGTAAAGATAAAAGAAAGGAAAGGAAAGATTGAAGGAAACCCTTCATTCTCCCAAAACAAGATGACATGAGCACCCCAATGTTCATTGCAGCACTATTTACAATAGCCAGGTCATGGAAGCAACCTAAATGCCCATCAACAGATGAATGGATAAAGAAGATGTGGTACATATATACAATGGAATATTACTCAGCCATAAAAAGGAATGAATTTGGGTCATTTTTAGTCATGTGGATGCACCTAGACTGTCATACAAAGTGAAGTAAATCAGAAAGAGAAAAACAAATATCGTATATTAATGCATATATGTGGAATCTAGAAAAATGGTACAGATGAACTGGTTTGCAAGGCAGAAATAGAGACACAGATGTAAAGAACAAACGTATGGACACCAAGGTGGGAAAGCAGGGCAGGGGTGCTGGTGGTGGGATGAATTGGGAGATTGGGATTGACATATATACACTGAATATGTATAAAATAGATAACCAATAAGAACCTGCTGTATAATAAATAAAATAAAAAATTTTTAATGTATATTTTAAAGATAATTATTGTAAAAAAAAAAAAAGACATGCCACCATGAAACTCTTAGAAGAGAACATAGGCAAACATTCTCTGACATAAATCATACCAATCGTTTTTCTTAGGTCAGTCTCCCAAGGCAATAGAAATAAAAGCAAAAATAAACAAATGGAACCTAATCAAACTTATGAGCTGCTGTACAGCAATGAAACCATACACTAAATGAAAAGACAACCTACAGACTGGGAGAAGATATTTGCAAATGATGTGACTGACAAGGGCTCAATTTCCAAAATATATAAACAGCTCATACAACTCAATAACAAAAAAACACAACCCAATCAAAAATGGACAGAAGACCTAAATAGACATTTCTCCAAAGAAGACATAGAGATGGCCAACAGGTACATGAAAGGATGCTCAACATTGCTAATTATTAGAGAAATGCAAATCAAAACAACAATGAGGTACTACCTCACTCCAGTCAGAATGACCATCATTAAAAAGTCTACAAATAACAAATACTGGAGAGGGTGTGGAGAAAAGAGAACCCTCTTACACTGTTGGTGGGAATGTAAATTGGTACAGCCACTATGGAAAACAGTATGGAGGTTCCTCAAAAAACTTAAAATAGAGTTGCCATATGATCCTGCAATCCCAATCCTGGGCATATATCCAGACAAAACTATAATTCGAAAAGATACATGCACTCAATACTCATTGAAGCACTATTTACAATAGGCAAGCGAGGGAAACAACCTAAAAAAAAAAAAAAAAGAAGACATGAGGATATAAAGGTGTTGTTTTAGAACCAGTGTAAGGAAATGCAGAACTTAGTGTCCTGTACCTAGATTTACATACAAATATGAGAGACAAGACATCATTGAGAAGAGTTGTATGGTCAGTTCTTACCTGTAGTTCAAATTGCCTGCTTGTTTTACATTTTAACTGTATGTGTATGTATGTATATGTGTGTGTGTATATATATCTTTTAGGATTCTAAATATTTCTGGCATATTATTTTTTTAATTGAAGTATAGTTGATTTACAGTATTGTGTTAGTTTCAGGTGTACACCATAGTGATTCAGTGATTTCGAAGATTATACTCCATTATAGGTTATTACAAGATAATGGGTGTAATTCTTTAAGCTTCCTTATGGTGCCTTCCATCTCAAAGGTGTGTGTGTGTGTGTGTGTGTGTGTGTGTGTGTGTGTGTGTGTGTGCACCCGTGGTATCTCAGGGTCACCTGAGATAAATCAAAGTATCTTCAAAACAGAGAAATTTATTATATTTTGGCCCAGAGTTGTGGCTTCCAATGTTCCCGACAGGAGCATTTTCCACATACACACTCATTTCCTCCCCTGGATGGGAAAGAAGAGCGGGATGCCACCAATCATTTGCATTACAGATGCCATTGTCTATTTATTGATAATGTTTTTCACAAACTTTCTGAATTAGGTAAAAGAGAAAGGTGTGTTCAAAACCTCTGGAGCTGCTTGAAATAGCAGATAATTGAAAACAGGCTCAAGTCTATTCCTTTTGTTTTACTGAAACCCTGCTGTCACCTTGAGTTTTTTGGGATGGTTTAATACGAACGTCATGCTCAGTTCCTCTGTCTTGTTGAGTGGCTTTGCGGCTCCTTCCAAAGGCGTTTCAGAACCTGAAACCATAAACCTGAAATACATCTGTGATATACCCACTCCTAGGTGTTTCCATAACTTCCACTCTGGAGTCATGCTTCTGGGTCAAATAGACTTGATAAGAAAAACGAATAGCCAGGTCCTTGAAAAGAGCCATAAGTGTTTGGCATGACCAATTGTGACAGTGGGAAGATAGGGGAGTGAGGGAAAACAAACTATATTAAAAGAAGATGGTAAAGCAAATAAAAAGGAGGTGAAGGAACCAGGGGGAGGAGAGAAGAAGCCCTCTGCTACTCCCTCCACCCCTAGCTCACTCTGCTCCACCCTATCTGGCATCAAATACACCGTACACACACCCTCAGATTCTTGCATGGGGTTCCTGGGCATGAACAACTCTTCCCTCAGAGGCGCCTTTTGTTTACTCCAATGCATCTTCCTCAGTGAGCCGTACCCCTGAGGTTTACATTGCAACCTCTACCTCTAACACATTTCCTCCCTGCTATTATGTTTTTCTCAGTAGCAATGATCAACCTCTAAAATGCTATGTAGTTTTATTTACTTATTTATACTGTTTATGTTCCTCTCCCCACCCCTGCTCCCAGGAAAAATACAAGCACCATGAGGGTAAGGATTTTTGTCTGTATTTTCACTGATATATCCCCAACACCTAAATGGGTGCCTGGTTCAAAATAAATCAGTATGGGATGAATGAATAGATGAGGATGGGAAAGCCCAGTTTGCGTAAAAATTGTCACCAGTCCGGTATCGCCCATTCTTTCTGAAGCCAGTTAAGAAGCTGCATCTTCCATGAGAAAATGATAATCGAAAGGTCAGGGGAGGGACTTCCCTGGTGGTCCAGTGGTTAAGACTCCATGCTTCCACTGCAGGGGGAGAGGGTTTGATCCCTGGTGGGGAAACTAAAATCCCACATGCCAGGCCAAGTGGCACAGTCAAAAAAAAAAAAAAAGGTGTGAGGAGCTAAAAGCCCTAATGAATTCTTTGGGCCAACAGAGGAGTGTGTAGATAACAGTGATTGTATAGAGGGTATTATGGAACTCTGTGCTTCAGAGCTGCAAAGGGCCCTGCTCAAGTATTTACCAGGGTACTGACCAGCACAGTATGTGGGGAAATGTTCTCAGACAGGAAGAAGAACCACTCAAAAAAGATTAGAAAGAACAATACCCAGGGGTCACAAGGGGCCAGTTACAGACTTTGTTCCCACCAGCCAGACTGACAAAACTCAATTCACGGGGCACTGGGTAATATATTCAGAAAGGTCTCGCCTCAGTAGTCAGAAATAGGTAGCCCTATACTGAATACTGCTTGGATCCTGCCTCACAAATCTTAAAAGCAAGATCTGAAAGGACCAAACCAGTTAATGGAAGCTCTGAACACAGCTCAAGAATATTTATAGAACATAAAAATATCCAGTCCCCAGCAAGGTAAAATGTATAATGTCTGGAATCCAATTAAGAATTATCAGGCATGCCAAGAAGCATGCAAATAAGACCCATAATGCAGAGAAAAATCAATCAGTTGAAACCACCCATAACTGACATAGATATTAGAATTAATAGAGAAGGACATTAAAGCAGTTATTATAGCTGTATTCCATATTTTTAAACAGATATATAAAGAAATAAAATTATTTTTAAAAGACCCAAATCAAATTTCTAGAAATGAAAACTGAAATGTCTGAACTAAAAATACATTACAACGGATTAATGACAAATCAGAAATTGCAGAAGAAAAGATTAGTGAATTTGAACATATAGCAAAGTAAACTACCCAAAATAAAAAACGGATAAAGGAGAATTTTTTTTTCAATTTAACAGAGCTTCAGGGGAGGGATAAATTGGAAGTTTGGGATTGACATACACACTACTATATATAAAACAGATAACTAATAAGGACCTACTGTATAGCACAGGGAACTCTACTCAGTACTCTGTAACAGCCTATATGGGAAAAGAATCTAAAAAAGAGTAGATATATGTATGTGTATAATTGATTCACTTTGCTGTACACCTGAAACTAACACAACATTGCAAATCAACTATACTCCAATAAAAATTAAAAAATAGGGCTTCCCTGGTGGCACAGTGGTTGAGAGTCTGCCTGCTGATGCAGGGGACACAGGTTCGAGCCCTGGTCTGGGAGGATCCCACATGCCACAGAGCAGCTGGGCCCATGAGCCACAACTACTGAGCCTGCGTGTCTGGAGCCTGTGCTCCTCAACAAGAGAGGCCACGATAGTGAGAGGCCCGTGCACCGCGATGGAGAGTGGCCCCCACTTGCCACAACTAGAGAAAGCCCTCGCACAGAAACGAAGACCCAACACAGCAAAAATAAATAAAAAATATATTAATAAACTCCTACCCCCAACATCTTCTTTAAAAAAAATTAATTAATTAAAAAATAAATAAAGGAGATGCTGCACCCGTCAAAAATTTAACAGAGCTTCACTAAGCTGTAGGACAACTTCAAGGGACCTAATATATGCCTACAGAAGTCCCTGCAGGAAAGTAGAGAGCAGGGAACAGAAGAAAAAAATTGCAGAAATAATGGGCAAAAGCTTTCAAAATTTGATGAAGACTATAAACCAAGAAGTTCAATGAACCTCAAACACAAGAAACATGATGAAAACTGCACAAAGCACATCAAATCAAACTGTTCAAAACCAGTGTTTAAAAAAAAAATCTTAAGAGCAGCCAGAGGAGGGAAAATTACATACAAAATAAAAAAGATACGGATGACAGCAGATTTCCCATCAGAAACAATGTAAGCAAGAAGATACTAGTCCAACATCTTTCAAGGGCTGAAAGAAAAAATATGTCAACCTAGAATTCTGTACCTAATAAAAATAACTTTCAAAAACAAAGGCAAAATAAGGAATTTTTCAGATGTATAAGAGCTGAAAGGATTCATCATCAACAAACTAGCACTACAAGAAGTGTGAAAGGAAGTTCTTCAGGCAGAAGGAAAATGAATCCAAATGGGCATAGGAATCTATACAAAGGAATGAAGAACAACAGAAATGGAGGTTTTCTTGCTTGTCTCTCCTAGTAGAAATAAGTTGCTAAGGGCTAAGGCTGCATTTTGTTTCATTCTGTTTTATTAAAGTATGATATACACAACAAAAGTACATAAATCGGGACTTCTCCAGCGGTCCAGTGGCTAAGACTCCACCTTACAATGCAGGGGGTGCAGGTTCGATCCCTGGCTGGGGAACTAAGATCCCACATGCTGCACAGTGTGGCCAAAATTTAAAAAGCAAACAAAAGTATATAAATCATAAGTGTATAAAGTACACAAGTTATAGATGTATAACTGATTAATTTTTACAAATTGAACATAAATTTGTAACCACCACCCAAATGTAACCACCACCCAAATCAAGAAACACTCAACCCTCATGGGTAAGACTATCCTGACATCTATAATCATAAATTAACTGTGCCTATTTTTGTATTTTATAAATGAAATTATACATTCAAAATTTACATTAGAATTGGGAGATTGGGATTGACATATATACCCTAATATGTATAAAATGGATAACTAATAAGAACCTGCTGTATAAAAAAATAAAATAAAATTCAAAAAAAATTTACATTAAAATACTTCACATATATTCTATATGACATGATTAAATTATAAAGAAATTTATATATTCTACTCTACTATAATTTATTAGTTTCATTTGCAATGCTTTTAAACTTATTAGTGAAGAATAAAAGGAATTGGTTGCATTTCCCCTTTCTTTACAATTTCACTGGAAGGGAAAAAACTTTTCTTTCTCACTTGGTAACCATACCCTGAGCCTGGAGCTTCCTTATTGGACAATTCTACTTCATATGTACTCTTTAGGTATCCACTTCAAAAACCAAGAATAGGATCTGGGTAATAAAAAGGTAAATACCTCTGAGTTCAGAACTTACATATCTTTCATGTATACACAGTTTCCCAAAGGAGAAAGACTCTGATGAAGCAAGAGGCAAGCTATCTCTCCCCACTCCATCCCATTCTCCTTATATCAGACTTGATAGAAACTTAGAGTAAATTTAGCCTTCCTAGCTACATCTCTTCAGATCAAGGTCCTCAGTTCACTGCCCATGCAGGCAACAGTAAGTAAAATAGTATCACATTCAGTTGACTTATTTTATTTATCACTTTCAAAGTAGTAGGTTAACAGAAAATTGGAATGGTTAACTAACACACCTGCTTAAGAAGATGGGCATGACAAAGAAGAAAAGCGCTGGTTTACAAACCTCCAGCATTGTGTTTTGCAATGTAAGGTGAGGGGAACTAAAAATAGGTTTCTGTTAGATAGATGATTACACTTTTGTGGTGGAATTAAGGAGAAAGGTTTACACTTTACAGGAATTTACATATGTCTTCCTTCACCAAAATTTTCTTTCTCAGTAGTGGTTAGTCCCTAAAACTAGAACTACCATTAAGAATCCCAAAGTCTGGTAATATTCCAAAGAAAAGGCAGTATGTATATTAATTTGAACCTAAATACAAAAATTCCAAAGAGATAGTGGGATGAATTATCTATTCCCTGCACCTTGCCAAGCTGGGACAATTATGCAAATGTTTGTTGCCTCTTGAAAGGGATAATCCCATTTCTCTGTATTGGACCAAAGGGAAAATCGTGGAATATCTCATCTTTTTTTACAATTTATTTTATTGAAATGTAGTTGATTTACAGTGTTGTGTTAGTTTCTTCTGTACAGCAAAGTGACTCAATTATATATATATTCTTTTTCATATCCTTTTCCATTATGGTTTGTCATAGGGTATTGAATATTGTTCCCTATGCCATACAGTAGGACCTTGTTGTTTAGGAGCATCTCATCTTGTACCAACCATATAGACCAGCCCAGTGACTTAACCAGAGAGACCTACATTAAGGAGAAATGTTTGGATTAAAGTAGTGATAAATGGGGCTTCCCTGGTGGCGCAGTGGTTGAGAGTCCGCCTGCCAATGCAGGGGACATGGGTTCGTGCCCCAGTCCGGGAAGATCCCACATGCTGTGGAGCGGCTGGGCCTGTGAGCCATGGCTGCTGAGCCTGCGCGTCCAGAGCCTGTGCTCCGCAACGGGAGAGACCACAACAGTGAGAGGCCCACGTACCGCAAAAAATAAATAAAATAAAATAAAGTAGTGATAAATGGAAGAAAGTTGAGATTGTTGCTGAGGGGAGGGTAGCTAATAAATGGGTGTTAAAAAGGCAACATCTAATAAATTCTGGTGCCTTAAGAGAAGCATAGAGCATGAGAATATTATTCTCTCTTAGCTTTGACTCAGATACCCTTTAGGTGAAGGACTCATTTATCAAAATCTCCTCTTTTGAGAAACCAAGAAGTAGAATAGCCAACCCAGTGAACATATATAACTTCTGAGAGTGGTCTGTGTCCTCATAATGGAGGAACAGGTGGAAGGTCTGATTGTAATCACATGGAACGATACTAAGGTGGCTATGTCTTTTGGTTCCCATTTCATAGGATAGAGCTATTACTGAGACCTGAGTTAGGAAGAAAACCATGAGAATATATATCCAGTTGAATCTGAACAACACTAATTACTAATAATCTAGGTGAACAGTTGCATGGCCATTAATTTTGATGGTGAAGGTTTAAGGAAGGTACTGGAGTATGACAGTAAAAGTTCATCTTCTACATGTTCCATCTGTCAAAACATTGTGTGTAAAAATAGCTCCTTTGCCCAGCATTGTGGGTGGAAAGCCATAAAGACGTAGAGGAACAATTGGGACACTTGGATCACTGAAAAAGGAAAAGAATTTAGTATAACTTGTTGGGCCCACATTCCTGAGAGTGAAAAGCCAGAAAGTCTATGTGGATGGCTGTGGGAAGCTCTATGGCATATCCAAACCAAAGTTGGTTTAGTGGTAACAACTACTCACGGGACCTTAGCCTAATGGGGTCAATGTGATCAGGTCCCAGGTTTATTTCCTAAATGTAAGAAGCTAATACTCAGTGTCAACAGAGGGTCTGGTGGATCAAACAGCTTTTGCCTCCTAAAAAAAGAGAGCCATAGGAGAATTCGGAGCCGGGCTAGGAGTAACTGATGAAGAGGAATTCACTTTTAATGAGGAACGATATTTTGAAGAAAACAAATGCTTCTGGAGCAAATGGGGAACCTCCAAGGCATTTTCCTCCAGGAGGAAAGTTAAGGATGACAACTGGATGGCAACACAGCACTGGGAAAATGGGCTTTGCAATCAGAGCAGACACCAAGATAACCTGCCCAAACTCAGCAATGGGAACGAGCTTGTATATCAGCACAGCTGGGCTCTTTGGTATCTTAATTCAAAGGAGTCTGAGCTATCTGAGGCCCAAGAGCCAGAGATTCTCACGCATGGGAGATGTGTGGGCTACATAGTCTGCGGAAATTTGTAATTGGAGAACGTGACCTCTCGAGGCGCTCTTTAACAATGCAACTGAGGGCAAACCGTTCCTTTCCTCTAACATTATTCACGGGCATTGGACAAACTTTAAACAGGACTAGAGGGCTCCCCAAGGAGAAGAGATAAACCCAGCTGTGGGACACGCCTCACTGGGAACCACTATCTCTCAAGCCATGTATCAGAGAAAAGGAATTTGACTGTGTTTTCAAGAGGTTTGGAGTCCTAAAATAATAGAGACATGGTCTCTAACCTAAATTCCTATGAGAAAAGGTAGATTTTATTGAGATGGACAAAATAATGATATGTAACTATGTCTGATTTATATTGTACCGTGTATCCATGACACTGCTGTATGGTGTAATACACAAATCATAGGTAAATTTAATATTGTAGAAGCTAATCAAATTTATGATATTACTGAGGTGGTTGATCAAATGTTGTGAGATTAGATTAAAACTCCCTCATGATGTTATCCCTATGGAGGAGAAGTGGCCTGAAGAAACTTTACACTTGATGATTGACAATTAGTAGTCTCTCTCACCCAACAGATGTGTACATTAAAGTGCAGATTACTATAAGTCAGGGAAACCAAAGTATTATGAAGTTAGTCCAAAAAATGAGAAAGTTTGGGCTACTCTGTGCTAATATTATTGGATTGTTCATCGTTTAAATCCATACCAACCTCTTGTTAGTTATTATAGATGTTTGCAATTTGGTGAATTTTGATTGTCTCTGTGATTAAATGATGCTTTAAGGCAAGTAATTACTGTCAAACCAAGAGTTATCATTAGGTCTAAAAAGGCCTTGCTCATAGGTCAGGGAGCTAGACTGTGCTGTGAGGGGTAATTCCAGAAGACCTGGAGTTGGCCAGATCAAGACATGAAATGTGCTGATTAATAGTGTTGCTTTGTAACCATGAGTCTGAGGAGTTTCTGGCCAGTCTGTTCCAGCTTTCAGCATTGTTTATTGGTAAGAGTGAGATGATTTGTACCTGGTCTTCATGAGACCTCAGAGAGCTGTTGGGGCCAATTATGTAGCAAGAATATGCCTATGTGACCTGCAAGGTATAAGAAACCCTGGCTGAGACTCCGATTCTGGCTCCCTAGTTTCAAGGTGTTCCCTGTCAGTTTGTCCTGGTCCTAGAGAGGAAGCACATATGTATGGCCTTTACAAAAAGAGGACATCTGGAGCTCAGGCCTGACTTCTCCAAACCCCTCACTGTAAAGCAGCCTTGCGCTGTGATGCCTGTCTTTCCTCTATGCTGATGCTGTATCAGAACCCCTTCCTGCAATAAGCCACAGATTTGTAAGCATTTTCATTTTGGTTCCTGTGAGTCTTCCTTAGTGATCAAACCCTGTCTAGCTGTCACCATTAGTGCAGTTAAATTCCAGATACTTTAGGAAAAAAAGCAGTTACAGCCATGATTTCTCACCCTCATCTCCTCCTCACCTCCCCACCCCCATGCTACACACAGACAGACACACACACACACACACACACACGTGCATACACACACTCTCCTGGGACAACAGCTCACATCTCTTGCCCAGCAGAAAGCAGACAGCCTAAATGATGTACAGTGGAAACTTGAGTCTGTCAAAAATTGCAAGATACAAGAAAATACTGGGACTTGATCTTTTCTCTGGGGGTTGGCGGGGGGGTAGGGAATCCCAGGAAATAGAGGGGAAAGGGCTTTGCTAAGAAATGGGGGTGATTAAAGAAGAAAGACAAGAAGGATGAGGCAGAAGAAAAATGAAAAGTAAGTCTGAGAGAGCCTTCACTTAGAGCACTGCTAAAGGCTTATGTCCTCACTCCTTGTGAGCCCAAGAAGGCTGAGTCACAAGACCAATGGCATAATACCCAAGCCACTCTCCCTCCACAGCACTGGCCAGACTCTACTGAACGTTTACAGTGAAGAGCTACCTAAACTTGTCTTAAGGATCAGTGTGTGTTCAGAACCAACAAAAGAGAAGAAGAGGGCTTCCCTGGTGGCGCAGTGGTTGAGAGTCCGCCTGCCGATGCAGGGGACAAGGGTTCGTGCACCGGTCCGGGAAGATCCCACATGCCACGGAGCGGCTGGGCCCGTGAGCCATGGCCACTGAGCCTGCGCATCCAGAGCCTGTGCTCTGCAACGGGAGAGGCCCCAACAGTGAGAGGCCCGCGTAATGCAAAAAGAAAAAAAAAAAGAGAGAAGAGCCCAGAGCAGATAAGGAGCAGCAAAGTTGACAGGTGTCTTAATTTATGTTATCCCACAAGCAGATCCTGAGACAAAGATCTGTACAAGTAGTTTATTTGAGATATGATTCCAAGAGTAGGGGAAAAATAGTAGTGGGAGAAGAGCGGGGAAAGGAAGCAAGCCAAGAAGGGTGCTTTGAAGTTATACTTTGACTAATGAAATCTTAATCCTACTGGGACACTCTGGAAGCCAGTGTAGAACATCCTCCTCAGAGTTATTCCCGTAGTTGTGAGGGAGCTATAAATCATTGGCTAAAGATTGCTAGGGTTTGAGGGTGGCATTAATTCTCCAGTATTTCCAGACTGCAGAGCAGTCTCAGGCTACCAGAGAAAGCTGTCAGCAAAGAAGTGCAGATGCTGGCAGGTGGGAGGTCAGCAGGTATGAGCTACAGCAACGAGGCCAAAGGAGATAACAGGCTGGGCACCGACAACATAGTTATAATCCCAAGGGCTTTTCTCCAGCAAAGAGTAATAGCAACCATGTTCCCAACTTTTACCTTTCTTAGATGGCAGCTAAGGCTCATTTTGTAGACAAGATGGGGAGGGGTCTGCTTCATTGGTTACCCTGGTGGCTCCCATGTGGGATTTTTGAACTTGGGTGCTAGGTCCAGCTGTATCATACTTTAGATTCATATCCTGGAACTGAGCCACCTGGGAAGGTACATGCCACCTCTTACCCAATACTGCCATGGACACAAACCTATTAGCGGATAGACACCAAGGGGCAAAATTGGCCTAACTAAAGATGTAAGTGTGCTCAGAATAGCCTCACAGCGTGAGCAGGATATGACAGAGGTTACTGTGACCTCGGTGCTAGAGTTGATGATGTGGTGAATGAGTGGCTGTTCCAAAGGGTAGATCCAACCTTATTGAGAAAATGTGCTATGCAGGTTTTCACCCTGTTGCAAGAGACCAAATGACTGGCAAAGCCTGAAATACTTCCTATCTGATCCTTTTACAGTGCTAATCTGCTATCATAAGCAACAAATGAGTGCCCAGACCCTAGTCAGGCTCTCACTACCTCCCACAATAGAGGAGATCTCAAGGAGGAACCAGAGGGGCTGACCCATCAGCCTTACTGTTGTTGGGAGTCACCAAGACCACCTTCAGGTCCAACGATTTACTAGAAGGGCTCGCAGAATGCAGCAAATCTGTTATACTCACAGTTATGGTTTATTACAGCAACGGGATACAGATTAATATCAGCAAAGGAAAAAAGGCACAGAGTCCAGGAGAAACCAGGCGCAAACTTCCAGTTGTCCTGTTGTCCTCTCCCAGTGAAGTCGTATGGACAGTGCTTAATTCTAGCAATGATGTGTAACAACATGCATAAAACATTGCCAACCAGCGAAGCTCACCTGGGCCTTGGTGTCCAGGAGTCTTATTGGAGATTGATCATATAGGCATTTAGCGTCCACATGGCTGACCTGAATTACTTAGTTTCCACCTCCCCCAGAGGTCAAACTGATATCACATGGCCCAAGATCCCCACCATGAATCACATTGTTAGCTAGACTATCTGGCTTGACCAAGGCCCCAAGTAAACAAAAACACTGTAACGGGCAAAATATTCCAGGAGCTTAGGGGTTATTTCCTAGGAGCTGGTCAATGGCCAAACTCTTCGTTAAAATATGAAGGGTTTGGACAATCCAGGCCTGCTGAGTTAATCCTTACGTTTAGTGTTTCCCCAGAACTGGATGAATGATGGAGAGATAAAGAAGTAGCTCAGGGGGATTTCCTTGGCAGTCCAGTGGTTAAGACTCTGTGCTCCCATCGTGGGTGTCATGGGTTCGATCCCTGATGGAGGAACTAAGATCCCGCATGCCTCACAGTGTTGCCAAAAGTAAAAAATAACTTTTTTTTTTTTTAAAAAGAAGTAGCTCAGGAAAACATACCAAGAAGCTGGATGGAGAACAGACTGGAGAGTCCTCAGCCCTGGAGAATGAGGAGCTATGCTTCCTACACATCACAGTGGGCTCCTTCCTGGATACCCATGGATGATAAATGTTTTCAGCTGTTTTGTTCTCTATGAGATCTTCCAAAAGCTCTACACCAAGTTGAGGGCCAGAGGCAACTAGACAGAACTGTGGCAGCTATAAAACTTAATGTCATTAAATAATAAGAAAGCTTTAGCAGCTACTCCTTTAGAAATGCAAAAGGACTTAAATGCATAAACTGAAAAGCATACAGAAGATCTAAGGCAGCTTAACTTAAGAAAAAAAAGACAAAAGATCAATATGTGAAAAAGAATAACAGAAGGAAAAAGCTATAAAGAAAATGCAAAATAGTTTCAGGAAGAAAAGAGCTTGGTCTTTATAGTTTTTCTTCATCCTAAATATAAACCTGCTAGAAAGTCCCTGCATGTTGACGGTTTTAGTCCTTTGTTTGCTGAAGGAAATGGAACACATTGGAGACTGAAACCAAGCTGGACCCTGTGGGACCCCATCATCTGCTGGATGAGATTAAGGCTCTTGCTCTGTCCCTCTATTTTTTTCTTTTTTTTTTTAATTAATTTTTATTGGAGTATAGTTAATTTACCATGTTGTGTTAGTTTCTGCTGTATAGCAAAGTGAATCAGTTATACATATACATATATCCACTCTTTTTTAGATTCTTTTCCCATATAGGTCATTACAGAGTGTTGAGTAGAGTTCCCTGTGCTGTACAGTAGGTTCTTATTAGTTATCTGTTTTATATATAGTAGTGTGTATATGTCAATCCCAATCTCCCAGTTTATCCCTCCCTACCCTTCCCCCCTTGGTAACCATAAGTTTGTTTTCTACATCTGTGACTGTATTTCTGTTTTGTAAATAGGTGCATTTGTACCATTTTTTTAGATTCCACATATAAGCGATATCATACGATATTTGTCTTTCTCTGTCTGACTTACTTCATTCAGTATGACAATCTCTAGGTCCATCCACATCTCTGAAAATGGCATTGTTTTGTTCTTTTTTATGGCTGAGTAATATTCCATTGTATATATGTACCACATCTTTTTTATCCATTCCTCCATCGATGGACATTTAGGTTGCTTCCATGTCCTGGCTATTGTAGATAGTGCTGCAATGAATATTGGGGTACATGTATCTTTTCGAATTATGGTTTTCTCCAAATATATGCCCAGGAGTAGGATTGCTGAATCATATGGAGCTCTATTTTTAGTTTTTTAAGGAACCTCCATATGTGGCCATACCAATTTATCTTCCCACCAACAGTATAGGAGGGTTCCCTTTTCTCCACACCCTCTCCTTGCTATGTCCCTCTTGACATGAGCAAGATGAATCTTTAACCCTGTGTTTAGTTGCCTTCCATCCACTTTTTTTTCACAGTGACCAGATGAGGCAAGGTAATGATTATTTCTGTTCTTAGTTATACAAGCAAAGTTAATGAATTAAGTTAAAGGATATAAACAATGTCAATGGGTCTTGGATCACTAGTCACAGTCCACTAAAAGAAAATTATTTCAATTCATTATTTAATAGCAAATTGCTAGTTGTTGGTGGGATTTATTTCTGTATATTTGTTTTTATTTACAGAACTTGAACTTTTAAAGTATCATAAATATTTAAAAAGAATAGTTAGATATACATAAGGAGTGATAGAAAAGGAAGGAAATGGTACACAGGTTACAAAGAGACTTGACACGTCAATAAATTCAAATAGAATACCAAGAAAAAATTCTGAGCTTTGCTCCTAACCAATTCTATGTTCACACAAGGTAAGAGAATGAAATGTAGCCAACATGATTCATCGTTATTCTTTTTCCTGAATTTGATCTCCTTGGCAGCCCATGGGCATGATCTTGCCACAACCTAAGGCTACCAGGCAAGATCCCCAAGGTTGTTGAATTGCTTTCCCTTCTCACATAGAATTACAAAAGACAGTGCGGTTATCATGCACAGTCCATAAAATAAATCCATGTTTACTTTCTGGGCCAACCCACTCAGTGCCCCTTCACCATCTTATCTACAGCGGTTACAGTCATCTTGTTTATTTTTGCACCTTATCTTATACTACAGACAACGTCAGCAATGTATTTATCAGCCTTTCTTTCCTTCCCCTTTCACACTGAATGCTCTGTATTGTCTCCAGTTTAGAGACTGGAATTAAGAAATTGCATAAAACAAGTGCTTCATTGCTTTTTTAATAGCAAAGCCTTGAAAGTTAACTAAGCAAAAATACTGGCTGTTTTTGAAAGGGACTTTGTTAATTGTGGAAGAATGAAAAAAACCCTAGTGTCTCTTGAGAGAGGAGTAATAATGAATAAATGCAAAGAAGAGTAAAAGTTACAAATGTAAAGAGTAAAGAGTGACAAATGGGGAAAATCACTTAGACTTTTAAAAAAGATCAGTAGCATTAAGTTGCATTCCATGAATGGAAAAAGAATCAAATCAACCCTATTTTAAGTCATATCTCTCTATGTAATGTGTATTTTGTCTTTATCAGAAACATTTTCAAACCTCGCAAGACTTTCAGCTGTATGCAGTTTAAAAATTCATAATGTTTCTAATATCAGATATCTTTATGCTGTTCAATATGTTTTGGTGATTGATTTATATTAATTGAAAATGTATTTTACAGAATGTGCTCTACTATACCAGAAGTTTCATATCTATATTTTATAAAGCCATTGTCCAAGATGGTGACAATCACATATATCAATCTTTATTTTTAATTTTTTATAGATATATAATTCAAATACCATAAAATTCATCCTTTTAAAGATACAATTCAATGATTTTTTGTATATTCACAAAGTTATGCACTTGAATTCCAGAACATTTTCATCACCCTAAAAAGAAATCCCATACCCATTAGCAGACACTTCCTATTCCTTCACTACCAACCCCCTCCCTCCCAGTCCCTGGTAAACCACAAATGTACTTTCTGTCTCTATAGTTTTGCTTATTCTGGACATTTCATATAATTAGAATCATACACTATGTGCTCTTTTGTGACTGGCTTCTTTCACATAGAATACTGTTTTCAAGGTTCCTCCATGTTGTAGCATGAATCAGACTTCATTCCTTTTTAGTGGTTGAATAATATTCCATTATGTGGCTATACCACATTTGTTTCATTCATTTATTGATGGACACTTCAGTTGTTTTCATTTCTGGGCTATCATGAATAATGTTGCTATAACATTTGTTTATAAGTTTTTGTGTGGACATTTTTTCCCAATTCTCTTGAGTTTATACCTAACAATGGAACTGCTGGTCAAATGGTAACTAACACTATTTTTAACTTTTTGAGGAATAGCCAAACTGGTTCCTAAAACAGCTACATCATTTTGCATTCTAATCAGCAATGTACAAGGATTTAAATTTCTCCATGTTGTTGCCAACACTAGTTATTTTCCATTAAAAAAAAATTATTATTATATTATCCTAGTGGATATGAAGTGATTTCCCATTGTGGATTTGATTTACATTTCCCTAATGTCTAATAGTGTAGAACATCTTTTCATGTGCTTCTTGGCCATCTGTATTTTGTCTTTGGAAACATGTCTATTTAAGTATTTTGCCTACTTTTCAATTGGGTTGTTTGTTACTCTGTTGAGTTGTAAGATTTCTTTCTGTGTTCTAAATACTAGGCCTTTATCACACCTACAGTTTACAAGTATTTTCTCCCATTCTGTGTGTTGTCTTTCCACTTTCTTAATAGTGTCCTCTGAAGCCCGGAAGTTTTCATTTTGATGTATTCCAATTTATTTATTTATTTTTTGTTAGTTGCTTGTGCTTTTGGTGTCATATCTAAGAAACCGTTATCTAATCCAAGGTCATGAAGATTTCCTATTATGTTTTCTTCTATGACTTTTATAGTTTTAGCTCTTACATTTAGGTCTTTGAGACATTTTGAGCTTATTTTTTATATATGGTGTGAGGTAGGAGTGCAGCTTCATTGTTTTGCACATGGATATGAAGTTGACACTATTTGTCAGAAAGACTGTTTTTTTGCCCATTGAATTGTCTTGGCACCCTTGTAGAAAATCAACTGACAACAAATGTATGGGTTTATTTCTTGACTCTCAGTCCTAGTCCATTGATCTATATGTCTATCTTTATGCCAGTACCAATACTCTTCTTTATTTTTTATCAGTTTAACAATATCCTTATATTTTAAATGGTAAGGTTTTAAAATTTTAATTAATTAATTAATTTATTTATTTTTGGCTGCGTTGGGTCTTCGTTCCTACGCACGGGCTTTCTCTAGTTGTGGCGAGCAGGGGCTACTCTTTGTTGTGGTGCTTGGGCTTCTCATTGTGGTGGCTTCTCTTGTTGCAGAGCATGGGCTCTAGGCACGTGGGCTTCAGTAATTGTGGCACATGGGCTCAGTAGTTGTGGCTTGTGGGCTCTAGAGCGCAGGCTCAGTAGTTGTGGCTCACAGGCTTAGTTGCTCCATGGCATGTAGGATCTTCCCGGACCAGGGCTTGAACCTGTGTACCCTGCATTGGCAGGCAGATTCTTAACCACTGCACCACCAGGGAAGTCCCAATATCCTTATAGTTTAAACACCAAATAAAATATATTTAAAGCTTGTGAAACAGAAATTTAAGATGACATGAAATCATTAGAAAAGCCAATGTTAAAGAGAAACCTCACTAACATTTAAGATCAATATGAGATCACATTTTAGCATTCAAACAATGTAGCTTCTTCCAAGCCCTTATAAAAACAAAAACAAAATAGCACAACAGTATAGTGGACAGACAACAGAACTGAACAGTGTGATTTTCCACAGTCTTAAGTATAGAATTTATTTCCAAATCTAGTCATTATGACTATATTTAAACAAGTTAGGTAACATAAACAAACGTATAAAGTCTTAGACTTCTGGTTTTGCATGTAAGGAGCTTAGAAGTTGCCACTCCCTTTACCAAGTAAAAAGGTGAATGGACTAAAAAATAAACTCTTTTTGGATGCATAAAAGAGAAAAGTACATAGAACAAACCACTGTCTCCAAGATTGGAGAGACAGACACAGAGTCCTGAGTTACCAGAGCAGAGCAGAGAGTCTGAAAACAGGAAATGCCACAGGAACTAGCACCAGGGTAGGAAACCTGAACTATAATTAATGATTCGCTGGAGGATCAGTGCCGACAACTCTGAGAGTTAAAAACTCCACGGGGATCCAGTCACAGGGAGATACCCACAATACTGTGAGATTTACCTCCAGGAGCTTGACCAGGTTCCCACAGTAAATATCAGAAAAATCCCCTTATGCTTCCAGCAGGGGAAGGGGAAAAGGAACCACTTTGAAATATACCCGAGCACTCTGTTCTTAACTCAGCCTGCCCAACGTAAACTAGTTAACTGGAACCGGACCTGCTTGGGGTTTTATCAAACCCTAACAGATATGGGGAAAGGGAAATACCCAACTCTAGCCCACTGTAGCTATCCTGTTCTACTTAAGTGGGGAGACAAAAAAACCTGAGAGATACTTGCAAAGTTCACAGTCCAGACACATAGGCTCACTGAGAGACAGGGATCTAATCATAGAACATAGAACACTTCCCCTGACCCCCATGGACTGGATCCCCATGGAGTTTTTAACTCTCAGAGTTGTCGGCATTGATCCTCCAGGAAATCATCAACTGTAGTTCAGGTTTCCTACCCTGGTGCTAGTTCCTGTGGCATTTCCTGTTTTCAGCACATTACTAAAGGCCTACTTACAGCAGTTTCTTTTACCCAGAATATCATGTCTGGCTATAAAGGAAAAAAAAAATCACAAGGCATACTAAAAGGCAAAAAACAATTTGAAGAGACAGAGCAATCATCAGAACCAAACGTGACAGGGGTGTTGGAATTATCAGGCCAGGAATTTAAAACAACTATGATGAATATGCTAAGAGCTCTAATCAATAAAGTAGGCAGCACGCAAGAACGAACGGGCAAACACTAACTCGAAAAGACAGATGCAGCCCCATGTTCGCTGCAGCATTCTTTACATTAGCCGAGACATGTAAACAACCTAAGGGTGCATCAACAGATGAATGAATAAAGAAAATGTGAGATATATATTCTGTAATATTCCAGTTTTGAAAACAATGCCACACATTTGTTATTCCTGTGTTGAGGGATGGCAAACGTGTGTGTCCCAGGCAACTCACAAAATCCTAGGGATAGGAGTACCAAAGAAACCCCCAGAAAATAAAGTTCAACCAGTATATCTATGAGAGTATCAGAATATGGATCTATGCTAATGTCTCATCCTGTTGTCCAGTGCATCACCGGATTCTATCTTTGCTCCTAAATATCTTAGAAATCTGTCTACACAGTTTCATCTCCACTGCCATTATCCTAGTCCAAACTATCACAATCTCTTTATTACTGCAACAGCCTCTTAAATGCTTCCCATTATTCACTTTTGTTACTTTCCAAAGTATTTTTTGCCAAGCAAGCAGAATTGTGTCTCTAAAAGACAAATCTGATTGTTCCACTCTTCAGCTTAAAATCATTCAGTTGTTTCGTATTACTCTTTTTAAGATCTTATCAGGGTCTATAAGATTCTGCTTGACTGATTCATTGCCTACCTCTTCTTCTTCATCTCACAAGGTTCTCTAGCCCCATGCACTTCAGCCACACTGACCCTTCATTTCCTCTAAGCAGAAGTCCTCAATAAATTTATGACAAAAAAATGAACTGTTAGGTAGGTCCTTCCACCAATGCAATTCCCCAGATCCTTTATTTCAGTTGGGATTTTTTTTATCACACTCATCAGCCTTTGGACAGCTTCTGTCAGTTACTTTCACTGGAGTTTTCTTTCAGCTTTCTTCCTGCCTTTTTGCATCACCACAGTTACAACAAAACCACTGCTACCCTAGACCATTTAGGGTCCTATTACTATTTTTTAAATTGTGGCAAAATATACATAAAATAAAATGTAGTATCTTAACCATTTTTAAGTGTACCATTCAGTAGTGTCAAGTATATTCACATCGTTGTACAACCAATCTCCAGAACTCTTTCAACTTGCAAACCCAAAATCTCTATCTACTCCCAACAACTTCTCATACTCCAGTCCTCTCAACTACTGTTCCACTTACTGTCTCTATGAATTTGACTACTCTAGATATCTCATATAAGTAGAATTATACAGTATCTGTCCTTTTGTGACTAGCTTATTCACTTATCATAATGTCCTTAAGATTTATCCATGTTGTAGCATATGTCAGAATTCCCTTCGCTTTTACAGCTGAAAAATATACCATTGTGTATATAACACATTTTCTGTACATATTCATCTATCGATGGACCCTTGGGTGGCTTCTACCTTTTGGCTTTTGTGAATGATGCTATGAACATAGACGTACAAATATCTCTTCAAGACCCTGCTTTCAATTCTTTTGAGTTTATACCCAGAAATGGAATTGCTGGATCATATGGTAATTTTTTTTTTTTTTCCATACGCGGGCCTCTCACTGTTATGGCCTCTCCCGTTGCGGAGCACAGGCTCCAGACGCGGAGGCTCAGCGGCCATGGCTCATGGGCCTAGCTGCTCCGCGGCATGTGGGATCTTCCCGGACCGGGGCACGAACCCGTGTCCCCCGCATCGGCAGGCGGACTCTCAACCACTGCGCCACCAGGGAAACCCCATATGGTAATTTTATGTTTAACTTTTTGAGGAATCACCATACCATTTTCCATAGTGGCTTCACCATTTTACATTCCCACCAACAGGGCACAAGAGTTCCAGTTTCTCCACACTCTTGCAAACACTTGCTATTTTCTGTTCTTTCGATAGTAACCATCTTAATGGGTTCAAGGTGATATCTCACTGTGGTTTTGATTTGCATTTCCCTAATGATGATTCATGATGTTGAGCATCTGTTTGTGTGCTTATTGACCACTTGCTTACCTTCTTTGAATAAATATCTATTCAAGTCCTTTGCCTGTTTTCAAACTGGGGGCTTTTTGTTGTTGAGTTTTACGAGTTCTCCATATATTCTGGATGTTAGTCTGAATATCTTATCGAAAGCATGATTCACAAATATTTTCTCACATTCCATAGATTGCCTTTTCACTCTGTTGATTGTGTCCTTTGGCACAAAGAAGTTTTTATTTTGAAGTAGTCCAATTTATCCACTTTTACTTTCCTTGCCTGTGCTTTTGGTGTCATTTCCAATGAGTCCTATTAGTTTGTAAGCATTTTTATACTAGAATCAGATATAGATAAAACAAAAAAATGGAAAAGAAATATTGAGTTTAAAAGAATAAAAAGTTTCCCCAAAGAGTCAACATTGATGCCTACTTTATCCATACTATATGGTCTTATTTTTATTGGAGCTCTATACTCTTTCTGTTTTCTTCTCCATCATGCAATTTAAGCATCTAGTTCAAACCTATAGACATTTTCCTTCTATATATTCTAGAGTCTTACCTCTGACAAATTATTCAATCCTGCCAACATTCCTTCTTTGACAATATCTCTGCCAATTTTAAATCTAAATTACCCCTTGGCTTCAAGCTGTGCCACTGTACTTGACTCCATAGTGGTATTTTGAAAGGAGAAAAGGCTCCTCTGGGATTTCTCATGCACACCTTCCTGCACAGCCCACCAGTAGAGAATCACAGCTGTACATGAGCCAACAGCCTTTCTTCCTGCATTTCACTGCTAGTTTCATGACTCACTTTCCTGTCTGGGCTCCAAAGAGCATCTCCGACTTTGACTGGAGATCATCCCATAATGCTTATTTGGTCATTCCCTTTTTCTTTTCAAGGAAGTTTCTGTGGGTTCTCTCCTCAGGAAATCCAATTTCTCTGATGTCTGGCTTCTCCTTCATCCAACATAATGCATCTGGGCCAACCAGAAACAAAGCATTACACCCAGGCTGGCAGCATTCAGCAGGCAGCAGGGTAAATGAGTAAAACAGCAGAGCAACAGCAATGAAGGGGTATCTAAGTGGCAATGAAATGGCTTCCCAATTAGAAAAACAGGTTAGACTTAAATGGCATCTACTCGATTGCCCAGCCCAGGACCTGAATGCCATCTTAACTCCTTTCTTTCCTGCAGCCCTCAAATCCAATGCCAAGTTCTCTCAATTTTACCTCCTAAATACACCTGAAATCCATCTACTTCCATCCATTCCCACCATCAGTAGCTCAATTCAGGCCGCCGTCATCTCTCACTGGCTTTTCTTTTGATGCTCTTTTGCATTGTAGGGGAGGAAAAATAATTTTCCCTCTACCATTCTGAGTTCTTGGCTAAAAACAGATTAACAAGAGAAAAAACAAAGAAGTTTATTAACACGTATGCCTCCTGTATACATTGGAGATACCTAGGAAAAAAAGAGTAAGTCTTCTGAGATGGCCCAAGTCACTACCTTAAATACCATCTTCAGCTAAATACAAAAGAAAGATTATTTTGGGAGTGGGGTGGCGTTGGGGAGAGGCAATTTACAAGAAGGTGAGAGAAGGAAATGTTTGGTAAGCAAAAATTGCCCTGCTTGCAGATAAAACTCTCAGGTAAAAATGTTATATCTGGTAAAGCTCTCTTCCTGGTAGAGGTTCCCTTTCTAATGTAAATTTTCTTTATAAATGTAGACTTCCCTTACAAAAGGGTAGTTTCTACTCTGCTTTCAGAGCTTCTGCTGTGTTTGCAGTTTCTGGAAAAAAATCAACTCAAAATAACTCATATGCCAAAGAGAGATACATTAGGGTGGCATATTCAGCTATCTGTCAGCACCAAGATCTTATTGATTATAGACCAATGTGATTTCACTTCTTTTACAATGAGAAATATACTAACCATCACCTACTGAGCCCCACTGTGTGTGAAGCTTTAGATTAGTGACAGTTCGGACGTTATCTCCCTTTATTCAACCCTCCAAATATCCTATGAGGAAGGATTAGCCCCATTTTACAGATGAGGAAAATGAGGCTCAAAGAAGTTAAGTAACTTGTCTAAGATTGTTTCCATGCCCAAGGCATGGAACCAAAATTTAAATTCAGCTCTAACTTCCAAATCTACTTCTCCTTGATTACAAACACATACTTGTGATTTATCTCTTGCTGTCAAATGACAAAATAATACAATTTGGTAACGAGTTTGATGGCCTTTATTCAAAGGAAAACAGTCCATGGATTGGTGGAGCACAGTGCCTTGCAAGCAGCAGAGCACTCTTCCTGAGAGATTTTGGGCAGGAGCAAGTTCTATAGCAAGTTCTATAGCACAAGTTCTATAGCACATTGGGCAGAAATGGCATTATTGGCTAGGAGGTCAGGGATTATTTTTTAAGGTGAGCAGGTCCTATTTTCTAGGGTAAGGTAGGCTAGCTAAACTGAATTGGAGGATTGTGTTGGTGTAAATTAGGTTTCCTTGACAGTGCAGGCTGACTTAGATTTAGATTTGTGACATGGGACAGGCCACTGCGGCAACCTCCATTTTGTGGGTCCTGATATACAAATTAACTGTATCATGCCCCTAAATAGTATACAACTCAAAACCTGAGCTAAACGGAAAAAACAAACAAACAAACAAAATACTCTCTAGGCTCAGAAACCCAAATCCTATCTGTTAGCATTATACTTTGGACTTGCCTCTTTCTCTTTCAACCTGGTCTACACCAGGGGTTGGCAAACAATGGATCACAAACCATAGTTTGGCTCCTGAGTTAGGAATGTTTTTTACATGTTGTGGTATTGTGATTTATAATTAGAAATATATATCTGGTCTTCATCCCCATTTCTGGCACAGAACTCCAAAAGCCCTAGGAGTTTCCTAAGTGACACGAGCACTGGGAGAATCTTTTGTTAAAATATTTGGTCTTTTGTGCTTGGTTCCTGAAATAGCTCCAGAGCCATAAGAATAAAAGGAATGTCTTGTTATTCATAACAAGCCCCTTTTAACCAATACCTGTGTTTAAGTTAATGGGGTGACTTTTGGAAAGCCCCTAAGGATGGGGGCTGGTTGCAGGGGAACCCAGCGTATGATTAGAAGGTTGAAACTTTCAGTTCCACCCCCAACCTCCCAGGAGAGGAGAGGAGCTGGAGGTGGAATCAATCACCAATGGCCAATGATTTAATCAGTCATACCTACGTGGTGAAGCCTCCATAAAAATCCAAAAGGACAGAGTTCAGAAAGCTTCTCCGTTGGTGAATACATGAAGTAGGAAGGGGAACACGCTGAGAGAGAGCCTGGAAGCTCCATACCCCTTCCCACATACTTTGCCCTATGCATCTCTTCCATCAGCCTATTTCTGAGTTATATCCTTTTATGATAAACTGATAATCTAGTAAGTAAAACATTTTCCTGGGTTCTCTGTGCCGCTCTAGTGAGTTCATCCAACCAGAGGAGGGGGTCATGAGAACCTCCGGGTTACACCAGGTTGGTCAGAAGCAACCTGAACTTGAGATTGGCATATGAAGTGGGGGAAGAGGCAGTCTTGTAGGACTGAGCCCTTAACTTGTGGGATCTGACGTTATCTCCAGGTAGATAGTGTCAGAACTGAACTGAATTGTAGGACACCAAGCTGGTGTCACAGAATTACTTGATTTGTAGGAAGTCTAGTGTCAGAAGTGAAGTATTCTGTGAGTAGAGCTTTTGAGAGTAGACACACAGGAGGAGTGTTTTCCTTTACGTATTTATACAACTGAAAAAAATCAAAAGAAGAATATTTCTTGACACATGAAAATTACATTAAATTCAGATTTCTGCATCCATAAATAGTTTTGTTGGACCACAGCCATGCTATTATTAGCGTCCGTACTGTTTATGATTGCTTTCACACTATGACAAAACTGATCGCTGTGAAAGAGATGGCTCACAAAGCAAAAAATATGTAGTATTTGGCTGTTTACAGAAAACATTTGTCAAACCTTGGTCTATGGTCCTTGACCAGATTCAGAGTTCCCATTGTATCTCCCTAACTAAACAGTCTTTCAGTATCAGCCCATGGCCTGCTTAGCTCTTTATAACTTTTTCATAACTGAATACAGAGAAATTAGATCACTTGCCCAAGCTAGCCAGGCAAGCAAAAAGCAGACACAGGATTTGAACCTGGCAGTCTCCAGAGACCCTGCTCTAAACTGTGATGCTATATTGCCTCCCTAGGGGAACCTAGGTTACTAAGAACCTGGTAACCTCAATGTCAACATAAAATTCTAGGTACTGTTAAAATCCTCAGACATAGTCTATCTTAAATAAGAGGTATTGCTGTAGGACAGTTCTCCCCTAAGTAGGGAGGAAAAGATAATTATTTAATGATTTTATTGGATGTGTATCACATAAAAAGCATCTCACTTAACCCTCAGAATAGCCCAGACAGGGAGGAATCATAATCCACATTTTTATAAATTAGGAAACTAAAAACAAAAAAAGATTATTTCCTTTTAAATTCACAGATTTAGTATACCAGTGAGGTGGTGGTGGCATGTTGAAATTTATAGACTAGATGCTCAGATATGCAAAACTATAACTGGATTTCTCTGTACCTGAACCAAACTAGATATCAAGCCCCATATTTCTATTCCAGGAAGGGAGGGAAATGTGACAGTATAAGATTACTCAGCCACCGCAGGTATAAAATGTACTAGCCAAAGGTGTTCAGTTTCATTAGTCATCAGAGAAATGAAAATTAAAACCACCAAGTGATGCCCCTATCCACCAGGCAGCATGAGTGAAATGAAAGTCAGGTAATACCAACTGTGGACAAGCAGCAACTAGAACTCTCATTCACTACTGGTAGAAGTGTAAATTGGTGCAACTACTTTGGAAAACTGCTTGGCAGTATGAGTGATGGGTGCTGGAGCTCACAAGAAGTGATGGTTAAATTTCCAGGAATTTTGTGAATCAGCTGATTTCACATTGGTAGCTTGAAATTGGGCAGCTGGAGTATTTACACCACAGGAACTGGCTAACATTATAAATGAGCACCCACCCTAGAGCCAGTTGTTAAACCTTTACCAGCAAACCACTGGGCAATAAAGCTCCACATATATATATATCCTGTGACTCAGCAAATCCATTTCTAGGTATCCACACCTTAGGAATGTGTGCAGATATGGCCCAAAAGCCATGTACAAGAATGTTCATAGCAGCATTATTTGTAATGGCTGGACACCCAAATATCCATAAATACAATTGATAAATTCATGTCCATTCAATGGAATACTATGCAGTAATAAGAATGAAAGAACTGCTATATGCAATAACCCAGATGAATCTCACAAAATGATGGAACAAAAGGAGCCTGAACAAGGGTACATACTGTGTGATTCCTCTACATAAAAGTCAAAAAAGACCAGATTAATCTCTGATGATAAATCAGGGAGGTGGTTACTTGGCGGGGAGGAGAGCAGCAATGACTGAACAAAGGGGGGATTGTGGAGTGCTGGTATTGACCTTTTTTCCATCTAAGTGCTGGTTATTTAACTGTGTTTATTTTGTGAAAATTCATCAATAAAAGGTTTGATTTTAAAAATTAGTCACTTCCGTAACTGGACAAGCAAAGGCAAAAAAAAAGGAACTTCAAATTAAATCTTATACCTTATACAAAAATTAACTAAAAATAGATATTAGATCTAAATGAAAAACATGAAACTCTAAAAAGAGAAGAAAGTCTTTATGACCCAGGGTTAGACAGAATCCTTAGACATGACACCAAAAACATAATCCAAAAAAAGTGGAAAAGTAAAAAAAAAGGTAAATTACATCTCATCAAAGTTAAATACTTTCACTCTGCAAAAAAAACTGTTAAGAGGATGAAAAGACAAGCTACAAACTGGGAGAAGATATTTGCAAATCACATACCTAACAAAGAATATATATTTTGGTTTTGATAAATATACTTTAGTTATGTAAGATGTTACTACTAGGCAAAGTTGAATATTTTTACAACTTCTTGTGAGTCTATAATTATTTCAAAACAAAAAAGATCAATTAAGGGAATTCCCTGGCAGTCCAGCAGTTAGGGCTCTGTGCTTCCAGTGCAGGGGGCACGGGTTTGATCCCTGGTCAGGGAACTAAGATCCGCATGCCATGTGGCGTGGCAAAAAAAAAGAAAAAGAAAAAAAAAAGACATCAGTAGTTTTACCTACCAGACTGCATATTTTTCCACATCTTTGACCGATATTCTAAGCATATTCTAATACAATGCTAATCGGGGTGTAACTGATGAAACTTTTCTACAGGGCAACTTGGCTGAACCAGTCGAGGTCTTAGAATGTACAAACATTTGACCAAGGAATTCCATTTCTGGAATTTTTCCTAAGAAAGTAATCAGAGATACATACAAAAATCTGCAGACAATGATTTCGTTTTTCATAGTTGCTTATAATCGTGAAAAATTAGAAAAAACCTAAATATTGGAAACAAGTATAGTTTATACTACATAGTTAGTAATATTTTGATATACCTAGAATATAGAATACAGTGTAGCCATAAGAAATTAAGCCATAGAAGAATATTTATTGACATGGGAAAATGTTGACAATATACTTCTATATGAAATATGCCCAATAGAAAACAGTATATACAGTTTAGTACCATTTTTATGGAAAGAAAAATAGCCATATATACAAAATCATGCATAGGAAAAAAATAGAAGGACGTACATACCAAATGTTAATGATAGTTATCTCTAGACAGTGGAATTACAAGTGACTATACAATTTCTGCAATAAATTTTACCTGCCTTCAAACAGTATCTGCTTCATGCTATTCTTTCTTGGTTGTGATTAGTTTGATATAATGTCTCTTCAAATAGGTATCTATCAAACGTTTCATGATATATACCAAATCATACTGCTATTCCCATATATTTCATGATATATACCTCCAAATCATACTGCTATTCCCATTACTTGCTACTTTGTAAGAGCAACTAGCAAGGTGCTACTTGCTCTTCCAAACTGGCAATATGGAGAATATTTCCAACTAACACAATATACTATCAAATATGCCACAGCATAGATCTGGCTACGGAAAATTATTATTTGGAGAATTTGAAAACCTTCTAATCAAGAGAAATTTTAAATAGACAAAAAGATACTATAACTAGTTAGGGGTCCATAATGAAGAGTGTAAAATAACTCACGTTCCAGAATTGGAGACTTTTGGGTCTCTCCTTTTTACTATCTGACTTCGGGCCAAGGATATTAGGGTTTTTTAGTCTGGAAAATGTGGTTAATAAAAGAAAGAAGCAAAAATATTTTTTTTAATAAGGGAAAATGGGATCAGAGATAAAAACGTTTTCTATAAAGACCTAAATAAATGTTAGATAAAACAGCTAAAAGGGAATTCAAATTTAGTGTTGCAGAAAAATTAACTCATTCATTTTTCTGTAGCAGCAATTCTTACTGTTTTATATCTTCTTTCACAGGTTTTGACATGCCAAAATTGTGAAGTTATTTTCATGTTAATTAATGGTCTTTAATTATTTTAACAGTTAATACATAAAACATACTTAATTTTTTCATAGACTCTGAGGTAAGTGTTTTAAATAAATATAGGTTACAACAATTAAACACACGTACAACCAATACAGATTTTACTTCTCAGAATCCATCCTAGTGTAAAGCTGTTTACTAGATTCTTATTAAAAATACCAAGTTACGATGTGAGATCTCTTAAAGGTCAAACATCAGAGAATAGAAAAAAAATCTGTGTCCACTCTTCTCTGATGTCTTCCATGCTCCAGCACCATCCCAAACTGCTTCCTTATTTCTGTTCCCTCTCTTTGGAAGGGAATCTCAAGTAAATCTGTGACCAATTAATAATTTTTAATAATTGTTTGCAATCATTATCTTAAAGGGAACAGTTAATGACTTATATCTCATGGATAAATTTATTGTCTAGATGCCTAGAGGTAAACTGCACAACTTGCAGATGAAAGAAGGAACATTTATAAAGCACTGATGAAAGCAAGATGGAAAAAAAGAGGGATTTTCTGTTTTTCCAGTCAAAGATTTGCTCCTTCTCCCCACAAAGTCATGGAGTTGAGAAAGATAGCTGGAGGAGTGTGGATGGGAAATGTGCATCACATTTACAGAACTACGCAACACACTCTCACCTTACACCAGTGGTGTTCTGCCACCTCTACCCCATTCCATAAATGTTCCATTAACCATAGCACAGCTTCTGGCATAGTTCTAAATTCTCAATGAAGATCACAAGAAAGTACTTCCAGGTTGTTAAAAGAAACCAGAATATTACACCAACACATTTCGGCGGTGGGAGGAGACTACTGGCACACCACATTTATTGCTTAACAGTACAAGAATTAAACAAAAGAAGTAGACTAGAAAATCACTTTTTGAAATTTCACAATCACCAATTTGCGACAGAAACTGAGGCATAACACTTATGCTAACGAATCTGTTAGATGAATTATCACTTCAGCACATAACTGCAGATGGATACTCCTGGATTTTCACTTAATCCATCACTCCATGAGCACTATGAAATGAAAGGTGACATACTTATGAACTAAAATCACAAGAAGAAACTCTCTAAGATCAATCTTCAATGAGCCCCTATTTCAATAAGCCATACGGAGCAGTAAAAAGCAGTAAAAGGTAATATTCATTTAACAAAACGAGAATCCCAATGACAAGAAATCAGGTATTTATATTCCTCTAGAGACACTTCTTCCCCACCTAACAAAGGCACTTGACATGTAATGAAATGCACAGTTAATTCAGGTACTGCCCTGGGCAACTGTTACCTTCCTAAAATTATATGAAGTGGTGATTAAGTTCAAATTAATCCTTCTGAATCAGCCTGAAACACTCATGAAAATATCACAAGTTCTCTATTTTTGGCAGATGATATAGCCAAAGAAGAAAAGATAATATTGGTGTCCCCAATGAGCTGGCTGACTTGAACAGTCCAGGATTCTCTCTCTGCACAACATATTCCTTGATGACTGTGGAATTTGTATATGATTATAGGCAAATTAACCTTTCATACAGTTTCAGGTATTAATGTTCACTCCTCTTCTTGTCTTTTCTTACTTTTTTGTTCTTTCCCAAAGTCTTAGATGATTCCTCCTGAAAAAGATATAAATCAATGTAGTATCTTCCTACATTTATATGAAGGTACTAGCTTAGGACTTTTAAATCCTAGTCATATAGAATATGTATAATAGTGAAAGTATAATTACTTCCATATGTACCATCTTTCTGTTTTACAGGGCTCTTTCATTTATAGTCTATTTTAATATTTCCGAAACAATCAAGGATAATCAAAGAAAATACTCATTTATCTCAGTTATCTAACAGGTTTATGTTTGAGTAATTTCAATTTTATACGTTTATTTTTTAAATTATTTTTTTGGCCACACCATGCGGCCTGTGGGATATTACTTCCCTCACCAGGGATTGAACCCATGCCTCCTGCAGTGGAAGTGCAAAGTCCTAACCACTGGACAGCCAGGGAGTTCCTCTCAATACTATTTAATCCATTGTTCATTTTCCAAAGTAAGGCAGCAAAGTTTAAATAAAAGAGATATGAACATATCTGAAATACGAGACAAAAAACCTCGAAGTATAAAGGAAGAAGGCATCTAAAGGCATGCCAGGGGAAAAGGGATACACTATGACACTAACAGAGAATGTTAGAATTTTATAGATGTTTAAAGACTATCCAGTTCACTGTAGCATTAGCTATAACTTCTACGGGTCTCAATTTTAGGGAGTGGAAACTAACTGGTCTTTAAGGTTTTTATAAAACTCCATGAATCTACAAAATTAAGGTTTGAAGAGATGAAGTGATCCTCCCAAGGTCACACAACTGGTCAATTACACTGTTCTGACTAAAACCTAAACTTCCAGTTTCCTAATCCAAAGGTTTTTCTAATGCACCTCACTCGTTCTGCTTCACTCTTAATTTTCGTTTTCCTTTTTCTTTTTAAATTTCACAGGCAGTGGTGAGAAACTCTCTAGATATAATATCAGTAACCACTTACTGGTGAACTTGTGTAGTTCTTCTCCACTAGAATGTTTCTGGCACAGTTGTTGATATGTTTGAAGCGATCTGGTCCTAGCAAAATCCCTCCATACCAGCGTGATACCACCACCATGACATTTCTCACATTCAAAATCTGTTATTTTCAGAAGCATAATTACATACAAATATAGACAGGCACAGATGTGAGTTTTAAAGGAAAATGAAAAAACCCATACATAAAATTGCACATAAAATTTCCCCGACTTTAATGTTAGAACCATGAGTAAGCAGAGTGCGATTTATAACAATTCAGGGGACAGAATGTTAGAATGAGAAGGGAATTTGGAAAACAAACACTGTGTTCCACAGTGTCCTTGAATTGCAAACTTGGGGACCACCAGGCAGAGTGAAGGGGAGATCATGCAGTGGGGTTCCAGTTCTTGGTGACTTCAACCAGAATAGCTTAGCTTAGGCAGTTTTTTACCCCTAGGTCAAACAGCAACACAAAACCTGCTTCTGAACAAAACAGCTAGAGAGAACTGGGGCTGCATGAGTAATCACTGGTGCCTACCAGTAAGGTCTTCCTCAGTTTGACATTTGTCAAATGCTGCCCTTAACGTGAAGCCCACCAGTCTACAGGCCTGACCCCCACAGAGTTCCTATCAAGGAAAGGGCCTGGTTAGAAAACAAACCTCCACATACAATAGCAGAAGAAACTATAGCAACTACCTTAGGAAAAAAACAATCCATTCTTAAAATTAATGAACAATCAATGATCACCAGACAGATGAAGAAAATCCAGCAGCATGAAAGAGAAAGGACAAGATAAACTAAAATGGACCAGGAAAAATTTAAGGAAGAAAACATCTAAAAAAAGAAACTCTAATTAGTATACTCAGAAAAATTTTATAAGATATTGTATCCATAAAAGCAGAACAGCACACTATGAAAAGGGAAAAACAGAGAACAAGAAAGAACTCTTGAAAATTAAATACATGGTTGCTAAAAAAAATTTTACTTTGATAGAAATTTTGGAAGACGGTCAAGAAAATGTCTTAGAACATAATAAGGCAATGAGATGGACAACTTAATAAAAAAAGAAACATTCTGGATCTACCCAGAAGTCCAATATCCAACTAACAGGAGTTCTGCAAAGACAAAACAGAGAAAATAGAGGAGAGGAAATTGTCATGAAACAAAAAGGATAAGTTTTTCCAGAGCTGAAGATAATCTTCTATTGTCTACGACTGAAAGAGCTTGAAAGCACAGCACTCGTTATTAACCTCTTGCTTTCTGCCCCACATCCAGCGGTTAAAATTATCTATCGATGTTCAAAAACTAACTACTAATAAAACCAAGTTATCTCATGTTATATAGGCTAACTGATTTACTTATTCCTAAATGGAATTTAGGAATGAATTTTGTTGAGAAATTTTATGGTTCACAGAACAGGATTAACAGGATTTAACTCACACTTACCTCCATGAGGTGAAGAAGACGCCCCCCAGCTGCTGTTTCCCCGTCATCCTCACAGTCCTGTAAGAAGGTCTGTTTATCCTCACAATATATTCTAGAAATACACGTGACAGTGTTACACTTTAAAACCTTGAAATATTGTATTCAATAATAAAAGTTACTCCTTCATATTTGTTGCCATCAATTTACTTCCAAAATCAGCATACTTGTTTTAAAAAAATCTTTCTTGAACTATAAATTAGCTATATTTTCACCGACGATTTCCTACCCAGTATGCTTCACTTTTTATATTTTGGAAAGCTAGGAATCAAGGGTACCTCCTTTAAATCAGAAATGCTACAATTATGGGAAGGTGAATTTACACATCTGACACTTCCTCCACTTCATTTAATCTTGAAGCCGAGATTATAGAGAATAGTCACTAAAAAACGTTTACTGAGAATAAACTATATAAGCATTACAGGCACATAATAGGCGCTATGAAATGGTATAAAAGAAATCAGTGGTGTACTCCTGTCATCAGAGTCTAAACTCCAGTGAAAGAGAAAAAAAGTATATAAAAAAGATGGAGGTGATAAAACCAACATTAAGTTAATATTTTATACTTTCCTAATATCTTATTCTAGCCGCCAAGCATTTATCTATCTTGCCCATTCTAAGAATTATAAGATTTATTTTTCTCTGTAATTTCCCCCTGGATAGTTATCAATATCAGAGATAAATCATGGTATTTTTACCCATTTAAATTATCTAGAAAGTTAGCACGGGCTACACTGCAAATGAATAAGCTTGGCAAATAAGTGTGAGTTATAAAAAGAAAACAGTGCCAGTTAAGGTATGCCATCTAGTGCATTTTTTAGGCCCTTACAAATGGTACCATCTAGGACTAGGCAAATATAGCAAAGGTATCTTTCCAGTTATGGTGATAAAAAGCCAAATATTACCTTATCTATACACTTAAGTCAATTATATTAATTTTATTATAGCAATCCTATTCATTCATTCATCTTCCCATCTACCAAACCATCTATTCATTCATTCACTCAGTATATATTTACTGCCCACCTACTATGACCAAGCTCTACTATTATTTAGAGTTGGCCTCATTTGAAGGAAAGAAAGTTAGTACTATTAAACAAAATGTTATATGGCAAATTTAAGGCAAAAAGGATTCCGGGGTTGACTTTATAGAACAAATGAAGAAATCTGACTATATAAATCAGTACTGTTAGGTTTAAAAAAAAAAGGAAATACCATGGACATTTTCACTAACCCTTTCCTCACATGCCAGGAAGATAATGATGCAGCATCCGATAGCTGTGTGTACCAGTAGCCTGAAGAGTGCCCCATAACTCCAAAGCAGGAACACAGCCCCAGAACCAGGAAGTAACCTTAAAAGGACCCTAAGCATTCAAAATACACAACACAAAGTCCATGTACCAAATAAAGGTTATTTCTTTAACTCCCAGTGGAGTCCTTCAAGCCTCCACTTTATGCCTTTTTATTGTTATCTGACACACAATTCTGACAAGCTAAGCTCCTTCATTCCCAAGCATCAATTACATAAGGGGGTGAGTTGGAGGGGCTGCTACATGCAGTCATGCTGACATCTGTAAGAAGTGACAGCTGATCACCCATTAATAAGCAAAAATACTCAAGTACTTAAAAAAACAAAAATCTGGGGCCTGAAATAGACTATCCAGCACATTATTTAACTTTTTGATAACTTAAGATCAATATCATGTCCAGCAACTGTTGAAGGTGCAGCCAACGTGGCCATGTAGGAATAAGATTGAGATAAATGAAATTAGATTCTCAAATTCAGCTCTACCACTTAACAACTATGTGATCTTGAAAAAGTTAACCTTTTTACAGTGGCACAGTTGCTGAAATAATTAGATTTAACTTATGTAAAGCACATGACACAGAGTAGGCCCTCAACAAACACGTGGGATGAATGAATAGTACCTATCAATACTTTTACAGCACATTCTAATCACTGAGACCAAGCACAGTCTAATCCCTCATTTTTATACTGATGACCCTAACTCACTAAGGAAAAACCAAAATTCTGTGTAGTGATACTCTAATAATAAATAGTTTTTTTGGTGAGATTGGGCACTTAAAGGGATGTGACTTAGTAATATTAAAAACTTACCTATCCAAAGTGATAAATATATTTGAGATTTTTGAGTTTTAGATAGCCTAGATTTTACAAATAGTCTGAATCACATTTTAAATTTGCACCAAATTCCTATGTCTATATTCTGATTTATTTTAGTCCTAAACTATGTTCTGTAAGTCTGTACTAATCTGCATATTTAAAAAATATACCCTCATCTCTTTACTAACAAATCAGCAGATTTCTATAAAACCTTCGTACTCAAAACTAAAACACATGTAGTGAAAGAAGCAGTCTTAATTCACTGCATAAATTGGTTTAAAAGAAAAACCTTAGAAAAAATTTGGCAGTATGTATCAAGAGTTTCAAAAATGTTCATACTTTTTGATAATTCTACTTCTAGGAATCTATTCCTTTTTCCTTTTTGATTATACTTCTGTTTCATTTCAAAAAACAATATGAAACAACCAGAACCTATCCTGAGGAAATAATGCAAAAAGTACACAAAGATGTTCACGGGACTATTCTTTATAATACTTAGAAAAAATGAAAAACTAAAACAAAAAGGAAATGGTTAAATAAATTGTGGTATGGAGCTTCAAACAAATATTATACAGCCATTAAAATAATGTTTATAAAGCAATTATAACAACATGGAAAAATGCTTTTGTTACACTAAGGAAAAATCTTGATACTAGAATAAAGCATTGAAAAGAATAAAAAAGAAAATATTTCACAATATCAGTTACACTTAATGGCAGAAAATGGTTAACTTTTCCTCTGATTTTTTTTCTGCCATTTCCAAATATTCCACACATGATTACTACTTTTATAGTGGAAAAAAAATACATAATAATTGTTGCTTTTTTAAATCATGCATCAGTTTTCCCCATTTTTTTTTTTAATATTTATTTATTTGGTTGCACTGGGTTTTACTTGTGGTAGGCAGGCTCCTTAGTTGCGGCTCACTGGCTCGTTAGTTGTGGCATGCGAACTCCCAGTTGAGGCATGCATGTGGGATCTAGTTCCCTGAGCAGGGATTGAACCCAGGCCCCCTGCATTGGGAGCGCAGAGTCTTAACCACTGCACCACCAGGGAAGTCCCTTCCCCCATTTTTTACAAAGCACATTCCTAAAATTGTGATGATCACTTACCGGTATGCATAGATGTTGTGGGTGGCACTAGCAATTTTCTTATTCTCATACAATTTGGCAAGAACCATTTTCACCTTAAAAACAGCAGTAATGTAAATAAACTAATGTATACTTTTTATTTGCTCTGTAAATAAATGCTAAAAAAACCCTTAAAGCATATTGATATACTAGTGTAGTGAAATTAACAAGAGTTATTTAAAGACTCAACCACATTCTGAAAAAGCCATTTCCAAAGTTTTCTCCTCATTTTAGGGGCAAAAACTGGTTCTCTAATTGGTACAAAAATGATAGACCTGGTATTTTTGACCACCAGTTATCAACAAATATCTGAGCAGTAACCATGTCCAAGGTACTTGTACATAAGAAATTTTCCCCATACTGTATAGAGAAATTTAAACGAAAATATAAGAATTTCTAGAAATGAGCTCTGAAAACTTACCAAAGTGACAGGTACAGAATAATGGTATGTTCTAAATGTTATAAAACCAAAACTCTCTCTGGGAGTCAAATAAGGTTCATAGAGGAGGTAACAAGAGCCAGGTCTTGAAAGATAAATGACAGTTCTGCATCAAAATGGAAGATTTGGGTGGGGCAAGAAGAAGCCATTCCACTTAGAGGAAACAGCATGTACAAACATACCAGATTTAGTAAGCAGAAATAAACGATGCTTAGTTAAATTGGAACTTCAGATAAACGACAAATTTTAAAATTATAAGTATGGCCTATGCAATAATGTTTATCTGAAATTCCAATTTTAGCTAGCTATTTTGTATTTTATCTGTCAACCTTAGCAGGGACATAAAAGAGAAAGATTCAGGAAGTGACCAATAGTTTTATGTAGCTCTACCTCAGAGTATGAATGAGATGATAGAAGATGTATCAGAATGATTAAAGTAGGGTCTTATCACAAAGGGCCTTGTATAATGTGTTTAGATTTTTTCCTTGTAGCCAATGGAAATCAGCAAAGATTACTGGGTATGTGGGGGAGGAGTGACACGTGGTCAGATCTTTTAGAAAGGTAGTTGGCAAGGGGCACAGAAGAAATACTGGAGGTAAGGAAGACCAAGCTGGAGATACAGAGACCAATTTGGATCAGAAATTGTGCAATCTTGTGCTTCTCAGACTCCCAGATTCCTGATTAATAAAGTAGACACTGACCTCTCAGATTTATTTCAGCTCTCACAAATTATGATCCTGTAAGTCTAAGTGACTATAATCAGAAATGGAAAAAGGATCCAGTATGGAGAGATTCAGAATGGAATGTCTAAGGAGGACCCTGGCAACAAGATTATGAGCAATGGCCAAGGGCAAAATAGGGTTCCTGAGAGAAAAGCCCAGAAGCTTGCACCAAAATCTGTTATTTTGACCACAAATCAATGAAGGAAAGAACTTCCTCTTCCAGAGACTAAAAGAGAGTGAAAAGGCAGCCTGGCGCAAAAAACCGTATTCCTATAGTCCAGGGCTTTAGAAGAATTTGGAGAGACCAAAGGGAAGAGACCAATGCTTAAAACCTATGCTAAGCTAGTTAGACTTTTCTGGTTAATTTAACTTTATAGGTATACTGAAATTGTCTCTTACATTAATAAAGTTTAGGTTAGATTATAGCAGCAAGGAAGAAGAAAATGATTCTGCTGAAAAGAGACTGAGAAAGACAAAGACCTAGGAATACTATTTTTGACTGAAGATTTTCCCATATAATATCCTTTGGTGGATATCAGGCCACCTAAAATCAGGAAGCAGAAAGGAAAAGGAATTCAGGTTGGGAAGACTGGGCTCAACCACTCTGTCCACTGTCCCCTTACTTGGGCAACAATAGAACAGGCTAGGTTTTATAGAACTCCCACATGATAAGACAAATAATTTTTCAACAAGCTATTGATATTAAGCATCATAATTTTCTACACCACCACAATGGGTTTTTCTTCTTTGAAAATCCATTGGAGAGTTAAGCCCTAATCAGAGTCTGGCTACAATTTTGAAAGCAGTGATAAACAGAAACAAATATTCCATGATTCCCAATAATTTGGAGGTAGAAAATTAGCAAATAATTTTTATCTTGCATGAAAATTAAATGTAATAGTATAAACAAAGATATTATTGCAAAACCATTTGCTTGAATTACTTTGGTAAAACAACATCAAAGTGAACTGGACACAGTAAGTTTACCTGTTTGGGACAAACTACTGGAGCCAAGTGTGCCTGAAAAGTACTTCTTCGGTCTGTGATAGGAATGCCATGATCAATCGGAGGTAATTCTTCTATTTCTATAAATTTAAAGAACTATATTACTTTTATTTTTTAAATTCTTACATTCAAATACTGAAAAATTGGCAATGGTATAGTGGGGGGAGTTTGGAGAGAGATGTAAATTATATGGCAAATCAACTCAAATAACAAATACTGGTTGTCTATTAAAATTAAATTATAATTTTAAGTAAAAAGTTTCCCAATATATTGTACATTAAGATAAAACTACTTGACTTATAAATGATTTTCACAAGTGGTAATGGCAGGTTGGGACTCAAATCCTGGAGTTGTTTCAGTTGTATAAGTTGGTATAACATCTAATTTTTAAGAGTACAAAGGGGTCCTGAGACCAAAAAGATTGACAGCTGCTAATATGGAATATTTATTCATTTTACTGCTGATGGACCTCTGGGTTGGGAAATCTATGACTTTGTTTTGTATAGCTGTAATATAATGACTTCTGCTAATAAAACTGTTCCTACTTCATAGGACTGAATTAAATGTATCAATAGTACACCAAATTGGTATTCCATTGAGTACTGTGATTTCCAGTTATTCTGGAAACCATTGATTTTACCCTTAACTTAGATGAGAAACTTACCAACCATCCTAGCTGCTGCACCTGCCTCATTTAGGATGAAAAGTTATTCAGAAAAAAAGAATTTAATTTTTTTCTATTTCTATTCACTGATCTGTTGAATCTTACCAAGTCAGTTTGCTTTATAAGTGATGAAACACTTCAAGTAACATGTGTGAAAATATTTCTGGAGCACTTTAAATAACTTGCCAAAAATCACTGCACTGGTTTGTGGCAGGACATGGCGAGAAGCCAGGTTTACGCAGGATGTTCTTCCTTCCCCCTGTAGTGTTCTCTTCTTGAACAGACTGTGACCACTGCACTAGTACACTACTAAGGTCAATAGGAACTGGATGCGATTTATTATGACTATGATTTTCACTCTTTTTCTTTTAATAGTGGATCTTCTTTCCCAAAAGACATCCTATGCCAAATCTGCAAATATGTGTATGAATAAAATGGGAACTACTTAGAGTGAAACAGGAGCAGGTATACTGGGTGTTCTTCCCCACTCATTCACAGCTTCTTTGTCCCCTTCCACTAATACTGAGACACTATGCAAGAACTTCAAATTTTCATTTACTGTTTAAAAGCTACTGTATAATGGCATAGGGAACTCCCTATCTTCAAAGAGAATGAACATTCCCTCTGGTCTATCTTGTTTTTGTAAGAGACTTGAGGAAACTGACTGTATCACTCAAAATTTTAAAATACTAAAATGGAACATACTTTCTGATAGAAATATAGAGCTGATTTATCACATCAACCTATCCATAAGCTGAATACTACTTTATCATGGAAAAAATTTGCTTAAGCAAAAACTAAAATTCTAAAGGCATTTCACTAGCTTTAATTCAGTGGTTGTACCTTCAATTATTGTATTTATATTTGTGAGCAAAGACTAAAATTTAACTCTGAGCTATCAGTAGACCGCTAAGGATTTAAAAGTAAAAATATAAAAGCAGGATGTGAACTGAAAGTATTAACACAGCTTTTCTTAGTTTCAATTTCTCTCACCACTAATTCAAAACTCCAGATAAATAGCAAAAAAAAAGAAAAAGTAAATTTCTATTTTTTTCCTCACCATTCTGATAGACCTAGCAAACACCAAAATGGCCAGGAGACAGAAAAAAAATAACCCAATTCTCTACAAATTAATAAGAATTTCCTAAAATGTGAGTTTACTAAATTTCTATACCATTCCAAATGGTATAGAAATTCCATTCATAATGCTACCATCCCGCTTTCCTCAAAATAAACTAATAACATTATACCTGTTCGGTTTTCACTGACATCAAAATCCAATGCTTTAACTGGATTTTCTGGTTGACATGCTAAAATGAGATCATCTTCACATTCAATATCTTCCTCTTCAGTTTTCTTCTTTACGTCTGGGCCTATGTGGATACGAGACATGATGAGTGATCATAAGACAGTAAGAAATTACACTTAAAAAACCATTAGTCTTGGTCTCTAGACACCAGTCTTCAACAGAAGGAACCAGGGCTCCTACAAGAAGTGGTTGACTCCAGGGTTGGGACAAGGAAAATACAAGATGATCCTGGAATATCTTGTGATTCCAGAGAGTAAAGAAATGTTCAAAAAACAATGGAAGCTTATAAAAAACACAGGAGCCTACCTGAGAGCTCTCCTAAAGGCCAAACCTGGAACAATTTGAGCAACAAAATAATGACAGTATGGAATTTTAACTCACGAAATAAAATAATATGAGTTCATACTAATATAAGTAATCAAATAAATAAATGTGGAAAAGAGACATCTTGTTCTCAGAATTCCAATTAATCATAGCAAGAAGGAAATGAAAGTCACCATATTGTTACAACACCATATTGTTTACAAATACTGTTGATAAGATACACTAATGGATACTAAAATCAGTAGGTTAAAGTTTAAGGAGGAACAGGGTATTAGCATAGCCTCAAAGTATCTCCCCCAAGATACTTATCAACTACAAAGGGAAAAACAGTAACTGATCACTTTATATGTCAACCTGGCTGGGCCATGGTACACAGATATTTGGTCAAACACTATTCTAGATGTTTCTGTAAAGGTATTTCTTGGATGGAATTCACATTCAAATCAGTTGACTTTGGGTAAAGCAGATTGCCCTCCATAATGCAAGTGAGACTCTAGTTAAGATCTTAAAAGAAAAAGGACTGACCTCCCCAGAGGAGGAGGGAATTCTGCCAACATACAGCCTTCAGACTTGAGTTGCAGTATCATTCCTTCCCTAGGTCTCCAGGCTGTCAGCCTACCTTGCAGAGTTTGGACTTGCTAGCGTCCATAATCTCATGAGCCAATTCCTTAAAATCAATCAATCTCTTTCTTTCCCCCCTCCCTCCCTCCTTCTCCCCCCACCCAACCATTCCTTCCCTCCTCCTCTCTCTTTATAATACACAAACACACACACACACACACACACACACACACACACATCTTATTGGTCTGTTTCTCTGGAGAATGCTTGATTAATACCGTAACTTTACAGTGGAAACATTTGGCAGATACCACCTTAACCAAGGATCAAGGTAAATATCACCATTAATAAAGCATATTGATATCATTAGCTCCTTGATATAATACACTGTGAAGGATACAATATCATTTCTGTGATATTCTTGCCAAAATGCCTAATCTTACTCCAATCATGAGAAAACAATGGACAAATTCAAATTAAGGGACATTCCACAAAATAGTGTCAGGTCATGAAAGGTCAAAAAAGTGAAGGAAAGACTGGGGAACTATTTATAGACTAAAAGGGAGTAAGGAGAAATAACAACTAAATACAACCAAGAATCCTAGACAGAAGTCTAGAACAGCAGAAAGAACATTAGTGGAAAACTTAGTGAAATCTGAATAAGCTCTTTAGTTTAGTTAATATTATACCAATGTTTGCTTTCTGTTCTTTATAATTATAATATGCTTATGTAAGATGTTACTAGGGAAAGCAGGGTGAGGGATATAACAGAGCTATTTCTACTATTTTTGCAACTTTTCTGTAAGTCTAAAATTAGTTCAGAATTTTTTAAAAGTATAAATAGTATACAATTACTTCAAGATTTAACATTTCTGGGGTTTTCTTGCTGGCGCAGTGGTTAAAAATCCACCTGCCACTTAAAAATTTCACATTTCTATAGTAGAGAAAATGAAATAGTAAAGAATAAATATGTACTGAAGATTAATAGTAAAATAAAAATAAATTACTTGTCAAGTGGGTACCCTGGAGAAGAAAATTCTCATGAGATATCCTGATCACTAGCTTATACCCTTATTCATTTTTCAGAATTATTAAACCTTCCATTTTAATATGAAGTCTAGAAAATTTCTAATTAAAAAATTCTAAACAAATTTTTTTTCAAATTATAAATTATACAACCTAAGTCAATAACTCGAAAATGTTTAGTGTGGCTAAACCAAATTATAGATATAGGTGGGAAAGGGAAAATACCATTTTAAGATCAATAATTAAAAAAATTTCCTAATAGTTCAGTGATTCCAAGCTTTTTGGAGTCCTAAATTTTTGCTTATTATCCCACATTTTTGCAATTATCCCACACTCTAGAATGGTGGATTGGCAAAACTCAATTTTTGTTTTGAGGTTTCAAAACCCTTCTCAGATGCCCTGAAATGCTGCAAAATCAGAACATGAATCATAAAAAGTCAAGGAAAATACTTCAAAAAAATATTGTCCCATGATCAGAATATCTTCAGACCATTTATCTCTTTGATTTTAATGGAAACAGTAAAAACATTTGCTTCTATAGAGAAACAGTAAAATGCTCTGAAAAAATATATATTTCTATCAACTTTAAATCTATACTGATTTTGGTAAGGGAATCCTTAATAATTGGTTCCATGTAAATAACCTTCTAAAAATTAGTAAATAGACTATTAGGTTTTGTTTTGTTTTTTAATCCCTCTTCTCCCCAAATTGAAAATAATTCTACCAGTGATAATAATAAAACTCTATTTGGAAATAAAATGAGGCTTAGTAATTTTCCTCTCTAAAGGGCTTTTGTAGTAACTGGAACAAAGACTAGCAAAGTAAATAGAAAACATAAGAAATTTCTATGTTGTTGTATATTATGATTCAATAAAACTATAATAATAGAGCAAAATATCAATTTTCAAATGTCCTGAAATTATATAGTGGTGATGGTTACTAACTTTGGAATAAACTAAAAACCACTGAATTATACATTTTAAAGAGTGAATAATCATGGTATGTGAATTCTATCTCAATTAAAGAATCAACTTTCAAAGTCAATTTTTATATCTTAAATACTGGTCAGTGTGTTTCCCAAAGTTCTTTTTGTATAAACACTACACTCATGTGAAGCTAACGTCTAACTTACATAGTCCAGTAATTCATGAAGAATGTTACATGGTTCATATTACCATAACAATAGTCAAAGAAAGCAAAGTTTGTTTTTTTTTTTGCGGTACACGGGCCTCTCACTGTTGTGGCCTCTCCTGTTGCAGAGCACAGGCTCTGGACGCGCAGGCTCAGCGGCCATGGCTCACGGGCCCAGCTGCTCCGCGGCATGCGGGACCTTCCCGGACCGGGGCACGAACCCGTGTCCCCTGCATCAGCAGGTGGACTCTCAACCACGGCGCCACCAGGGAAGCCCCAAGAAAGCAAAGATTTTTGACCCAAGTTCTTTAACCATAAAATTCTATTTCTATAAGAGTTTATAGTAATATGAAACCAAGCAGGCTAAAGCTTATAGAAAGAAATAACCATATTTACATGAGTAAAGAACTTTCCAGAGAAACATATTTTATCATATAAAAACATAAAACAGCATACAGATCTTCATTAAAAGTTTCAATGAAAATATCTAGATGAAAATTTAATGACTGTAAATTAAAAAAGCAAACCTACCTGGTTCTGTCATCTGAGATTTTTGTATTAAGACATCTCTTATTTTCTCCACCCACAGGTAAAGAATACTTTCACCAATATTCTGTCTAAACAAAATTCAGGGGAAAAAGGTGTTATTAAAAATTTCCTTCTCAGTGGCATGGACATATATACACTACCAAATGTAAAACAGATAGCTAGTGGGAAGCAGCCGCATAGCACAGGGAGATCAGCTCGGTGCTTTGTGACCACCTAGAGGGGTGGGATAGGGAGCGTGGGAGGGAGACTCAAGAGGGAGGGGATATGGGGACATATGTATATGTATAGCTGATTCACTTTGTTATAAAGCAGAAACTAACACACCATTGTAAAGCAATTATACTCCAATAAAGATGTTAAAAAAATTTCCTTCTCAAATTCAAGAAAATATAGACATATTTACAATCTAAGAAATTATATGCAATCTAGCTGTGCCTTTTTTTGGAGCAGGGTTGCCGTGCCGTGCAGCTTGTGGGATCTTAGTTCCCCGACCAGGGACTGAACCCAGGCCCTTGCAGTGAAAGAGCTGAGTCTTAACCACTGGACCACCAGGGAATTCCCTAGCCATGCCTTTTAAAGAGGAATTTATAAAAACATGCAATTTACTAACATTTGTGGATGAGTATTTAATACATCAACATTAAAAATTCCAACTGGCTCCCAAATTAAAATTAACATTGCTCACTTAAAATAAGTAGAAGAGTTGCAGCCAAAGAGGGGAAAGAAAATTTCTGAACTTGAACTGGATGAATTAAGATAGATATAAATATGACTTAGTTTCTGTCAGCGAATATAATTGTAGTATTGATGCCCAGTCATTGCTTGCTTTTCTAAACTTTTTGAACAATTTCAAACCACTTTTTTTATGTACTTATTTCAACAAATAAGAATACAAAGCATTTGAGAAACTCCCTCAGAAAGGCAATTTACAAGACTTAAAAGACAATCAATGGAAAACTTTATATTTTTATTTTGTTTTGGACAAAATATTCTATTGCCCAAATTGATTCATTTTGGTTCCAAATAGCTGTCTGGCTGCCTCAGATAATTAAATCCATCTCAAAGGCTCACTGAGAAAAAGAACATGTCATAGTTCATGTCCATAGCATTATGTTAAATGATGGCAACAGCAATAAAATAAAGGCCCAAGTGTCTACTCTTAGGAGATGACACTAATTTTAGATAAGTTTTAATAAGTGTGTTTAAAGAAATCATCATACTACTTTATAACACCTTACCTCCTTCCTAACAGTTGCTCTTGAAACCATCATCTTTTTATCATCACTCATCAGCACCCAAAGGAAATTTTCAAAGCAAGCATACAGAAGAAAACAACACTTTTCAAATAATTCTGTATCCTCAAACCCTCCATCTCACCCGTAACTCCTGAGTACTAAAACAATCCTCCGTGTACTTTGGCAACCTGTCTTATTTAGAGAGAGCAAAAGTCAGTTGGAAAGGTTTTAAAAAACTGAGAATGTTGGTTGAGTTTCTTTTAAACAATTCCTACCCCCATCCTCTCTTCTCAATAAAAGATTGAGAGGTATACAGAGAAAGGTAAAATGTACTGAGTATATACTAAGCCCAAAGTACATTATATGTATCAACACATTTAATGCTCATAATTGTCTAATAGAGTAGGTTTTATTTCCCCATTGTACAGATGAGAAAGCAGACCTAGAAAGATCAATTAACTTGTCTAAGACAATAAGCAGTAAGAAGTCCAGAGCCAGAAAGTGAATGTAGACTTACTCCAAAGCTCAGGTCGCCCACTGCGTTTTGCTCTCCTATCAAGCAGCTGTGTCCTTAGGCAAGTAAGACACTTGAGCTCTGAGTCTCAGTTTCCTCACCTATAAAACAGATTTACAGCATCTTGCCTTACTTTACAAAAGTATTCTCTTTTCAAGTGGACCTATCTTAATTCACTCAACAGATCTTTAAGGGCCTTGCCTATACACCAAGTACTACGTGCAGCCCTGGGGGTATGGAGGTGAATGAGAAAATGGGGTCCCCTGTCTCAGTGTTCACAGTTATTATCCTTACAAATGTATGGTTTTATATGTAATTCTCTCCATCCCCTAATCTCATTCTATTTAATTCATCACATCATCATCACCAAAAGTAGTAGCACTAATACCCAGTGTATACTGAACACCTACTATATAAGATGTAGAAAATGCTTTGTTACTTCACTTAATCCTCATTCATAACCACCTTGGAGACAGGAAAATCATCCCTCTGTGAATATATATTCACATTCAGATTTGTTGTTATTGTTGTTAGGGGACTCTTGGGGGCAGGGGACGATGGAAAATACCTTGGAAGAATTTTCACAATTAATAGGTAATTTTTCCTAATAATAAAGAAATTAAACCTTAACTCCAAATTTCCTCTCCTCTGGCCCATGGCTTCCTGCAGAACAATATACAACAGCACTCTGCCCATAATCAATTATTAAATGCTTCCTTCTTCCCTAGTATTTAACCAGACTTCCTGAAATCCATTTTAAGGAACTTCTAGTGGATGTAAAACATTTCCTAAAGAAAATGAAAATTAAATTATTTGTTCCCTTGGACCCCCAAATTTATCACTGATGGTGGTTTGGGTGTTTTTATTGTTGTTATTACTGCTGTATTTGTGTTTTCTCTCATGACAATAGTTTGTTCATACCTTTTTGATTCAAGTGTAGTTGATTGTTCATATCTTTTAACTACAGACTAGGATTTGGTAGTTTTCAAACTTTTGCCTTCGCTGTAATGAAATCTCTCACAGAAACAGACAGAAGCTGTAGTCTTCCCTCCTATGCCCTTCTTCCCCTCACCCAATGGTCCTTGAGGAAGTCAGCTGAATCCTAAAAACTGGTACAAAATCTGAGAACTACTCATTATAGGGTGAGAAGCTAAGCTTTTATTTATGAAATTAAGTTATGCTAAAGTAGCTGAATATAAAAAGTCTAGAACAAAACTTGTTTCAAACTGAATAAAAGATCAACTTGGATTAAAAACTGATAGTTTAGTTGAGATATGCTGTGATTAAATACACCTAAATAATTATTATCCAATTCAGAATGATCCAAACAGAAGGCAAGTTACTTGTGACTCTTGTTTTACTTGTGGCTCTAACTTTTATATCTTTAATTTTCCAATATTTATATTTGTTGACTTAAGGGTAAAGCTATTCACCACAATGTACTACTAAGTTGTGTGACCTTAGACAAATCACTTGATCTGAGTTTCCATCATCTCATTTTCAAAATGACAAAACTGGATGAGATGATTCTTCTAACAAGAACAACAAAATTGAAAGCTGCTATTATATAGTGCTAAAATACATTACATGGATTATGTCACTTAATCCTTACAATGATATTATTCTTTTATCCTCATTTTACAGACGAGAAAGAGGTCACACTATTTCAAAAACTGACTCCAGAAGCCTGACAAAGACAGCCTTAACATCAGCTTGACTAAACTTCAGACAGGCTGAGCTTCCTGACTCTAGGTCCTGACCTCTCTTCCTTTGCTCCTTTGGAATTATGGACATCTTTTTAGAAGTTCTGTCAGTGTTAGAACCTAGGAGTGTCTTTCTCAAGGACCTGGGAGCCATTCTTTTGAAATGTAGTCATCAAGAAAGACAGTGCCCTATCTCCCAGTCTCTGTTGGCTGGTAGGGGCCTAACTCCTGATGAGCCACAATTTGCAAACACAGATAGCCTAATCACAGAGAAACACACTTGCAAACTCAGGAAGAAACTTAATGTGCTGGACACTCTCACTGATCAACCTCCCCCCAGCATCCCCCAGTACTTTTCTACAGCTCATCCCAGCCCTTAAAAACCATACTGCCTTTTGTTTCAGGAAGCTGAGTTCAGACTGAGTTCTGCCTCTCTCCCCTGTTGCAATAGTCTTGAAGAAAGTTTTCCTTGCCTGTTTAATTTGGTCCGGTGCACTTTCTGCTTTGACAAGCCTCACTCTCCAAGTTCCAAACCTAAGACTTCATGATATATCAGAATGTGAAGAGCTGTGGGAAATTAATCATTTCCTTGGATTTAAATTAAATAGTACTGAAATGGACTATCATAAATTCAAATTTAAAAAAATTTTAATCCTTTTCATTTTCTCTTAACACCAATTAGTATAATGTTCAAAGTATTTTTAAATCTGTTATTTACCTTTTGTTTTATTAAACTATTTTCATATATTCAAAATATCCATATGTAAAATGTTTAAACAAAAATAAGGTATGATAAGCAAATGAGTCTACATCTACACAATCACCAAATCCTAGTTTATGTTCCTAAGTACTTCTTTAACTGACCGTTCTCCCTTGCATTCTTGTTGCCTTCATAAAGGTTTCCACTATATCCCTCCTAGTTACTGACTGCTTTTCCTATGGTGTCCCTCACTTCAAACTCTTCACAGCCCACCCTCCACACTGCCACACAAATCTCATTACATCACTCCCCTGCCTAAAATGCCTACAGCCTATAAGATAATGCCCAAACTCCTTACCAGCTTACAGGTTCTTTTTTCTTACACCTACCTCAATTTCTATCCCCGGCATGTTGAACTATCTGCTGAACTCTGAAGATGCCAGGTTGCTTCGCACCTACATGATTTTGCTCATGCAGTTCCTTCTATCAGAAAATCTCTCCCCCTCTGATCACCTGCCAAACACCACACCCAAAGGTCACCTTCAAAATGGAACCCTCCTTTACAACCTCACCACATGCCCAGAGACCTCTAAAAACAATAGCACTTGGTCCAAACCTCTCAGTAACTGTCACTATATTGTGTTGGTACACAATTAATCTATATTAATTTTTAAATTCCAAACTCCTAACAGAGTACGAGCATATAGGAGATACTCATAAAATATTTACTGGAAAGACTTAGTTTTCAGACTTTGTCCCTCCTTACATAAGAAAACACATAGTTCATCTTCTTATCTAGGCAAAAATAAAATTTAGCATTCAAAATGATGCCAAATAAATATGAAAATCTTGATAATGTTACAATATTTAGAACATAATGAAACTATAAACATTAAGAACTATATCCATACATTTAAAATGTTTAATTTTCAATGACTAATAGTGTTTTTCACTTGTTGCCCCCTGCTGGGATTTTATGGGAAAATATGATTAAAAGTTGTCACACAAAACTTTTAAAAACAGAATGTATATTTCTATTTAGACCACATGTGTGAAAATACTACTGTTGGACTGGGGTTATTTTCAAGTGTTTTTAATAAACAAGACAGTATGAACCATATCCTATCTTTAGAACAAACTCCTTTGTTATTTCTGATCCTTCCTAATTCTCTAGTAGCTCAAGTGAACTACTTAGGGAGAACAGCAAGTTGTGTCCTTATAGGAGGGTATCTCTTAATAAAGGGGGCACTTTTGGGGCAGAAAAAAGGCAGATGGGAAGCCATTTCAGACTGCATGACATTGTGCATAGATAGGAGAAAAATCTAATTGATGAATATGATTAACTGGATGGAAGCCAAGTGTTGGAAGATTTTTCAAGAAGAGAAAGTGTTCAACACCACCAAAAGTTACAGATGTCAAGTAAGATAAGAACTGAAAAATGACTGTAAGATGTATAATTACGACATCACTGGTGAGCAAATTTGCAGTATATTTATCTTATTCTACTTTAGGGGGGAGATAAATTGGTAAATAGGCATAAATAAAAGATTACAGAAAGAAGTTTGTTGGGGGCACAAAAGTTGGAGTGGCCAGTAAGGTCAGGGACAGGTATCCGAAAATATTTCATTGAGAAAACATGTAATATTTATATGCTGAGGATGATGGAATCACTAAATGGGGGCCTCTCCCATTGATATGTCCAGTTCTTGGTTACTTCCAGAGTCAAGTATAAACCTAGGAACTCAAGGAAGACCACACTTCCTCTAGGAAGGAATAAATAGAATCAATTCCATGAAGACTTAGCATTTTTAAATTAAATATTCTGTGAGGAAAAGAAACCTGGTCTAGATCCCACAGATACAAAGGGGGTTCTCTCACTGTGCCAAATGGGGTAGCCACCTACAACATATAAGACGATCCTTACCAGTTCCTGGATTACAGTAAAACTGATGTTCCAGAACATTATTTGTTGTACTAAATTAATGTATCTCATTAAAATTAACCCAAATCACAGAAATATCTTCTCTGGACTACTTCACTAGCCTCCTGATATCCCACATCTATTCTTGCTCCCTTCCAATCAGCTCTCACCCAGAAACAGAATGGTGTTTTCAAAATGAAAATCTTATCATGGCATCACACCACTTAAAACTCTTCTCTGCTTCCCAAAGGCCTTAGGATAAAGACAAAAATCCTCAACATGGCCTACAGGACTCTCCATAATTTCCCCTGCCTACCTTATTACTAGGTCATTTTCCCACCATGTTCCCTTCTCTCCTCCCCTCTCTTTTCCCACTTAATACCACCATTACGTTGTATCTTGACATGTGCCAAACTCATTGACAGAGAGCCTTTGCACATGCTGTGGCCCTTCACTGGAGTTATCTTCACTTATGTAACTCAGCTCTTAAGTCAAACAAGCCATCCCTGACCTCCTAGACGAGGTCAGGACTTCTTTCAAACTCAATTAGTACTGTATATTAATATCTTTCTTTTACAGAACTTATCACAGCTGCAGTGTGACATTCATTTTTACAATGTTATGAGTAATATCTCCCCTACCTGCAAATTCTAAATGAAAACAGGGACCATTTCTGTTTTTGCTAATTATGCGTATCCAGGATCTAGTACAATGCCTGCCATATAGCATTTGTTGAATGAATGAAAGAGTGAAAAATACAGTATATCAATAGACTCTCTGTCTTATGGCCTAATACAAGAACATTACCATTAAAAATACATAGTAGTTTAATGAATAATTATGCTTAGGATTCTGCTGTTACCAGTTTCATTCAACATAGCCTATGAAAATAGCAAAATAAGAGCAGTATCTCTGAATTTACTTTCACAAGCTGGCTAAGTGTCTTTATAGCTATTAGTTCTAAATAATAGTGTATTTTTGTTTCTAAGCAGAATTCGTATCAAATGTATATATAAAATTACATTATACAACCAATCTTTCAAGGATTTTTCAAGTATATTCTTTTTGTTAATGGAAAAGCAGCTTAACAAAAAGTTTAGAAAAGGCCCTAACATATCATGATTCCAACAAAGGCCCACAACAGAGTCACTCATAGAATTTTTTTTAATCATCCATCACTTACATATATATTTCCTCAAGGCTATTCGATAAATCTGCACGTTCTTGCCCTTGAAGCCAAGGAGCACTAAGATTAAATACAACAAAATAAAGAAGATTATTCAAAGATTGTGTTTATATCTCAAAGAAAAAATACTGATTAATCACAAACTGATTTTATTTAACTTTAAAATTTTTTCTATTTTCATCAAAATGTTATGTTATGTTGTATAAATCGATACAGTTCCAAAATGCTTTCATTGGCATTAATTCATTTATTCCTCCCCCAAAACCATGATGAAGCCAACACCATTATTATGCAATTAAAATATGGCTTAAAAAACAGGGGAGTTCATAGGATATCATAAATCTGCCCTAGTTTACCTAAGTGGCAGAAGAGGTTCCAGAATCTATATTTCCAGATTCACAGTATTTGCCACACTATCAGGACTTCCCAATTTTTTCTAACTGGCGTCTCAAAAACAACTCTAACAAATAAGTCAGTTGCCACATGACTGTAAAAGAAATAATCAACTTTTTCTGAAAAGGGCACAGATGTTTACAAGCATTCTATAATATCTTTCATTGTCAATAAAAATGAAAAATTACAGAACCATGAGTAATAGCAAATTTTACCACTATGGTTTTAAAACACTCATACAAAAGACAATCCGACTGGAAGGTAAAAATTTGAGTAATTGAGATTTAATGCAATTCTGTCTGCACAGGTTTACACAGCTTAATAGGTCAAGTGGGCAAGCTGGACCAAAGGTTACTTGCAATCAACACGTCATGACTCATTAAGACTGCGCTTGGGCTGCTGAGATGGCTCCTCCACAACAAGGGCAGGACAAGCACCACAAGCACCATGGGTGATTCCTGGAAGGCAGGCCGTCTTACACAGAGGCATGTCAAGGAACTGGCAAGGTCAGCAGAACCAGGTTAGGAGCAACTCTATAGGCCAAGGTTTCTAGATTGCTAGGTTGTCTAAAGAGGAAGATTTCCCCCTGTCTCTAAAGACAATTCTGTAGCTATTTTACCCACTATGGATCCTCTGATTCTCTTATACTAAGTGGCAAACTTCAAAGTGTTTTTACATAATTTAATTTTTAAGTTTAAATGCTCTACATCAAGTCCAAAAGGTGTTTTTAATTTCTATATACATTTTGATAAGGTAGTCTATATAAACACAATGTACAGTACAGAGAAACAATCTTTGAAAAGTATAATCTTTTTATAAAAAAATATAAATGTAGAAATATAGCTTACTTCAGTTGATAAATAGGTGGCGCTGTACCTGGGTATTCATTCGGTAGACGGATCCTCTGATTCTCTTTTATACTAAGTGGCAAACTTCAAAGTGTTTTTACATAATTTAATTTTTAAGTTTAAATGCTCTACATCAAGTCCAAAAGGTGTTTTTAATTTCTATATACATTTTGATAAGGTAGTCTATATAAACACAATGTACAGTACAGAGAAACAATCTTTGAAAAGTATAATCTTTTTATAAAAAAATATAAATGTAGAAATATAGCTTACTTCAGTTGATAAATAGGTGGCGCTGTACCTGGGTATTCATTCGGTAGCATCACCTACAAAGCAGTTTAAAAACAAATCTGCTTATACTTCATCATGGCTCAAAAATAACAACATTCATAAAGCCAGTCATTGGACAGATTTCTAACTTGCCAAACTAAGAAACAAAACCATTGTTTTGTTAAATTTCAGGAGAGAATTCCCACTTCATATTTATGCTTCTGCCTTAAATATGTTGTTAAGATGATGCCAATCTTTTAAGAAGGAGATCATTATTTGCAGAGAAAGTATAAAAGCAATGAAAATTAGAAAATAAGTGGGGAGGACAAAGACAAAAGGAAAAGAAAAACTGAAATAGGGGCATTATACCCCAACCCCAAATGAAAGAGCGGCATTATAACATATTCCAGATATTTTTCTGAAGAAATTAAAAAAAAAAAATCCTACCAGACACTATTAAATACATTAAATAGCAAACACTTAATAGAGAACCATGCACGTTTCTTTTCAAATCAGTATTACTATAAAAACAAACACTGACAAAAACTCAATTTGGCATCTTTTATGTTGGAAGTATAGGCAGTCATCAAAGAATAAGCATTAAAATAGAAAGCCATAGCTGATGTTTTCATTTAGCCTAACCACAACTGATTCCCAACTAACAAAGAAATGAGTATCTACTCTATGAACCATCTAAATAACTAACCTATTCTTCCTCTTAAATGTTAGTCATCTTCCGAGGTTTAGACTCTCTTCTATTAAACGTACAGGATAGTGAAAGGAAGTGAAACTCAAGTCTGCCAATGGTACATTAAGAACACTTAAATAAATAAAATAATTGGGAGAGAAAAGATTGAGACCATCTATGAAAGCATTACTTGAGAGTGATCTGAGATTTAATTACCCATATGTTTAGATCATCAATCGTTAACAAAAGCCAACAACAAAAAGACAATTCAGAACAAGTCACACAAGAATAATCATTAGAGGAATACAATAGTAGTCAATCATACAAGAGTCAACACTGTAACTGGAAAATGGCTGTAGAGAAGGGCAAAAATACCTGCAAGCAAAGGGTCCATTTGGGGTCATCTATATCGTCGCTAATTCTAATACAAAATATTTTGGCACAGTCATCAATGACACACCATTCCTCGCCATATATAGCTGCCATTGCTTCAATTTCCTCATTCTGAAAGAGGTTGATGGAGGGAAAAAAAGTCAAAGAATGCACCGACCCTAAAAACCTGAGTTTTCCTTATTGCTTTATAAGGTATTTGTATTTAACATCACCAGCTTGGATGAAGGATCCCTGAATGAACGATACCAAACGTTCTCAGCAGCCGGTCACCATGTTCTACTCTCTGGGTACCAGACACGATTGCAATGACTGGCACCAGCCTTGCTACTACATCACTGTGCTTTTGACCACTACTGAGCCAAAATATACATGCACTCCCATATCCTGCAGAGATTTACAAGTGAAAGGATAAACATAACTCCTCTGCTCCACCTTCTCTTTTTAACAGGTAACCCCACGCCCCCACTCCCTGGTGGCACTGTTACTTATTATATTCGCCCTATATTACTACTGGCTATCTCCTTCGTTGTTTTTGTTTTGAATTTGGGCATGAGGCTGGGCTGTTGTTGCGGTTTTTGGTCATCAAACCCTCAAAACATTTCAGAAATTACTCTTTTGGTTTCGGCTTAAAGAAGAGTAAAACCGGACCTAAAGGTAAAAATGGGAAGCAAAGTATACATTCAACTTTGTATCGTCTCATTTTGTCCTAATAGCGCATTCGGAAAAGCTTTAAGAGCGCCCACGTGAGCCACGCGCCGGGGAAAGCTCAACGCCAAGAGGAGGAAGGTTCAGTGACTCCAGGGTCTGTGTTATTATTGCCCGTTTTGCGAAAGCAGAAACGGATCTTAAGTGACCTGTCCAAGGTGACCCGGCGGGGACAGGGCGGGGAGCAGAACCCGGGTTTCTGCCTCCGGCCGGGAGCTGCTCAATCGCGTGCTGATGGTTGACGATGACAGCGCCCGAGGCAGGCCCAGGGCCCCGACGAGCGTAAGCGGCCGGCCCGAGAGCGATCGGCTGAGATCAAGCGCCGGGGCAATGGGACGCGGCGGAGCGAACGGCGCGGCCTCCGGCGCGGGCGGTGCGGGCGAGACCGGGGGCGGCCTCGGACAGAGGCCCCTCGACCGAGAAGGCCCGGAACGGTGAGGCGAGGCCGAGCCGAGCCTAAAGGTCGGCTCCCCGCCGGGGCCTCACCTGCCTCTGGTCGCTCCCTGCGTCCCCCTCAGCCATGTGGCCCCGGGAGCGGCCGAGCGGCCACCGCCTGCCTAGGTCCGGAGAACGGGGGCGGGCCGCTGCGACTGTGAACCGAGCGCGGCCAGCAGCGCTGCCCGCAGCGCGGGCCGACCCGGAACCGCAAGCCAGCCACGCAGCGCGGCTCGCATCTGCTTCCGGGTTGCGGGCCAGGTGGGGCTAGGGGGCTACCGGCGCCGGGCTTACCGGCGCCAAAGCTTCTCATTCTGGCCTCGCGCCCGCCTTTCCCCTCGTCTTCCGCAGGGCCCTGGGGACGCCGTCCCGCCCAAGCGGCGGCAGGAGGGTGTCTGGGCTCTGCTCCTGAAACCCGCCGGCGTTTCTGCTCGCCCACAGCGCAGTCGGTGCCATCGGAATCCCACGGAGACATTGGGGAGTCAGCTTCACCGCAGCATCCCAGGAAGGGACTCACCGCAGTCCACAGCCCAAGACGCATCTTTGCATTTCAAGGCACGGTGTTTTTGTTTTAAGTGTTTTAAGATATTTTGTCTGATTTGAACAAGGGTGGGTTTGATTTACCAAAAGCAGGAGAGCAGGAGAGAGCAGAAGGCAATTTTGAAAGCGTGCAGAAAAACTTAACTCACTCGCCGTTGTGTTGCGATAGTTTTCTTTGGTGTCCTTGGACATTTTGTCTGGGAGCATCTTTTGTTCAGGACGCTAGTTTTGCCAGTCAACATGAAGGTCGTTGTTTCACTATCCAAAAAACTTGAATAAGTTTGTGTCATTTCTCCCCTGTCCCCAACACGTACATTCCAATACATTGGTTGATATCTGTAACTTTATTTGAGATACCTTAGTCAAGTCACTTAATGTCTTATTCAAGAGGCATTTTTATCACTTCTTGCCTCACTTTCTTCACACAGCACACACACACAAACTCAAAATACTACATCTTTCCTTTCTCCCGTCTTCCTTAATCATGGGCATGTTTTATTTCACCTTTAAAACACTTGCCTGAATCAGAATTCCGTAAATAATTCCACCCGAATTACTTTGAAGAGATCTTAATAAAAGCCTTGTGGATTTATTAATTCAACAGACATTAGGTTCTTACTGTGCTAAACTTTGGAAATGCAGGTTTATATGTCGTGCATTGCCTTTAAGAAGCTAAGGTGTGAGGGAACAAAAATAAATCAGTATTTAAATGGACTAGAATTATGTCCTGTTAGTATCACAAAGAAGGCCATCTATTCAACTTTTATTGGGCTTCTTGTTTCAGTGTTTGAACCGAGTTATTGAAGAAGAGGTAGAGGTTAGATAATTGAAAAAGGAAGGAAATTGCTCCAAATGGAGAAAAAAATATTGGCAGAAAATTTGTGGCCCATTTAAGGAACATCCTGCATTTTACTGCCTCTGACATCACAGCTGTCAACCTCCTCTTGTCACATGGCTTGCATAATCCCTTTATGATTGTCTCCATAAATCTGCACACATGCACTCATTTTGGTTCCAAGAGAGGACTTGGAGGACTTTAGCCCTCTGTCATGTCAATAACATCCCCTCCTTCCAATTATTTGGTTTCGACAGTATATTTTTCATCTTGAATACAAGCAGTTTTAAGCCCTTCTTTCCAACCAAGTAGGGCTCCAAAGTCCATGCGCAGCCAGTCCATCACGATATTTCTCTTCTTGGTGAGGAATTTGCTTGGAAGTGCCGAGAGGTTTGGTCACTGTGCGTCTCCAGGTTGCCTGAAACTTTCTGCAGTTATCATCCTAATACTACCTAGATGTCCATCTACTGACCTCTACTGACCTCTTCTTATGTCTTACAGCCTCTGTTGCAAAAAACAGTGATTTTCACACTTAAAAAAAAAAAAAAGCCATAGAATCCGTTCTTCAATGAAAGCCTATGTAAAACAGATTAGGTTGTTCTGGCTGAAATAGTGGTGATGGGCCTGAAGTCCCAGCTATCAATACCTAGCAACCCTCCCTCCCAGTGGCCCCTCAAAGACGTTCAACCCAAATTTGAAAACTACCATGTTAAAATGTAACAGAAAACAATGCATAGCACAATTTAACCTTCTAAACAAAGCATAATATATTTAGTTTATTATACATAGCACCTCTTTTCTTACCACATATATCAACCTAGTCTATTTTACCTTCTGCAGGTTACATCCATGGTTTTCTATTAATTCCTGTTTCTTCACCGCTAGAGCCTTTAAATCTTCTTTTGAGCTCAGATTCTAGACAGAAATTACTGTTTCTGCCAAAGTGCACAAAGCAAAACCTTCCCTGTTTCTCTGAATGCAGAGAACCCTGAATAAGGCTCAAAACTCAGATTATGCAAAGAGCACTTTGGAAAGAGAAGGAGAGAAGTAATTACTGCAGTAACGAGTGTGGCAGACAACCTACATTTTGCAAAACATATTGGAAGAAAGCAAGACTTTATAGACAATTTAGTTGAAAAAGACTTTACTTAATACGAGCTTTGAGCAGTTAAGTAGAGGCCGAGAATAGTATGCAAATAGTAACATAGACTTGGATACAAGCGGGGTATCTAAACAGATTCTGCTGATTTCCACATCCCTTTACCCAAATGGTTTACTAGGTATCTTCCTCAAACTTGTTGTGTTCAAAAGTGAGCTCAATGTCTTTTTCCCTAAATCTGTTCCTCCTCCTATCTTCCCCATTTCCATAATTGGCAGCCACTGAACCCTGCATCAATAATTGTCCAATCTTGAAACCTGGGAGACATACTATACGCCTCTCTCTCACTGCCTTCATACACAGACAGCAAGTTCTGTTGATTCTGATTCCTTAATATCCTTTACATTCCTCATATTCTCCTTCCTAGTCTTTCTGATTCTGTCTGGACCCTCTTAAAATTACCCTCCTCACATCTGCCAGAGGAATCATTCAAAATGCACAAGTCTGATGTGTTTTTTCTCCCTTGAAATCCTTTATTTGCTCCCCATAGCTTTCATGGTAATGCTTAAACACCCTAACACACAAGGTGTGTTCCTGGCTACCTCTCTAATTTTATCTCCCCTGTTTTAGCCAGACCAGCCTAATCTATTTTTTTAAAGCTTTCTTTGAATTTCATGGCTTTAGAAAAAAAAAGTGTGAAAACTGCTATTTTACACCATAGACACTGTGTAGGGGGTTGAGTTAAGATATACAAAGAGGCCAGTAACTAGAGTGAAGGAAGAGAATGGATCTGTTTAGCAATAGATGGACATTGATCTCTATTTCTGTCTCTGTGCCAGTACCATACTGTCTTGATTACTGTAGCTTTGTTGTATAATCTGAAGTCTGGGAGCCTGATTCCTCCAGCTCCGTTTTTCTTTTTCAAGATTGATTTGGCTATTTGAGGTCTTCTGTGTTTCCATACAAATTGTGAAATTTTTGGGGGGCTTCCCTGGTGGCACAGTGGTTGAGAATCTGCCTGCTAATGCAGGGGACACAGGTTCAAGCCCTGGTCTGGGAGGATCCCACATGCCGCGGAGCAAGTAGGCCCGTGAGCCACAACTACTGAGCCTGTGCGTCTGGAGCCTGTGGTCTGCAACAGGAGAGGCCGCGATAGTGAGAGGCCCGCGCACCGCGATGAAGAGTGGCCCCTGCTTGCCACAACTAGAGAAAGCCCTCACACAGAAACGAAGACCCAACACAGCAAAAATAAATAAATTGTGAAATTTTTTGTTCTAGTTCTGTGAAAAATGCCATTGGTAGTTTGATAGGGATTACATTGAATCTGTAGATTGCTTTGGGTAGTATAGTCATTTTCACAGTGTTGATTCTTCTAATCCAAGAACATAGTATATCTCTCCATCTGTTTGTATCATCTTTAATTTCTTTCATCAGTGTCTTATAGTTTTCTGCATACAGGTCTTCTGTCTCCTTAGGTAGGTTTATTCGTAGGTATTTTATTCTTTTTGTTGCAGTGGTAATGGAACAGGATAGAAAGCCCAGAGATAAACCCATGCACATATGGTCACCTTAGTTTTGATAAAGGAGGCAAGAATATACAATGGAGAAAAGACAGCCTCTTCAATAAGTGGTGTTGGGAAAACTGGACAGCTACATGTAAAAACTATGGAGAACAGTATGGAGGTTTCTTACAAAACTAAAAATAGAACTACCATACGACCCAGCAATCAGTGGGATTATACCCTGAGAAAACCATAAAAAAACCATAATTTTTTTATGTCACTGGGCATATACCCTGAGAAAACCATAATTCAAAAAGAGTCATGTACCACAATGTTCATTGCAGCTCTATTTACAATAGCCAGGACATGGAAGCAACCTAAGTGTCCATCGACAGATGAATGGATAAAGAAGATGTGGCACATATATACAATGGAATATTACTCAGCCATAAAAAAAACGAAATTGAGTTTTTGTAGTGAGGTGGATGGACCTAGAGACTGTCATACCTAGTGAAGTAAGTCAGAAAGAGAAAAATAAATACCGTATGCTAACACATATATATGGAATCTAAAAAAAAAAGTTTCTGAAGAACCTAGGGGCAGGACAGGAATAAAGACGCAGATGTAGAGAATGGACTTGAGGACATTGGGAGGGGGAAGGGTAAGCTGGGATGAAGTGAGAGAGTGGCATGGACTTATATATACTAACAAATGTGTAAAAAAGATAGCTAGTGGGAAGCAGCTGCATAGCACAGGGGGATCAGCTCGGTGCTTTGTGACCACCTAGAGGGGTGGGATAGGGAGAGTGGGAGGGAGACTCAAGAGGGAGGAGATATGGGGATATATGTATATGTATAGCTGATTCACTTTGTTATAAAGCAGAAACTAACACGCCACTGTAAAGCAATTATACTCCAATAAAGATGTTAAAAAAAATAGATGGTCAGCTACGTGGTATTAGGATGATAACTGCAGAAGTCTTCAGGCAACGTGGAGGAGATGCGTGTGGTCAGGTCCCTCAGAACTCTTATGTAGAACAGAAATGACCGGCTGCACCAGAATTCTATGTAGGGTGGACTTCATCTTTTTTTAAATAAATTTATTTATTTTATTTATTTATTGTTGGCTGCATTGGGTCTTCATTGCTGCACGCAGGCTTTCTGTGGTTGCGGTGAGCGGGAACTACTCTTCATTGCAGTGCGCGGCCTTTTCGTTGTGGTGGCTTCTCTTGCTGTGGAGCACGGGCTGTAGGCACATGGGCTTCAGTAGTTGTGGCACACGGGTTCAGTAGTTGTGGCTCACTGGCTCTAGAGCTCAGGCTCAGTAGTTGTGGCGCACGGGCTTAGTTGCTCCTCGGTATGTGGGATCTTCCCAGACCAGGGATCGAACCCATGTCCCCCTGCACTGGCAGGCAGATTCTTAACCACTGCGCCACCAAGAAAGTCCCTGTAGGGTGGACTTTAGAGCCCAATATGGTTGGAAGGAGATGCTTAAAACTTTTTGCTTAAGATTAAGAAACACAAACTGTCCAAACCAAATACTTGGAGGAAGAAGCAATGTTATTTAGATCACAAAGGACCAAGGGTCTCTCTTGGTACCAAAATGAATGCATATAGAGAGATGACATGGGTATGATCCTTAACAGGTTATGCAAGCAGTGTGACAAGAGGGGGTTGACAGCTATGATATCAGAGGAAGGGGAATGAGTTATTTGAATGGAAAAAAACCTAACCTGGAAGTACATGCATCTTCTGATGGCAACAGAGATGGCTGTCACATCAGCGGTGAGGAATTAAGACCGTGAACAGTTCTCCACAAAACCTACTTCAGCCTACATTGATGGTTTGAATGGGGCTCTTCTAAGTATTCTCTAGAACCTTGCTAAATACTTAAGGTGAGGTCTTTGGAACAACAGCATCATGTTGTCTGAGAGCTTGTTAGAAGTATGGAAACTCAGGCCTCACCCCAGACGCATTGAATCTGCATTCTAGTAAGATTCCTGGGTGATTTGTATGCACGTCAAATTTTGAGAATCTTGCGTGATGACCATGGGAAAGCACTTCTCAGATCTTGGAGAGTAGGGAGAATAATTGACTGAGGGCCCCAGCTACTGTGCTCTGAGATCTATTACTCTGTTTGTCCTGAGACCGTACTTACTATGGACTGCTCTCAGGCAAGCACATGGCAGAGTTACTCAAACAGACCCATTCCTGGGAGGTAAGACACTCCTCTGATGGGGGACTTGGGCTCCTGGGCTCCCAAAGTCTTGCTGAACTTTCCTTAGATTTGCTGCCACATAGCCTTCCTTTGTCCCTTCTTTCCCTCTCTCCCTCTGCTTAGGGTCAGATTTGCATCAGTTTGATGGCTCTCAGAGCCTCTTCAGGCTCCTTCCTATTTTTTTCTCACAGGTATTTCCCCCAACAAATTTCTTTCACATATAACCTCATGTTGGCAACTGTCTCTCCAGGACCCAGACCAGCAGAATTCTGCCCATATAGTATTGACCTGTAGTCATATCATCTGTTTCTAAAATATTTCTCTTAGGGAAATATGTCCTTAAAATATTAAAGAAACAAAACACAAACACCTTGGCACACTATTAACAATGGGTCTTTCCCCAGTTCCCTGTGTTTGTTGTGTGCTTCCAGCTAATGAAAGCCAATGTGGCAGACACAGGCCAGTGACTGCTGAGGCTATAGGTTCTGTTTGCGCCAGTTGTTTGTGTTCTGGCCAACGGTTTGACCAATTATGGCCAAGAAATGTGACAGAGGTACAAAGGAAGATTAACATTCTGGATACTAAAATATAAGTTTTAAGGAGAAGCTCTCAAAGAAAAAAAATAGTCAAGGAAACGGAGTCAAGATTAGCAAGCTACTGGGGATAGGAGGAAATCCTTGAATATTTTAATGTCAGCATAAATAAGTAACACTGCAGCCTGGGAAGATTAGCTGGCAATTATACTCACAGTAGTAAGAAACAATAATGATGCCAGGCATTTCCTGACTTCAGGAGATTTGAAGGGAGTGAAAGGGTGACGTCTAATGCATAATACTAGAGCTTATCTACTGTGGAACCGTGCAGTAAGGATCCTGGTACAGCACTAATCCGGTTAGCACCCCCATTTCAGAAATAGGCACCCCTATCTCCTAACAAGGTGTGCAGCCATATCAGTGGTCTCAAGGGCAGTGGCTGATTGTCCAGTAGCAGTGTGTCCAAATGTGTATTCCACAGAAATTCATCCCTCAGAGTAGAAGGTGGTAAAGTGAGGTGTTCTGTGGTCAATCGAGTTTATCATCTCTGTGCTAAACACACTTCATCTGATAATTTTATGTTAAAACTCTTAGAACCCTTAATATTCTTTTTTTTTTTTATTTTATTTTATTTTATTTTTTTTTTAACATCTTTATTGGGGTATAATTGCTTTACAATGGTGTGTTAGTTTCTGATTTATAACAAAGTGAATCAGCTATACATATACATGTGCTCCCATGTGTCTTCCCTCTTGCGTCTCCCTCCCTCCCACTCTCCCCCTCCCACCCCTCCAGGCTGTCCCAAAGCCCCGAGCTAATATCCCTGTGCCTTGCGGCTGCTTCCCCCTAGCTATCTACCTTACTACGTTTGTTAGTGTGTATATGTCCATGACTCTCTCTTGCCCTGTCAAAACTCACCCTTCCCCCTCCCCATATCCTCAAGTCCGTTCTCCAGTAGGTCTGCGCCTCTATTCCTGTCTTATCCCTAGAGAACCCTTAATATTCTAATGTACAGTATAAATCTCCAAGAGAGGACAGTAACATCCAGCTTTTCAGAAAGAGTTTAACTAAGGAATCCTCCCCCCTCCCTCCACTCTCTAAAATCTTAGAGCAGTAGAATCACTAGAACACATTTTGATAAGCACTACCGCCATTTAGCATCATAATACCTCATGTTCCCCTGGTGGTAGAAGTTAAAGGTCACTGTTATATCTATTTCTGGTCCAATATTAAGAAGGACCTGGGTCCCCACTTGCCAAAAATATTAACTCTGGCTTTTTGAAATTTTGTTTTTTTTAGTTTGTAAGAAACCTCTTCTTAATGAATGAAGTTCTAGAAGGGATAGTTACCAGTTCTATTGTTAGTTGTTAAAACCTTAGGAAGGATTGAGTTACAGCCAACAGAGAAGAGGATTGTGGATGGGAACTGGAGAAGGATGAACCTAGGGCTCAGCCTTCCTCAGCATCAAGCATAGTGACCCTGTCTCAGCACAAGACTCTTCCACCTTCCACCTCCTTACCTCTTACATGTTACTTTAGTTTTGTTTTTCTGTAAAAGCTTTCCTTGGATTAAAAGTAGAAACAGAGAATAGGATCAGCTCTCTTCCCTTACCCCAAAATCAGTGTCCAAAGGAGATGATTATGTGAAATTTTACAATGTTGGATAAAAATATAAGCTGTTTGTGGGAGTTCCCTGGTGGCCTAGTGGTTAGGATTCCAGGCTTTCACTGCTGTGGGCCAGGTCCAATCCCTTGTTGGGGAACTGAGATCCTGCAAGCCGTGCGGCACAGCAAAGCAAAAAACAAAAAGCATATATATGTATATGTATACATATATGTATATGCTACTTGCTTTCCCCTCTGATGGGAGTGTTTTTTCCCCGATATTCAAATGCCATCCCCTTACCTATCAGCCTTCAGCACACTGACACCCCTTCATCAGATACTTCCCCAACCACCCTAATTAAAGAATTTCCCCCTCCTTACTGTTGATGCCCGTTAATCAAAGATCACCAGGAGCACACTGCAATCCAGCAAAGTGGGGCTTGTTGATTGATGCTTCCAGCAGGAAGCAAGACTGCACACCTTGACGGAACATGGGACATCTCAGTACGAAAGTCTTACCATGGGGCTTGTTAAGGGTTTGGGAAGGAAGTGGGGTTTTCTCTGGATTGGGGGCTGTCAGGAAATGGGAGTAATTGTATGATGGGTATCTTAATGAACTTTATCTTGGAAGCAGGAGGAGCAGAGTGGGGCTAACGCTGCAGTTAATGAAGAAGCAGCATTCGCTCTTGTCAGCTGGGAGGGGGGCTGTGGGTGATTTGGGTGGTTGCACAGTGTTTTGGTTTTGTCCCTGCTCAGGCACGATTACAGAGTAGTAGTTTTTTTTTTTTTTTTTTTGGGCCTCCATCACAGTCACAGAGTGACTTTCTCTCATGTTGATGTGCCATAAAATTATGTTTGACCAGAGGACACCATGGTCTAGCTGTGAGTGCCAGGCCAGCTCCGAGCAAACAGGTGATTTTTTTCTTTCCCACTTTGTCCCATTATCCTGATAGTGTAATTTCTTCAAATTATGAATCTATATCCAACCATGATCTAACTTATGTATTTGTAATATATGTGTGATCTGTCTTCTTCAATATGTATATATTAGCTGCAGGAGGACATGGTATCATCTCATTCATCACTGTGTCTCCAACATCAAAAGCAGCCCCAACATGTGGTAAATACTCAATAAATATTAGTTGAAAAGATGCATAAATTAGATGCTTGGGGGAAAGGCTCATCTGGAGGTGGGAGAGAGTTTCATGAAAGGAAGTGAGGAAGTGCGAAGCATATGCCTGATGCTGCAGCCCTTTCCAGTCACCTCTGGGTGCCATGTCAGCCTGTGTCAGGATGTCTGATCTGGGAGACTGGGAAACTACTAACCCTAGAATGAATGGCCTTTCGAATTCTAACTGAAGAGCCCTGTGAGATTGTGAGATGTTAAAATCTGACAGAAGATATTCTAGTCCTTGTCAATTTGGATTGTTATTACCCTCAGGAAGTAGAACCTGAAAAAACAAGGTCTTTCAATCACCTTCATACAATGGTCATCATGAAGTGTCTTCTCAGAGCTTTTGTTTTAATGTCCAGGCCCAAGATTCACCTACATAAGAAAAGAATGTTAATGAATGTAACTCCTTTTCCTCTCATTAAAAAGCTCTGGTATATTTGGAAATCATTCTGATGCTTTCAAAGAAAGCATTCCAGGTAAACGTGCTCTCTACTGCAGTTAAAAACTTAAAGACTTAGTGACCATTTTAAACAGTAGTCTTGAAAATATTCATTGAAACATCTTCCGAAAGGTAGCAAAATTTGTATGTTGGAGGCAATAGTGATGATTTATGTTCATATCTACTATTTGCATATTTTACTACCGCCATTTTTTTTTTGCTTTTAATATCTTCTCATACTTTTTCTTACTGAAAAGTTACCAGTTTTGTTAAATTAAGTAGATATTTATTAAGTGCCTATTTTGTGCTACGTGCAAGACAGTATGCAATTCATTTCCAAGAAAGCTAAGAAAGTATAAAGGAAAAGACATAATTGCCTTTTTCAAAACCTATTTTCAGCTATTTGTGGCACGCTGAACTACCCTGACTAATTTGCGCTGAAGAGATTCAGAATCATTAGCCTTAGCCAGGCACTGTTGAGCATCATCTTGTGAACTTGATATGGGATACATTTAAGCTGCAATAGGTATATAGTTTCTTCACATACTTTGGAAGGGCTCCCGAGCCAGGATGCTTAGATAAAAATACTGACATTGCCAACAATTAGCTGTGTGACTTAACAGCTCTGTGCCTCAGTTTCCTTGTGTGTAACTGAGGATGACAATAATAGTATCTATTTCATAGGATTATTGTGGAAATGAAATGATCTAACCTGTGTAAAGGGCATAGTATATTGCCTAGCATATAATAAACATTCAGTAAATATTATTATTTTAGTATATGTTATAGTATGTTATGTTACTATTGTATCTTACATCTTATTGTATCTTAACATCTTATTGTATGTTACTACTATTTTTATCACAGTTTACAGAGCTGTATAAGTAATAAACATTATAAGGTAAACATCTTTATAATACTTCATACAGAAAACAGTATGAAGTTTCACTGTCTAACTTAGTGAATACTTTTTGCTGCACACTGTGTGGAAGATTCATCATGCTTGCTGGAGATATCAGTATTAGTAAGACACAGTTCCTACCATTAAGGAGTTCCCATCTGAAGCTCAGCAACTGCTGGTGGGAACAAAACTCTAGACCTCTTATCTGTTTTTTTCTAAATGTGTATACGAAATCAGTTTTTCCTCTTTCCCACCTCCCGTGACCTACGTTGGTTATCTAAAGTGATTCTTGCCACCACTCTAGCTCTGTTAACCCTGGTCTTTGCACGATGCCAAGCAAATCTCTCTGTCAGCTCCTCATTTATATACGCACTCTCTCTCTCCTTCCCACTACTGCTGTTTTACAATTACTCACCACTTATTTCTAAGCACATCACCTGGTTTATGGGTATTTAGGTCCTAGCAAGATAGCATAGAGGTTAAGGGCATGAGCTTTAAAAGTAGAGTATTTGGGGACTTCCCCAGTGGTTCAGTGCTGGAGAATCCACCTTCCAATGCAGGGGACGTGTGTTCGATCCCTGGTCGGGGAACTGTGATCCCACATGCTGCGGGGCAACTAATCCTGTGCACCACAACTGCTGAGCCCACATGCCCTGGAGCCCGCACACCACAACTAGAGAAGAAAACCTGCACGCCACAACTAGAGAGAAGCCCGCATGCCACAACTAAGACCCAATGCAGCCAAAATTTTTAAAAAATCAATAAAATAAAATAAATAAAACGAATGGGTTATATATTTTAAAAACCTAAAAAAAAAAAAGTAGAGTATTTGATTCATATCCTGACTCATGTACTAATTGTGTGACCTTGGACAAGTTACTTAGCTTCTCCAAGTGTTAGTTTCCTTACTTATGAAATAAAGATGTTAATATCTATTTTGACAGTTGTTAAACAATTAAATAATGGGACACCTAGCATGTGTCTTAGCTTTCATAAAATAGTATCTAGTATTACTAAAAATACATTTATGATGTTTCCTTGGGTGCGTAAGTAGAAATGGTCTCCAACAGGAAAAGGAAGAATAAAACTACTGAGAAAGAGAATAGAGTGACTCATATCACTTTATGGAGTGTCTGTAGCTATGGAGGAAGAGAAGAGTTATCTGCATAACCATTTCTGGAGTCTAATGAAAAGAAGGGATTCTCTTTTCCTATAGAGTATGTGGACTTAAAGCTTTCAGGATGAGGTTCTAAAATGGAATTTTGACCACAGTGTCCACTTGTACTCTTTTTGATAGAACAAATTAATTAAATCATCCACAAAAGAGCACATTGGTATGTGAAATGGAATGAATGTGAGAGCTGGTCAACAACGTGTCAGTTAGGGTTTCAGTAGGATACAAATGGCACACTCAAAGGATTTGACTGAGGGGAGATTAAGAAGGGATGATTTACAGAAGAATGGGCAAGGTTAAGGGACCCCACAAGAAACAGCCAGGAACTATTAAGTGCAGGAAGCTGCTAAGACCCCCAGAAATGAAGGAATAGAGTTTTGGAGGCCAGCAAGAGCTGGAGCCATAGAACAGGGACTGCCCAACAGAAGCTGTGGCTATAGAAAAATGCAGCTACTGTCAGGAGTTCTTGACAAAGGGTGGGGGTAATGATATGATAGATACCTCAACCTCTCTTTTTTTTTTTTTTAATTAATTAATTTATTTTTGCTGTGTTGGGTCTTCGTTTCTGTGTGAGGGCTTTCTCTAGTTGCGGCAAGCAGGGGCCACTCTTTATCGCGGTGGAGGGGCCTCTCTATCGCGGCCTCTCTTGTTGCGGAGCACAGGCTCCAGACGCGCAGGCTCAGTAGTTGTGGCTCACGGGCCTACTTGCTCCGAGGCATGTGGGATCCTCCCATACCAGGGCTCGAACCCGTGTCCCCTGCATTAGCAGGCAGATTCTCAACCACTGCGCCACCAGGGAAGCCCCTGTCTCTCTTTCTGTTTACACTCTCCTGCTGGTTCCTCTCATTCTGTGAACCCAGCTGGAAGCCAGAGTGCCAGAATGCTTAGCCTTCCTAGGGGCCAGCCTCCCAGGACACAGAGCACAGTAGAGGAGGGCAGAGAATGGATTGAAAAGGCAAATAGATAGTCGAGAACAGCACTCTGTGAAGCCTGCCTGAGAGAACAAAAACGGGAGGATGGAGTGATACAAACCACTTTCCAGCCTCTCCGTAAAACCTGCAGGATAATCCTCTACACTCTCTCCTGCAGTGACCCTGGGGACCGTGCATTGACGATGGTGGTGTTCACGTGGAAGGAACCCGGGTCTGAACGGCTACTCAGAGCAGAGCCTCCATCCTGACCACACTGCGCTGTAACAGGAAGCCACTGAGGCTGCAGTGTTGTTTGTTCAGATGCAGATGGCGGGAGGGGGCTGTGGGGATGATTAATACTGATGACCGCCCGGCGTACCTCTTGGGTTTCGTCTCTCTACTGAGCTTCTGAGCACTTACTCTTTTTTGTAAGCATCTATAAAACATTTACAAGTGGACATTTTAGATGTCATCTTAAACTCAATTCACAGCCAAATTCAAAACCATCCCCAAACTACCTTGGTTTCATACATAATCTGCCCTTCCAACTTATTTATTCATTGAGTTGGTCACTTCAGAATATTTACTGAGTCTTGATCTATGCCACAATATGGACTATATATTAAAGATATAAAGAAGACACGGTTTCTGATTTCAAGAGGACCATAGTCTGATGAAGGTAGATATGTAAACAAGTGATTTATGAGAATGTTATATGTACCATGGTTACATGTCAGTTGTTTCCTCTTTTTTACAGCTCACACAAAATGAGTCACAAGTATTGTATCTCACGTGCTTCTTTGGTAATAGCCACTTTCTCACAGTGCTATATTGGAATGATAACCAATTCCCCTTGCAGCCTCCACTCTCTCCTCACTCTAGTTCTGGTTCCATCCTTTTCTCATTCTAGTTGTAGTGTACTCCTTGCATACTATCTCTAGACTCGTATTCCTCACATGCTACTTTGTTCAGGAATAGTGTAAAGTTTTATTTTTTCCTATTGCATCAAGTCTCAGTTCTGCTTGGCTTTCAAAGACCTTCAGGTCAGCCCTCCTAATGCAGCTATGTAATCCTATCCTCTAGGACTCTCCACTGTAACTGCCGACCCTGTCTATTGTTACTCCACCTTCCTTTCCATTCCCACTGCTCACCTTAGTTCAGTCCCTCTCAGGTCCCCCTGGACTACTGCAGTAGCTTCTTAGCTCATTTTCCTGACTCCAGACATGTCCCTTTCCCACCCTGCTTCCTGCCAACAGAACTGTGTCATTGCAGGATCACTCTGATCATATCAGTCCTCTCTTCAAAAGCCTTTCCATCTTCCACAGTTCCCATCTCAGTAAGTGGCACCTCTGTATACCAATTGCCTGTACCAGAAACTTGGGTGCCTTCTGTACTCTTCCTTGTGTCACACCCCTCTCATGCAGTCAGTCATCAGGTTCTTTCTGTTCTGTCACGTATGTCTCTTGAATCAGTCTCCTACTGCTGTTCTCCATCCTCAAAGTCCTTGCCAAAGCTGTGGCCCCTTGACTGGACTACTCAACAGCCTCCTAACCTGCCTCTGACTTCACTGGCTTTCAGCCCATTCTCCACCTCACCACGAGACGTAGCTTTCTCTGATAGAGAGCTAATATTGTGACTCTCCTGCTTAAAACTCTTTGGGGTTTTAACTCCATGGCTTTGAGGATGAATCTCAAACTACTCTGTGACACATTGTAAAGGACCCTTCATGACGTGGCTCCTTGTATCTCTCCAACCTCATTGCTTCATCCCAGCTCTCTGTTCTGCACCTTCTCTTCTGGCTTTACTGAACTATATCCACTTCCCCTGGGAAGGCACACGATCAGCTGCTCGTCCGCAGTTCTCACACATTACTCCCTCTACCTGGGATGCTCTTTCCTCCCACCTCCTACATGTTGTTTTGGACTCGGCTCCCTTGATGGCGGTTACCATGTCTTTCTTTTTCTTTACCTTGCAAGCACTCAGTACAGTGCCTGGCATTGGGTAGGCTCTCAATTCAGAGAAGTTAAATAGATTGTTCATGGTCATACAGCTGGTTAAGAGGCAGGGAGCTGGGATTCAATTCAGGTTTCTGGTTCAAAATTTTATGCACCGGCCACTTTACTACGCTGCCTCCTACCTTGGATAAAATACTTTAGACATAAAGTCCAAGTTCATTCATTAATTCAGCAAATATGTATTGATTTCCTAATATGTGCCATTCACTGTGTTAGATAAAGGGGGTGAACTGCTGAACAAGGCATTCCCTGCCTTCAGTACACTTCTAGTCTGATGAAAGATACAGACAAATAAAGACGCATTTGTGGCACAATGTGACAAGTGTTATCATAGGAGTAAGTACAAGGTAAATTGGAAAGCTTAATGGGAGGGATACATAGCCCAGTCGTAGGCGGTCAGGGAAGGCCTTTGGAGAGAAGTGATTTCTAAGCTCAGACTGCATATAGAATAAGCCTTGGCGAGATGAGGAAGCTGGGGAAGAGAGTTCAAGGCACAAAAGAACAGCGTGGGCAAAGGTCCTAAACCATCAGAGACCGTGTCAGTACAGGGAACTGAAAGTTGTTCACAACTGCTGAAGTGTAAAATACCACGGCGATAATGACGAGAGCCGAATCGGGACACTGATGCGAAGGAGTTTAGACTACGTCCCGAAGCAAGGAAGAGGCAGAGCAGCATTCTAAGCAAGAAAATTAGTTGATCAGATTGAAATTTTGGAAACATCCTCTGACTACAGAGTGAAGAATAGATTAGGGTTGAGTGTGGGGCAAAAGGTAGGATGGGGAGAGTGAAGAATAGAGACTAGAGTGCTTGCCACTGAGAAAGAGAAGGAGGGCTGCCAGTTGGGAGAGGGGACAGGAGCAGCTGCCCTTTTAGTTGTAACTGAGTTTGATGAACTGGTGTGTGGTCAGGAGCTCAGGAGTGATGTTGCGACCCAAGTTACAGATCTGTGAGATGTGAGCATACGGAGGGTTAGGAAGCCATAGGGGCATGTGAGCTCACCCAAGGAGAGTGTGAAGAGAGGTAGAGTTTAGGGCAGAACTTGCAACATTCAAGGGAAGAGCATTCTCAGGAGGAGGGAAGGGGTCACTGGTGTCAAATATGGCCAAAGGTCAATTAAAGTTAGGACTTGTGGGCTTCCCTGGTGGCACGGTGGTTGAGAGTCCGCCTGCCGATGCAGGGGACATGGGTTTGTGCCCCGGTCCGGGAAGATCCCACATGCCGCGGAGCGGCTGGGCCTGTGAGCCATGGCCGCTGAGCCTGCGCGTCCGGAGCCTGTGCTCCGCAACGGGAGAGGCCACACAGTGAGAGGCCCGTGTACCGCAAAAAAAAAAGTTAGGACTTGTGAGGGTTCATTGGATTTTGCAATATGGAGGCCTTTGGTGTCCACAGGGAGCAGGTTCAATGGAGTAGTGGGAGCAGAAACTGAGTACAGAGAGCAGAGGAGATGGAGAGCCAGCGGAGACCATGCTTTCAAGCAGTTTAACTCTGAAGGAGGAGGGAGACGGTACCACTCTCTGGCAGGAGGGTTTTTAAAAGATGGCAGCGATTAGAGAACCCTTGCGGAATGGGTACATCGTGAGAGCACTGGAAGATCTAGAAGAGGTTGATGGAGTGAGGTTGCCGAGGAGGAGGGATTGACAACACGGCACGGGAGGGCTCTGGCCTTAGACGGGAGGGGTACCTCTTCCATTTTAACAGAAGAGGAAAAGTAAGAAGGGTGCAGGTAAGCCTGCTGGTTTGGTGGTCAGAAGTTTGCGGGGTGCTCAACTAATGGTTTTTGTGTCCTTGGTAAAGTAGGAGGCAAAGTCATCTGCTGAGGGTGTGCCAGGGAGCTAGTGGGGTGAGGAATTGGAGGAGAAAGTGCGGTGAAGAACAGGAAACAAAGCTCAGTCCTGGGCCTCATCTTCTTGCTCTGTTCTTCTTTCTCCCTAGGCCATCTCCTGCAATGCTCATGGCTTCACGTCCCCTCGACACGGATGGTCACAAATGTAGCTCTCTAGTCCAGACCTCACCTCTGAGCTCTCAACCCTCTGTCACCTCCGCTTGTCTCTCTCAAAGGCTCCTTCCACTACCTGCCCCTCCAGCTTCCGCTCAGGACAGAGGGTTGTTGGGCAATGCTGAGAATCCAGTCAGTGTTTAGTTTCATGAATTTGCAGTGTGGTCTACACTGTGTAAGGCCCTGTGCTAGCTTTATGTCACCCACCTCGTCTTAGCCGGTTTTGCTCACGTCTCATCTGCTTAACACATCATTTCCCCAACCATTTCCACACCGTCAAATCCTATCCATCTTAATGGCTTAACTTTAAAAGCCATCTTTCCTGTAAAGTATTCACTGATAGCCCCAGCTCGAAAACAAAATTTTCTTCCTCTTATTCCTCCTTTGTCTGAACTTTACTTATGGTTCTTACTGTTTTCTATCTCTTTTTAATATACCTGCTGATGTACACGTCTTACATTGCCTCATCTGCATTTACTAAGTTCTTAAATTCCTGAAGGCAAGGCTGTTACCAGAGTCATCTTTTTTTCTCTCAGCCTAAAACAGTGCCTTACGCATGTATCCACTCACAAAATCATGTCTATTACTAAGTTAATATGTATTTACTTACTAATGAAGCCATGGATGGATGACAGATTCTCTCTGCTCTGGTAAGTCCTTACACGTCATCCAATCTTCTTTCTGTTGGTAATCCTACAATGTTATGGATATTTGTGGGTGATTCATAAATCTCTTTCTAGCCCTGAACTCTTGCTCCAAATATACTCTCACGTCTTCAGTTTCTTGCTGCATCTCTCAAGCTTACTATGTTGAAGGTACTCATTTCCCATTTCCTGGTGTCTCCGATCTAAAGCTGAGGCTACACGTAAATGCCAGCACTTCTGTACATCTTCTCTATTCTAGTCCTCACTGATCTCATCTTCCCAAATCCTTTAGAATTTATTTTATTTGTCAGTTTTAGGTGTTATTATGGCTTGTCTTTCTTGTTAATTTTCACTGTATACTTTGCCTTCAAAATTATATTATAAATTTCATGAGGCCAAGAATTTGTATATAAGTGTAATCACTTTTTTTTTTTGCTGCATTACCTTCCGCCTTTCACCAATCTCTTTTCTCTCCAATTCTCTATCACTTGACAAAAAATTAGCCACCACCAGAGGGCAGTGGAGAGGCCAAGATAATAAGGATGGAAAAAAGGCAAAGTTTAGTTTAGCAAAGTTGATAGACTAGGTCTAAGATTTCTTTACACTCTTTAGCTTTATAGAAGCAGATGTGATTTGCTTAATCCTGGGTGCTAAAGTTTAAGAGATAAAAGTACAAACTGTGTCAATGCCACGGCCAGCTGGAACGTGAGCATAGGTTGGAGCATCTGGGAATGTAAGCCCAGGAAAGAAAAATCAGGGCAGCTCACACTAGTTTTCTTTAACTTTTTAGAAGAATGGCCTGTGAAAGGCTAATTCAGTTTGTTCTGTTCAGCTTTATATTGACTAACAGGTGAGAGCTGTGTGGAGCTAGCATTTGCCTCTGTAAGAGGAACTTCTAACAGTAATAATGCAGTCAGGGAAAGTGGTTTGAGCTACACTGTGAGGCAGTTATCTGCCGGTTCCAGGAGGTTCTCGGGCTGGGCAAATACCCCTTCAGAATGTGGTTGAGGACAATCTGGCTTTAGGTGTGAAGTTGGGCTTGGTGGCTTCTAGTCACTCTTCCAGATCTAAGATCCAGGAGTCTGGAATCTGTACTTCCAATGCAGGCCTCAGACTGGCCCATCAAATCCCCTCTCTTCGATCTCTGTGACTTCAGTAAGTGGACTAATGTTACATGCTATGGTAACTCACAGAGAGAGTGGGGCCCTTGAGCTGGCTGTATCAGGTGTTGACAGGTGGTTACTCAGGAATGGACAGTGGAGGTTAGGGGGAATCTGGAAAAGAGATGTGTTGTAGAAGTTTCACGAGAGCAAAGAGCTGTAGAGACCTTAAAGGGAGGGGTAGCTGTTGAAAAGGAAGGCGGTATCGACAGGGTTGTTTGTTAGAGATTTGAAGAACGAGAGAGCTGAGAGCAAGAAAGGGGTCGTCATGGTGTGAGTCTCTCTCTGGGTCAAGGAACAGAGAAACACTCAGGTTAACATCAAAGCGATGTTACATCAGGGTACATCACTTTGTTTGCAATACAAAGTGTAGGAATGTATTGCAACAATGTAGATAGATGAAAGCAGAAACATCTGTGCTGCTCTGACAGGTGGTTGAAGATATAGCTGCAGCCAGCAGTTAGTGCCTTCTCAGCCAGGAGCCTCACCCTTTGCTCCCTACACTAGTGTTTCCACACTCCACGTCTCATTCTCTCTGCTCTTGCTTCAGCTATTCCCAATCACCTCTTTTCTGCTCTCCTTCTTGCCAGCCCATGGTTTCTGCTTTCTCTCTGCCTTCACTTCCCTCTCTATGTTTTTCTGCTTCTACCCTGGCTAAACACTGTACTTGGTATACTTCACAGGCAAATGGACCCAGAGAGAATCTAGATGGTTTAATAGTACCCAGGAGAGATCTTCTCTGTCGGGCAGAGCATATCTACGGGCCTTTGGTAAGCCTGATAAAAACATTCCGTTCGGTTAGGTCCCAGCCCTGCGCCTTCTGCTGAGCCAAGAATCATAGGCTGCGTAAGGAAGCCCTCACTAGGGGACTATGGGCAAGCCAGACCTTCTGAGGCTTCCAAGAAGGGGTAGTGTAATTGTCAGGTACATTGCGTGACCAGACAGTTATGGATGGAAAAGCAGGGGTATATTCATGGTGAATAGAGCAAAGGGCTAAAGATGGAGTTGGAAATATTGCCCAAGGAGCCCGTGCCTTACGAGAAAAGCTATAAAGGGAAGGGTTTGATTGAAAAACAAAAAAGAGAATATAATGGGCATTTTTGTGATTGTGGCTGCCCATAATCCATTGCTCTTTCTTCTGGTAATAGCACTGGACCTGGCTAGAATGTGTGTGCTCGCGTGCGTCAGTGGGGAACTACCTCCCCTGTGGAAGGTAAGTCCCCTACATACAAACCTTCAAGCTGCGAACTTTCAAAGATGCGAACGTGCGTTCCATCAATATCAGGCGTGACTGAAATTGCAGCTTGCACTCCGTCTCCTCTTGCTGACCATCCTTCAGCTCTACCGTCTCCCACCTCCTCTCCCTCCTCCACTCAGTAACTCTTCTTGCCTGTTCACTTGATGCCAGCCCCTGTATGCCAGCTGTTGTACTGTACTACCATACTTTTCAAGGTACTGTAGTATATGATTAAAAAGGTTTATTTTTGTGTTTGTTTTCTGTGTATTATTTGTGTGAAAAGTATTATAAGCCCATCACAGTACAGTACTATATAGCTGATTGTGTTAGTTGGGTACTTAGGCTAACTTTGTTGGACTTAGGAATAAATTGGACTTATGAACGTGCTCTCAGAATGGAACTCGTTCGTATGTAGGGGACTTACTGTAGTGTTGTGGGATTGTCAGCCAAGGCACCCTGCCCTGTACATCAAAAGGTGTCTGTTTCTCTGTATGTCTCTCTCTCAATTTTGCCTCTTCTGAAGGGGGAAGACCAAAGGATAGGAAAACAAAAGTAAATGGAAATTATTCTTTGCCAGTGGTAGCAACCTGGAAAACTTGTAGACTAGTTCCCCCTACCCAGATCCCTGGAAGTGCCCTAGTCCTGTCCTTGCTGGGCCAGATTTTCAGATGTTTTTTTGATACTGTGGAATATATTCCCTGTTTGCTTAAGTTAGCCAGTGTCACCGCTTGTTGCTAGCAATCAAGGAACTACAGATAGAGGGGACCATCCTAAACTTTTTGTGTGGGGACCTAGCAAAATCAATCATTAGTGGAAGGCAGTTGCTTAGACATCTGTGTGTCACACATCTGCGAAAAGGACAGGCACAGAATTAAGTCTAGATAAAAATAATTTAGTATCTGAAAATATACCAACTCATTTCAGTTATTAAATCTGTGTATGGCACAAATGACAAAAAAAATTTAGACAGCTTTTAAGAGATAAAAAACAATGACATCATAGCCTTGATGGTCTTGGGTTAATAATAACTACAAAACACTTAATATGTAGGTTTAGGGGATGGTTAATTTCCAACTCAACAAATTATTTGGATTTGCCCGACGACATCTGACCTACTTTTCAGCATTCTAGGCAATATTTACCCAAAGCCCTCCCCAAAGTCTCAGTTCATAAAATCCTCCTTTTAATAAGCCTTTAGTGCGCTCCTGCAGCACTTCAAAGTCACACTGGCACCGGGGGGAGTGTTTTTAAAACATGCAGTGCATGAAGTGCATTTTGGGGTGTTTCAGGCTTAAGACAAAACTGCAGGGACACAAACATTGGGTACTGTAATCTGGAGGGAATCCTATTCTGGAGGGAATCGCTGGGATGTGGGATGGGCAGTAGTAGTTGTGGCCTCCTAAGTTTCCCGAAACAAGTGAACAAAAGAATCCTAGGTGGGCTTCCCTGGTGGCGCACTGGTTGAGAGTCTGCCTGCCGATGCAGGGGACGTGGGTTCGTGCCCCGGTCCGGGAGGATCCCACATGCCGCGAAGGCAATGGGTAATTCTGTTGAAGCATATTGTGATCTGAAGTTGGTTAACTTTTCAGCTGGGTCAGGCAGGCCCGGGAATGGCAGGGCAAAGGGTTAATTACTCCCAAATCCCTTTTCTATTCATCCAGACCTACCAGTTCTATTCCTACTTACATGCATTGTAGATAAGAGTGACGTAGTAACTTTAACATGCTCCATCTGCAAAGTTAAAATATCTACCTCCTCACAAGCTCAGAAAACAGTTTGGAGAAAATAGTTATTGTTTCCAGATGTTCTGTGTCTGCCACACGTTTCTCAAAATAGAGTATGACACAACTGGGGGCAATATAGCAATTGCTTTCTTGTTCTAGAACAGCACTATCCATTATGGTAGCTGCTAGCCACTTAAATTAAAATTAAGTAAAATTAAAAATTCAAATCTTTAATCACACTAGCCAAATTTCAAGAGCTCAGTAGGCATATGTGGCCGGTGGCTACTGTATTGGACAAGATAGAATTATGGAACATATCCATCATTGCAGAAAGTCCATTGGATAGTACTGTTCTACAATAAGAATTGTTGTGTTTTTATCTGTACTAGTCAGAAATAAAAATGCCAAAGAGATAACTTTTCCTAAAGATTGTTTATATAAATATCAAAGATATTTCTGTAAAAATATGTACAATGAGTGATCTTACCAAGATCAGAACTTCTTTTATTGGTAGTCATGATGATTACCTCCTGTTACTCTCATCCTCTTATTGGCTAGGATGTGTTTTCATTTACAAACTCAAGAAGAGAGTAAAGTGAATTGAAAAAAATGAGAGTAGTGAATATAGGCAATTAAATCATGTTAGTGAGAATAAAGGCTTTTGTGGAATCATGTGGAAAATTATTTTGGTAGTCAATTTTTATTTTGGCTGTGAAGATAATTCAGTATCCTTAGAAAATAAGCTCTGAGGTTTCTTCTTTGTGAGGCAAATATGACTGCCTTAGTTACCACACAATTTACAGTCGAAGTATTATGCTCTTCAAGTGCCCTTTTTTTCCTAATAAAAGATGATGCTAAGCTGGGATATATAAGCAAGGCTGCTTGTGTTCTCCAAAGACATTCTAAGAGATCTGCCACATCATGTATCACACGTAGTGCATCACCAACCGGCCTGTAATAGGTTCTCAATACATGTTTCTAGACTTGACTGCAAATCTACAGTCCCTTAAAAATGATACCTAAAAAAAAAAGAAAAATGATACCTATTAATTTTCATTACAAAAGAACATGTTCATTAAATACATTGGAAAATACAAGAAAGTTGAAAATTTTTCCCTATGCTCATAATTTCCTTTGTCTTTTTCAGCTATGCATTTTTAAAAAGGGTGTAATTACACTAGAGTTTGAACCTTCACATTATAGGCTATGTGTTAACTGCTCTGGCTAGACCTGTTGTGCAAGTCTGAAGAGGTGGACTCTTTATGAAAGATATTTGATGGAGGGAGGAAGTGAAGGAAAATTTGTAAAACCTTCTCTCTTTAAGCATACCTCACTCATATACATCTTAACATGCTTACACCTGTTAGCATTTAGAGACCATTCTTTGACATGCGAAAAGAGAAACAGGTGCAGCTAATTTACACTGCCTGTTAAGTTCCCATGGGTAAAGTGGTAACCAAAACAGAAAAGAAAAAATCTGGGCAGCTGGGTGATGCATTGGCTTAATAACAAATTTCCAGAGCAGTAACCCAGTATTTACATTTGCTTTGGCTTGGTGGGGGCGTGGCTTCGAAATAGGGTCCATCCATCTTTCGAGTCGGGGCGTGGTGGGAGGAGGGCGAAGGCTCTGCCCTTCCTGGCTGCGGTTGGCAAAGCCTGGAACCATCCTAGATTGTCTGGGCGGGACTGGAGCGTGCTAAGGGCGGGACGTCCCAGGCCGGGGGCGGGGCCGGGTGCCGAGCGCGCCCCTAAGACCGCGCGCCGGTCACGTGCCGCACGGGTCTGCCTTAAATAATCCGGGCGCGCGCGCGCTCGTGGGGCCGGCCGCGCGGAGGGGCGGCGCCACTTCGCGGAGCGGTGCTTGGCTTCCTTGCGCTCCACTCGGTTCCCGGCGCAGGGATCCCCTAGACCGACGTTCCGTGGGGCCGCGAGTCTTCCGGGGGTGCGAGCCAGGTGATGGCCGCTTCCTGGGGGTGAGGCGGGCAGACGGGGAGCCTGCGGTTGTGGTCCCCACCCCGGGAGCTCTGGGAGCCCGGGTGACAGCGTAGGTCAGTTTCCTAGGCCGGTTCCCCTGCGAACGGTCTCCCCCCTTGCCTGGTGGTGGGGGAGGTCTGTCCGCGCGTGGTGGGGGGCGAGGCCGCGTCTCCCGCGCGTCTCCGAGGATGGTCAGGGTCGTGGCCTGGAGATGCCGGGCTCTGAGCCAGAGCTAGGCTTCCACGAAGTCCCTGGCTGCTCCAGCTCTGCGAGGAAGTTAGTTGTACAAGCAGCAAGATGCTGGCATTTGTTGCATTTCCACTTTGGGTGCTAGGACTTTGTCCTGGTGCCATATGCATTCCTTACTAAGTCATTAGCTGCTTGCTTTCTCGGTACTTGGATGTGTGCATTCCAACTTTTGGTTTCCTACTGGCGTGGAGAGGATTGATTCACAGTGGAAGTCACGAGCTGTTCACGTGACCATTCTCACAGTGTACCTCGTGCTCCATTCTACTAGCATGAAAGACTATCAGAGGAATTCAGAAACAGTGTGAAAGATGGCAGCAGCACAAGAGAAAAAAGGATTCATTTACCCGGGGGCCCTGCTGATTGGCAGGAGGCGTTGAAAAGGGTTATCCTGATGTAGTTAATATTGGTTTTCAATTGTGAAAGTCTTTGCTTTATGCAGATTGTATTGTGAAGTTGAACTGTTGGCAGACTATGTTAATTTAAACTAGACTGTTTGTTGCAAATTTAGCGATTAGGCTTTTGTGGATAGCTGATAACAATGAAATCAGCTTTAAAATCAGTGATGTGTTTTCCTTGAAAATCTCAGCCATTGTATTGTAATTGATGCATCTGGATACACCTCTTGACTCAGAATTTGGAAAATACTTTGATTTGTTTTGACGGCTTAGCAATGTTCGTGGTCTGACTCTGAGGCAACGAATTTTTTGCAGCCGGTGTGCCTAGGTGTATTTTCTGAATTCCCCAGCTGAACTTTTAAAGATCTGTGTATTAATTACAGAATAGTTATAAAATTCAACCATTTTTCATCCCCAGGTTCTAAACTAAGGGCTCTATCTCACAATCTATGGGGAGGGGTGGGGGGAGAGGAGAAAACTGTCAGTAACGTACCTTTTAAAATTTATCTTTTTCTTTTCTCTCAGGCCGAGCAACTCTCCCAGCATTGAGCAACTGATATGCAAAATAGGAGTTAACTGCTGAAAGTTGAGTAAATTTATCTGGAGCAGTTGTTGTGTATCAGTGTAGGGTTTTGTCAGGGTCTGTTTGTCAGATGACACTTGCTAAATATCTCCTTGTTCATCAGCAGAAATTTGGGGGGGGGGTGACTGGCTAACCCTTGTCTCTGGAGGCTGCTCAGCCTTACGATATTATTTGCACAGCACTTACACCTGTAATTCAGAGCAGCTAGATGTTATTTCTGTGAAAATTGCTTTCCCACTCTTCCCCCAAAGCAAAGGGAAATGATACTTGTTTAGAACCAGCAACTAGGTAGAAAAATACAGCCAGTTTCTTTTGTGTGATAACATGGTGCAGTGTCTATTTAACAAATTTTGTCTTCATGTGGCCTTATTTTACTTAGACATATCTATCATTATAATACCTCAAACTTGACACTTTGACAGTTTCTTACCTCTTGCTATTGCTAGGAGCTGAGCTTTTGTACATTATGTGTATTCACTGAGAAAAGTAGTCAGCAGAAAGTGGAAATCAGCCTAACTCATAACATATGGAGGATAGAGCAAGCACATGTAAGAAATTTGAAGTGGTTAAGCCAAGTCTGGTGGTAATTAGAACTTTATTGATTTGTAAATTCTTTCCAGTTCCTAGGAAGAGGACAGGTGTTAGCAGTATAGCCACCAGCTGATACCAATCTCACCAGGATTCGTTAATGACGTGTCAAAAGATTCTTGCATTCTGTACAGAATATATTGATGATCATATTGTCATATAAGTATCTTACAGGATGTTCTTGATCCCTAGAAATGTTGGATTTTTTTCTCTTACCTGACCTCATCCACTAATAAGGTGGGCAAGTATAAGAAATACTTTTTAATGCCTAAAGTAAGAGGATACTAGGTCACTAACTTTTTCTGAGTTGTATTCATCAGCCAGCAAATAGGAAATTACTGTACTATACAGTGAAAGTGGTCTTTAACTGTACAGTTTCCTATCATGTGACAGTGGAAAGTAACCACGTTTTTACTTTGTTGTTTAAAGTTTTCCTTTAAAGAGAAACTTCTGGCCGTATGGTGGATAACTGGTCAGTATTATTACATGTTTCATTAAGCTTGGAAGATAATTTTCAAATGTGAAATAAAATGGGAAACATTTAAATACATTTTATCTAAAATTTAAGGAATTTTTTCCTTGGAAGGTAGCAATTGATCAGCCTCCTGGTTGGTATTATTATCTAAAACTGTATTTATCTTATTTGTGGACTTCTCTGCCGTTTGCTTCTATGGGCCAAACCTGTTTTGAAACAATAGGTAATAGTTTTTATTAACTATTTATTAACAGTAGAATCTACAAAGTTCAAATTGAAATCAGGGCTGCGTCTGAGGGTTAGTTCTTGTTTGTGAAGCAGATAAAATGTATAGCAACCTAAGGTTTAAACAATTTCATAAAACAAGGCCATGAAGCTTATTTTGTTTTCAACAGTTTTGTTAAACATTTACATTTTCGACTGAATAAAGGTAAAATAATAAATAAATAGGCAGCAAGTAGGCTTGTTCTTTTCTTATACCTGTATGGCATCCAAGTCAGTGAGGGTACGTAGTGAATAAGAGACAGTAATGTAAATAAGTCGAATATAAGGTAAATAATTTGGTATAAGCATTTTACATTGATTTCAATGGCTTACAAACCCTAGTAAGACATATTACAATTATAGCCAGGTGTCTATCGTTTCTCCTGCAAAAGAGGTGATGTTATTTATCAGGACACAGGGTCCTGTTGAAGTTAGAGAAAAAGTTTCACTGAATTAAAAATTAAGTGATTTTTAATTTAATTTCATATTTTTAAAAAAGGCAAGTACTTCCTAAAATAGACTTTAAAATTTGCTGTCATTTTCCTTAAATGGCCATATTTTGGATGTCTCATTTCAGTCAGTAAATCTTATTAAAATGAGGGGATTAAGCTATAATTCAGATTCAGCTTCCTCAGTGCTCATACAGGAACAATAACTAGGATCAGAGACCTTTAATTTTAGAGGCTGAATTGAGTTTTATAAATATATAGCATTAATAATATTTCATCCCTCGATACGAAGTTGTAGATTCTGGTTGTGGCTATTAAAGCCATACCCTTGGCAATCAACTTTATCTTTGTGCTTTTCAGTTTCTTCATCTCTAAAATCAGTCTTAGCTTAAATATGAATCTATCTACCAAAGCTAAATTTCTAAACCAAGAAAAAAATGCATTTAATTATTTGTGTTATCACAAATGTCATAGTTCTATATATACATATTTGTATATGCCTATGTACAAATAGGTATATACACACATATATACATACACTGAGGAATATATGATCACATAAAAGAACTTAATGATTGCTTGCTAGGAACTAATAAGATTGAGAGCAAAACTCTATTTCTATCGCCATGTTTTAACATAGTCACTTTAATTTTTTAATATTTTCCTTATACTAAAAATACAATATTGGCAGGAAAAATATTGGAAGAAGAAAGCGCCATTAAGCAGCTAACTAGTGTACTTTGGAATGAAGTGCTGCGCACACTAGAGATTTTTTTGTTTTAAAGACTTAGTTTGTAAAATATATGTATTCATAAATACTTACTTTTTCTCACTATTCAAATCTCTAGTATACAGTATATTTCAAATATTATTTTAATGTATTAACAAGCATAAAATCAGTATCTGAGAATTTTAAAAATCATCACAACATATAGTCATAACAAGTTTTGAATAATTAGCTTCCTTTGGCTCTGTTAATAGTACAAAAGCTATTTCTCAATTGTTAGAGCCAAATTTCAGATACTTCCTCTTTTTTTTTTTTTTTTTTTTAATTTTTGGGCCTCACTGCCACGGCACGTGGGATCTTAGTTCCCTGACCAGGGATTGAACCCACGCTCCTTGCAGTGGAGGCGTGAAGTCTTAACGACTGAACCCCCTCATTTTTTAAAAAAATTGTGGTAAAATACATATAACATGTTTTTAATCATTTTTAAGTATACTGTGCAGTAGCCACCACCACTCTCCATCTCTAGAACTTCCTCATCATCCCAAACTGAAACTCTGTGTCTATTAAGCACTAACTCCCCCTTTTCTCCTCTCCCAGCTTTTAATAACCACCATTCTACTTTTTGGTTGCGTGAATTTGTCTACTCCAAGTATCTTATATTATTGGAGTCATGTATTTGTCCTTTCGTGTCTGGCTTATTTCACTTAGCATGATGTGTTCAGGGTTCATGATTGTTGTGTCACGTTTCAGAATTTCATTCCTTTTTAAGGCTGAATAATAGTCTGTTGTATGTATATACATTTTGCTCATCCATTCATCCCCCAGTGGACACTTGGGCTCCTTCCACCTCTTGGCTCTTGTGAAGAACGCTCCTGTGATCATGAATGTGCAGGTATCTCTTTCAGCAGTTCCTTCTTTAAATTCTTTTGGGTGTATACTCGGAAGTGGAATTGCTGGATCATATGGTAATTCTATGTTTAAGTTTTTGAGGATTCACCATACTTTCCTGATGTTTTATAATGTCCAGTTAAATATTGCTGTATGTATGATCGAATAAAGTTAGCCTGAGATCTTTGAATTTTAACTCTTCAAACACCTTTAAGAATTCTGTTAAAGGACACATCATTTAATATTCTGAGTGTCTGGTACTCGGGAATTAGCTCTGATTGTTGAACTTCACTGTCTTTGATTTCTCTAGGAATTTTCTACTTTGATTCTGTAGAAATAGTAAAGAAAAGTAGCAGTTCAACTTGTAAAATAGTAGACCTCTGACGGAATTGAATGTTGATTGCCCTTTAAGCTACAAGTTTCAGGGTCTCTGCCAAGATTTCAGAGTTGTTAGGGCCACAGAATTTATCCACTGTAGTGAATGGGGATTTAGTGGCATGGATTATCAAGTATGAGGACCAGTTTAATTAGATAATATACAGTGTTTACACAACAACAAAACAAATTCACTTTCCACAAAATAATTTAGAATTAGAAGCTTGGCTTCCCCAGTGGACCTTGGAGGAGAGGAAACATAAGGCAAAACATAAAGTCTCTAGTCTCCTAGTTTTTGAAGCTCAAAATGTTTTTGACTAGTTATTTCCTCGAAAACATTCTCTTGGCCATTAAAATCTCATTCATTAATCTTAAAAACAGAGTTTGGAATTGCGTGAATGTGAAAAGAGTGGCTGAAAACATCCACAAAGAGATACTGAAAAATACTATGTGTGCTGATAGGATGTGGCTCAAGTCTAGTCTCATAAGATACATTAAGGGATTACTTGTCTTTCTTTTGGCTTAAACATCAGAGACAGTGCATTTTGAAATAAGCTCTCATGAGTCCAAAGAAAGATTTTTAACATCTCTTCAACATTTGAATTCTCTGATTTTTTCTGAAGTTAACTGTTAACCACAAATTATTTATAAATTAGAGATGTATCAAAATAAAGAAGCAGTGATAGTCCTCAGTAATCCTGTCCTCAGTAATCCTGGAGTGTATATTTAAAAAAGGTATGATTTTTGGTATGATCTTAATTCATTTCCTGTGGCATATAAGGAAGAAGAACTTCATTTTTTGATCACTGGATAAAGGTGTACCACTTACAATGAACATGTTACTCTTAGGCCTTCCTATCGGTATTGCTTTGTTCTTGAAAAACTAATTCCACGTTCATCCATCTGTCCATTTAATTAATATTTGGTTGCCTGCTCTGTTCTAGGCACCTTGCTGGGTACTAGGGATATAGTGGGGACACATAAGAAATGTGGGACCCTTTTTCCCATTAAGTTTACAGTGTAGTGTAGGGAGAGCCAAAGAAATGACCATATGTGCACCTACAGACTGACATTTGTGGCAAAAATAAGGTGCTGTGAAGGTTTTATAAAGGGGATCTAGTGGAGGTTGGGAGTGGAGATGGCAAGTCAGACCTCTTGAGAAATGTGGATAGTAATTTTTTTGTACAGTTGACTTGTATAACATAAGTTACTGGGAATTCCCTGCTGGTCCAGTGGTTAGGACTCTGCACTTTCACTTCCGTGGCCCCGGTTCAGTCCCTGGTCAGGGAACTAAGATCCTGCAAGCTGCGTAGCATGGCCAAAAAAAAAAAAAGTGTGTGTTTGTGTGTGTGTGTGTATATATATAT